>NC_061117.1:44051562-44375164 GCF_002878395.1 Capsicum annuum
ATTTAAAACAAAAGAGCATTTAGAAAGTAAGAAAACACCCTCTCTTAGAACACAAAACAATGTCAATTCTTAATTGGCATAATACAAAAATATAATCCTAAACTTGACACCAAATTTTAACTTTGGCCTTAAACTTTGACAGTGCACAAATATGACTTTTAACTATTCAAAACTGCACAAATATGACCTCCGATCGTACGTGCAAAACGCGTGTTCAACATGCAAAACTAGGCGCGTCCAGCTTAAAATGTAAGGGCATAATACATAAATATGACCTTAAACTTTGACAGTGCACAAATATGACCTTTAACTATTCAAAACTGCAAAAATATGACCTTTAAATGACTTTTGACTATTATTTTTTTACTATTTTCGGCTCAAAGATGAAAATGTCATCTAATTTATTTTGTCATTGCGGAAAAAGAGCAATATTGAAAATTTATTAAATAGGTGGGTCAGCCTCATACGAAAAAATCTCGTGGATATGTATATATATTATAAAGCAAAGGGAGAATTTATGTTATATAATATATCTAAATATAATTTATTTAAATATTAAATAAAATGTGAAACTATACTAATAATAAAAACTTATAGTAAAAATTATTACTTTAATAAAACGTTATTAAATTAACATTATTAAGAATCATAGTAGTAGTATATTAAATTAACGTTATCAAATTAACGTTATTAAAATATTAGTATTAAATTAACGTTATTAAACATTATTAAATTAACGCAGGGGCGGACCTATGTGGTTGTCATGGGGTTCACCCGAACCCTCTCGGTAAAAAAATTACATTGTATATATAAGATAGAAAATCTATATTTATGTATGTACATTAATGTTGAACCACATGAAACAAGACACTTAGATAGCCCAGTGGTGTTATTTGCTCTTCTTGAGCGCTTTCTTCAGCAAAGTCCGCGGGTTCGATCCCTCCTAGTGATTTTTTTAATAATAAAAAAAATCTAGGTGCTCCTATAGAAATAAATAAATAGTAATAATAATAATAATAATAATAATAATAATAATAATAATAAATACCAATCCTTTTGTAAGTAATTACATCCTCTCCAACTTTTTTAATTACTCTACTCTCTCTCCCTATTAATATACATAAAATAGCCGACATATACATAGCATTCTGTGTATATGTTGGGATTTTTGTAATATGTTTAGGGAGTTGAGATTTTTTGTAATATTGAAAACATAATTTGTATATTTGTGTAATTTTTAGTAATAATAATAATAATAATAAAAATGACGTTTTAACACAAAAAGCAAAACTTTGACCGCGCACAAAATTGACCTTTAACTATTCAAAACTGTACAAATATGACCTTCCTCCAAGTCAGCCCTTTTAACGATGTGGCACCGTGTGATTGGATAAGCTTTCCACGTAGGCGCGAGTGAAACTCACGCATGGGGTTTGAAAAATTGGAGGTTATATTTGTTCAAGTTTTGAATAGTTAAAGGTCCTATTTGTGCACTATCAATGTTTAATGTCAAAGTTAAAATTTGGTGTCAAGTTTAGGGTCATATTTATGTATTATACCTTCTTAATTTATAATAAAGTATTTCAAACTCAAGCCTTCAGTCATTCGTTAACAATCCATAACGTATTAAAGCAAATAGATTTCATCTCGAAAGAGATAATTTCATAAATCATGCTCTTAAATCAATTTTTGAAAATTCATAACACTCATGCACCTTAATACATTATGAAATTCGTAGTGAAACCATGATTTAGCCCATGAGTGTCAGGATAGTTCTACACACCTCGTAGTTGAGAGAATTTTAGAGTAATTGACCCTAGGATCTTGGGAACCTTGAACCTTAGGTGGTTTTTCTCCTCTCTAGCTGTTCGGATGAGTATAATGTGAATTTTGTGAATTTTGAAGTGACAAGTCGTTCTTACGGCCCTACTCACGTCCATAGAGAATTGGAAATGACTTAAGGGTGTAAAAAGACCTATGTATCCTTAAAATGTAACCAAAATGAAGTCATATCTACGAAACGGGAGGGGAGGGGGTTCAGAAATAAATATACGAACTAGTCAAAGAGGTTCAACATCTGTTATTTATGTGTAAAAAATATTTTTAACCATGTAAAAATAATATTAAAATAGTATAATTTTCCATTGAAGGGGGGCCGGATGAACCCCCTGGAGCAAAGGTGGCCCCTCCCCTGGGCACGACCCCCATCGTGAACTTGCCCCTTCGTGGCTCGACACCTCCACGAGGGTGAGGTAGTAGCCTATTGCAGTGGCCCTCGTGGTGCGCGAGGAAGTCGTACAGTGCTTTTTTCGCATCGCACGGGTTATTTTTATGTCTAAAAACTTTTCTTACCCATTCAAACTCATCCTAAAAGGGGGTATCTTCTATCTATGGGTCTTATGGTCTCGTTTTGTGCTCTAATCAAGCATCAGACAGTCCGAGATGTTCTATTTTTTTTTTGCATTTTTTCTATTAAAATTTATGGCTTAGCTTCTTTTTTTTCTTTTCGTTTTGTTGAAGGACAATTCTGATTCATTTCCTTTGAATTTATTTTTCTAGCAAGCTCTTTTGTGGGTCCAAATTCTTGGTAGAAGGGAATTCAGAAATATATTCTTAATTTTATTTATTTATATGTAATAGGCATAGTACATAAACATGTCCTTCAAATTGTCATCAAATTACATCTATGACCTCCTAGTATGGGTAGGCACAAGTAGGCACTTAAACTTGTATAAAGTTGAACAAATAGACACATACATATTATGTGACATAATACACGTAGGACGCCACATATAAGTGTCTACTTGTTCATACCCAAAGATGGAGGTCATAGAGGTAATCTAAGGTCAAGTTAAAGGGAATGTTTATGTATTGTGCCTATGTAATTAGAAGAAATAATTGGGTATGTTGTTGTAATAACACCAACAAAATGAAAAAATTTCTTGGAGATCACATTAACATTTCCAGAAAATGGACGTTGTTTAGTTAGTTCATAGGTACACTCAAAATGATAAAAACAAAACCTTTTATTTTGTTGATTTTTTGGTATTTGCAGATTTTTGACAGAAGTTGCAGAGCAGATGCATTCAAGCTAGAACAAAAAAAAAGTGGTACGCATAATATCATGTAATATATTACTATTTATCAAGCCTGTTGTAAACTTTAAAAGTGTGATGTTATACTGTCTGATTGTTTGTTCATGAGGAACAGTAGTATTTCTAAGGAAGTAAAGGAAGAACCATTCAAGGCGATCCTATTATTAGAAAGAAAGATTCACTGGTCATACTTGCTTTACATCTAGTTAATCCTAAAAACACATGCAACATTTAACAAAAGACATTATTCTCATCTGTACTTGATGCCTCGAACCAAACACGTTTTTTATCCCTTTCTTATCTAATTTATCTCATCCTCTTTGTAGAGAATGTGAAGTTAAAATGAATGAAGAACATGCTTTTATTTTTCACTTGTAAGAGAACTACGACAAACTACCTCTACTTTTAACATCTTGTGAGCAGCAGTAATGTTTTTCGGTATCATTCTGATGGAATGAGAGCTTTAATTTGATGTTCTGATTACTAGTATCACTTGTCTTTGAGTTGTATGTATGGTTTAATTTATTGAAGACATTAAAACTAAAAGTATTAGCATACTTGTATTTTCTTCCCACCTATGTGGAAATGCACATAATTGCGGAAGAATGTGGTAATTTTAGTGTGTGCGTAAGCCAGATTTTTCAAATGTGAAAGCACAAAATGTAATGAGGTTTATTGGAGATTTTATGTCCAAAAAACATGATTTTAATAAGGAAAAATGCAAATGATTGACCAAGGTTTTGGCCTCGTGGTTAAGTGAACAGGGGTGAGAACCTGAGGTCTAAGGTTCAAATTTCAATATAGACAAATGATATACTTCACGACCTATTAAATTTCTTATAGTTACTTATGAGTTGCCTCAGAATGAAACAGGTTTCCTAATATGTTTCAATTAAGTAATAACAATATAATTAAAGGAGACAATTGTCTTCACTTGGAAAACACCCACCTCAAAAAGGTGCGGAAAATCGCTACGTGCAATTCTATCGAATTTCACCCCAAACATCTCTAAGAAACTTGAGCCTTAGCAACAATAAATTATAAAACCTTCTAACTGAGAAATTATAATCTCTAACTCCTATTAATGCTCAAATCACAAACTCCCGAAGGTATGTGACCCTAAGTCTTTGAGTTCCTAAGCTTGAAGACAATAACCTAACTCTGTTTATAACTCACTGAAATTAAGATTACATGAATATTAAAATTCAAGAATCAACATCTAATACACAAAGACAAAGACTCCTTATCTGTCTTAGTGCTAGGACCGGGTTAACCAACGTGTTCCTTTAGTCTCCAAGTTGCAAACTGCAAAGTCAAATTGTCCATTACCTTTTTGCTTTGTAAGTTTGTGAGTGGTTGTGAAAGACACTCCCTCGAATTAAAAACCATGCTTTAAAATGTTCTTCTTCGAATCAAACTTCTTTTCTTATCAGATCTCTTATCTTCTAAAGTTCTATTTCGAGTTGACTCCTTCTTCAATTAAACTTCTCTTTTCTTTAAGTGTTGTAGACAAAACTCCAACTCTTCAATTTCACACGTGGTAGTTATTTTGTGTTTATCACTGTAACTACTCATCCACTCTTTCAATCAATCAATCAATCTTGTCATTTCATTCAAGGCACAAACTATAAACATGTCCTTTAACTTGACTTCAGATCACATCTATGACCTCTAACTTTGGGTTTGCACAAGTAGGCACTTAAACTTGCATAAAGTTGAACAAGTAGGCACATGTGTCATATGTGGCATCCTACATTGCTAATTCTTGTCCAACATAGCGTTCTACATATATTATGCCACATAGGACATGTATGTCTACTTGTTCTACTTTATACAAGTTTCAGTACTTACTTGTGCACACCAAAAGTTGAAGGTCATAGATGTGATTTGAGGGCAAGTTAAAGGGCATATTTATGTATTATGCCTTTCTTTCAATGGTCTTGCTTTTTGGTTTTCCTTCTCGCACCTGTGCATATGTGACGCAGCTCAACTAACATGCTTCAATAATTTTATCAATCAGCAAAATTTCATAGATTCCAACAACAAAAGCGCTAGGTATTTTTTCTATTTGTCATAACCTTGGTGGACAGAATTACCTGATAACTATCACTAATGGGCATTGGGTAGTGATAGGTATCATGTCGAATTCGTTTAAATGCAATCAAGATGGTTTTTACACCACATATATCAAGAAAAAAAATACAAATGAAATCCATGAATATAATCATATATAAAAAGGAGTTAATTATTTAAATATATGTTTAAGTGAGAATTTTAACATTATGCTGCCTCCTTAGGATCACATTAGGATCACACCTTTTTGCAATAAGGTATACACCTTGGTGACTAAAGTAAAGTGTCAGCTATGCGATATGCGGCGCACTGCTTAAGCGAATATAATCATATTTGACAAAACATGAACATGTAATTTACTTTCATAAATATTCTTAAATTAATTTTTGTCACGTCTCTTCCATTCCATTGTATAGTTGATAATTATCCCACTCGAAACAAGTATTAATTTTCATTGATGGAAATTCAAATTGAGTTGGAAGTCAGAAGATATGTTTACAATCTATGTAAGAACATTTATTAATGATAACTCTAAAATTGTTCAAATGTTGAAATAATCTTCTATATTATGAAAAAATATTTTTTTCATATTTCCATGATTACTAAACCATCCATCCTTAATATCTTTAAATATAAGACACCTAGAGCTAATTCAACCCCAAAAGTTAGCTCGTGAGGGGAAGATTGCCCAAGTCAATATAAGTAGCTCACCGGTGTATTTCTCAAGTTGCATATAAGCTAGCGAATGACGGGAGATAGGATCCAAATCCTAGAAATCTTACTCTATTTATAAAGGATCCGAAATGTGATACATACATGCTTGAATTTCGGCACTGATCTTATGAGCAGTTTTGATGCCTTGTATGAAACAATTATTATCGTCAGTTTACTAGGTACAGTGTTCTCGCGAGTCATGATTTCAGAAAGACCACAACAACAAACAAACTGAAGTCTAAATTGTTACATGACAGCATCACTTCTTGTGTTAGTCATCAAAAAAATGATCATCACTTCATGTGACCCATAATGATCTAGTCCACATTTGGGATTATTAGTTACATTTTACGAAAACACTATGATTTAGGTCTGAACTTTTCAATCCGTACTTTTTTCACCCAACGAAGGTACTGGCGCCAAAACTGGCAAAACATAAATAGAAAAATAAGTTGTAAACAAACTAAAAAAATACTAAATAAATAAAACAAGACAAGAGCATGGATCCAGCTCATTTATATTTATCCAATAATATCAAATGTCAAAAGGAAACTAACATAACATGCAGAATCAAACAAGTAAAATTAGACCAAAATAGTTCTCTGGAACGCCCTCCGATGGCGTTTATGATTTTGATTAGATCTTCTTGAAGAAGGTATTTCATAAAATTCTAACTCTTGTTTTCATGAACTTTTCTCTCCAATCTTAGACTTTCCCATATTCATTGCTCTTATGTTTCAGCATACGCTAAAGAGGCTAGGAGTGTTAAGAGAACAATTTTATAACCCCATCACTCTTCTCGTGTTCAGATACATTCAATGTTTTACAGTGAAATACACTGCAAGATAACAGCCTCTAAGGAAGGGAAATCCCGCCCCTAAAGGTCTAAATCTGGTCGCGAATGCTCTTTTAGGACGGGAAAATGTTGGCCGCGGCTCGTCCTAATAGCCTTCTTCGCTGAAGGTCAATAGCGATGAGGTACTCTAGTAGGTCGTTGTATCTCATTAGCGATGGTGACATATCCAGTCTTAAAAACACATTTAGAGACTATATATGTCGTCCCAAATAGATGATTTTTATTTTTAAAATGTAGTTATTTTCTGGTCACTAAAACTTTTTTGCAATGAGTAACTTCCTTGTCCTAAATTACTCTATCTGGACGAGCAACTAACTCATCCCTGATTAATCTTTAGAGACGAGCAACTAACCCCTCATTGATTAACCTTTAGAGAGAAGCAAATAACTCGTCCTAGAGTAACATTTAGATAAAACAATATTATATTCATATATCTAATTTACCACCAATGGTACATCCTGATACTTGATATCATAAAAGTATATGTTTCATTGCTAAATATAAAATTGCTACTGAAAATGTCAAAGTATAATAAATATAATTTCAATATTTGCTAAATGAAAAAAACTTAACCAATTAACATCTCGAGCTAGAATATTGTCAATATTTTTAATATTTTCTAAAATAAAAACTTAACAAATTAACATTTCGAGCTAGAATATGATGTCAAGCTTTACATAGTGCTCTTAGAAAAATAATAATAAGCTTGTACATCTTCTAAACTTGCATCTTCACTTATAACTTCAATCTTCAAAAATCTGTAAGAACAAAATTTTGCAAAGTCAATCCTTGTCAAAAAGCCATGACAATGGCTCTGCCACAATAACATAACATAGTAGTATTGTATGACATGCTAATGCAATCCTTGTTAGAGTAATCAAGGTTATCAATAGAGGTTAGAAATGATACAACAATTGACCGTTTTCAAAGAATGGACATAAAAACAACAAGAAGTATGAAAGCAAAGTGTTGCACAACATTTTTACAATATCAAGGCAACAATGATTTAGCAAAAACGTTTAGAAATCCAAACACACTTTAAAATCTACATCTTATTAGAGAATCTTACTATGCTTCTGGTTTGTCTATGTAGATGTCTCCCCATGCTAATAGGTGCAAACAGTAAGAATAGTTTATTTAAGCCTGCAGTAACACTAGGCTAATGATTCAACAATATACAATATAATCATGAATGGAAATAACCAAAAATTCTGCATTTTGTCTTATGCCACCAACATTTTGGAACCCTGGATGCAACTATCAGAATACACATTTAACTTATGCAGGTGTTTGAATTAGTTTTCTGGATATTAAGTGGTCTGGAAAGTGAAAAACAAAATTTTGTCACATATCTATCCAGAGACAACAACAACAAGCCCTGTGTATTTCCACAAAGTGGGGTCTGGGGAGGGTAAAGTGTACGTACTCAATACCACTACCTCAAGATAAAGTAGAGAGGCTGTTTTCAATAGATCCCCGGCATTTTTTATAGTCTATACATTGCAAATCAGCTTAACTGTTTGGCTGGGATATTGGAGGAAAACCATTGAAAGATTCTATTCAAGTTGATACAAGTGAAATAAAGTGGATAATTGGAGCTTTATCTTTTGGGAAGGTCTTGCTCATTCAGGAAGGGAAAAGCAACTATGATTGGCATCCACTATTGCAGCAATCTGGTGTTGAATTAGATGGGTTTGTGGAACTTATCAAACATGTTACTTAAAACCGCCTAATATTTAATTCTTTAGCCTGATGACCATTGGAGTGCCAGATTATACATCAACACCAAATAACTTTAGGTTTATGGTTTCATATTTGTTGCTTCTTCTTGTACAGGTTGATATCCCAAATAAAATATCTTGTTATTCATCCTGTTTTGGTTTCACGATTTAACAAGATATAGAAGTGAGATTTGCAAGGCACTTCGAATATCTAAAGAACAATGTGAGCTGTCAATGGGCATATCTAGCAACTTTGAACTTGTTGTGAGTGACCTGACTCACTAAGGCACATCACAATGTTAAGAGGCATAGAAGGACCTCGAATGACATAGGTTCTCTATGTATCATCTGGTAAATTGGCTACACCACATATATTTTTCTTTTTATCAAGTAAACTAAATCTGTCCAGAGTCGTGGGCTATCGAAAAAAGCCTCTCTATATTTCATCTCATCTATTGGTATGGACTGCATACACTTTACCCTCTCTAGACCCCACTTTATGAGCATACATTAGGTATGTTGTTGTAGCTATCAAGAGACATGTTTGACTAAAGAGACATTGAAGCAACAAATATACTTTTAGAAAAGGTGAAAGCAGTTTGTTGTTTTCCAATCAATAAGTTGTTATTGTTTCATATAGAGATGTCAGGCTGCAGATTAACATAAGATACCATGGAAGATTGCTTCCAAATAGAGAAGGATATGCAGATAGCATCAGGGAGAAAAGTTGGAATACAATCAAATATTGAAACTCAAATTTAAAGAATAAAAGAGGGTTCTACTGTCTAGATTGTAGACACACAAGAAGTAGCAGTCGACTTTTGTAACTCCCAGCATCACATGTACATCTTTATTTTCAGTCATACATCTTCTTTGTTAAAAAAATACTCTATGTCAAGCAACTAATTTATTTATAATCCAAGTATCACCAAGAAATACTCAATCCCCCCACACCCCATCCCTATACTCAAGTCCACTTCTAACAATGCTATACAATGAGTATGAAGGTAAATACAACCTAACTTAATTCTCCAGGTATGTTCGAGGTATAATCTTGAGAAAATGTAGGTAGATAATAACCAAGTAAACTAAGTACTTATTTGGTTAGAAAAATAAGCAAGTGTCATTCAGTTGAAATAGGAGAGGTCGTATGAGGGATATGTGATTGTTGAGCAGTGAAAAATTCTTGGAATTTTCTTATTTTGTCCATCACATCATCTAAAGTTGATAAATGATTATTCAAGGATTTATTTTCCTCAATTAAGGATTTATTGTCCTCTCGCGTTGAACATAAATCGTACAGTAATTCGGTCTTTGAAGAAGTGACTATATCATATCTTTTGCCTTTACTTCACCGCCAAAGCAAACTACATGACTATGATTTTGAGGTCTCCCAACATTTTTCTACAATCTCTATGCTAGGTAGAGATGGCCCTGCTTTCACAATTTCTTCTACCTGAGCCTACACAATAGATAAAAGGACATTTTTCAATCAGAATCCATAATAATTTTAAGTAATTTACATATTCAATTAACCAAACACACATGTTTTTCAATTGGTTCAGGTTCAACAAGCTTGCTGTCTTTCTTATGAGTTTCATAGAAAATACTCGCCAAATCTGGAAGTTTGCCATCTTTCCCACCCTTTACATCAAAGAAAAACATATCAAATAATACCTCATAAGTATTTTCTTTACTGAATAATTTTTTATACTACTTGTTGATACATTATCTCTCGAATAGGCTTGCTATCAATATGATGAAGCATTGACAAATTAGCTCGGTTTGGTATATTACTTCTGCTTCTGGCCTATATTATTCTTAAACAATACTCTTAGCATCTATTCAAATGAAAATTCTGAAATTGCATCAACAAATAAAGCTTATTGGGTAATACAAAGCAACATAAATAGAACCAGTTGATTTTTTATAAAAAAAGAAGTCATTCCACACATAATTGTAAAGCAAGTAATACAGAGCTACAAAATGGAATACTTGAAAACTTTTGGAACAAAAATGTTCCTTATCTAACCACTCCTAGTCCTTCTTCTCTACTCTCTCTAGTTTAAGCTTAAGAGCCTGTACCATTGACTTATTCTTCACATACTTACTATGGAATTATCCTCCCTATTTGTTACAAAATTCATTCATTCATCCAAATATATGATCATGATGATCATTCATGTCATCACTCTAAAATTTATCCTACATCAATCAATACACAACATCATATAGAACGAAACAAAAAAGGCCCAAATGCCCATTTATACTATCGACGACATTTGTTACCTAAATAGCTGCCCATATGTGATCTAATTTTTGTTTCTTAATATCACTCCATGATGATATGACTAATGGACAAATGTTAATGTCATGAATTCATTTTTCCAAATGTCTCAAAAACAGATTGCTATTTTTTTCAACTGTTCGATTATTGTAAAAGGTTACTTTCAGCTTTTGAGTGACTTCAAGTGATGCAGCTTCCTTGCACTTACTGCTCCCTCAAATTCTTTTTACCTATCTAGGATTAGATGATCCTATAGTTGGATAATTTGGTAAGAACTATATTAATAAAATTCAATTCTATATATTTAATAATACATGAATTCAAAAATATCATACCTATTTCAGCAGTTTGGAAGGATTTCATAACTTGATCAATAGATGGAGGCAATAAAATATTTGTTTGCATGTTATCTTTCCCAAGTTTAGAAGATTATTATACATTGATCGCGTTCCTTGATTAGATCCCATATTATTCTTAAAAATCTCTACCAAGGAGCACAAGGATCTGGGTATTATATCCCACATTATTAATAGAACCCCTTAACAAGGAGAAAATATTTGTATGATGTGATGAAAGTAGACAAATACTGAGTAGATTTGGAAACATATGTTTAAAAACCCCTAGATGATGTGATGAACGTGGACAAGTACTCAACATATTTGGAAAAACTTACTTTTTTCAACCTCTTTGGTGCATTGCTTAACTCGATTAGTAGATGGAGGAAATGGAGTATGAACTTGCATATACGTTTTTTCAGGAACCATGGAGTTCTTATGTAAAACTCCCAATCCTTGACTAAACGATATGGTAAATTTTTTATGTCATTCTTCTGGTCCCTTCCCAATAGCACCTAGAGAAAGAAAATCATATTACAAATGCTTAAGTTATATATGCAATCAAAAACTCAATAGATTTGAAAAACTAAATACTTATTTCAACCTCTTGATGCATTGCTTAACTTGATTAGTCGATGGATAAAATTGAGTATGAACATGCATATACTCGTTCTCAAAAACAATTGAGTTCTTACATATCGTTCCTATTCCTTGACTAAAAGACATGGTAAAGTTTTTATGTTCTTCTTCTAGCCCCTTCCCAATAACACCTAGAGAAAGCAAATCATAGTACTAATAATTAAGTTATATATGCAATCAGAAACTACATAGATTTGAAAAAAATAGTTACTTGTTTTAACGTCTTTGGTGCAATACTTAACTTGATTAGTCGATGGAGAAAATGGAGTATGAACTTGCATATACTCATTATCAAGATCCATGGAGTTCTTACATATCGTTCCCATTCCTTTACTTGAACACATGGTAAATTTTTTAAGTCCTTCTTCTGGTCCTTTCCCAACAACACATAAAGAAATAAAATCATATTACTAATACTTAAGTTATATCTGTAATGAAAAACTCAACAAATTTGAAAAAAAAATACTTACTTGTTTCAATCTCTTTGGTGCATTGCTTAACTTGATTAGTTGATGGATAAAATAGAGTATGAACTTTCATATACTCATTCTCAAGAACCATGGAGTTCTTAAATATCGTTCCCTTTCCTCGACTAGAACACATGGTAAAGTTTTTTAGTCTTTATTTTGGTCCCTTCCTAATAGCATCTAGAGAAAGGAAATCATATTACTAATACTTAAGTTATATATGCAATACAAAACTCAATAAATTTGAAAACAATACTTATTTGTTTCAACCTCTTTGGTGCATTGCTTAAATTGATTAGTTGATTGAGAAAATAGAGTATGAACTTGCATATACTCGTTCTCATGAACCATGGAGTTCTTATGTATCGTCGTTCCCATTGTTTGAATATAACACTTGGTAAAGTTTATAAGTCATTTTCCTCCACCTTTACCAATAAAACTTGGAAAAACAAATATATATTTGTATGAGCTTGAAATTTTAAGGTTAATATGACAGCTGTAACATAACTATATAGTTTCACTCCGAAAGAGGATCTCTTCCGCCCTTTTTTTGAAGTAATTAATATTGTTGGTACAGGTTTCTGGAAATTTGGTTATTGGTCTATCAGGTTCTCCATACTCATGGTATGTACAGGTTCTCCAGTTAATGTAATATATAGATGAGGTTGATTTATTTACACATGTTTCTAGATGGTCACTTCAACTATCTAGTAGATAACAAGTATATGGTTAGTCCTGTAGCTATGTCCCAGTTCTAATCTAGTACTTTGTACCTACTACTTTCAATCCCTATAATAGCTTGAAACCCTATATATTTATCAGCCACATGTAATCTTTACCATGTTAGTTTTAAAGGAGTCACTAGAAATGAATCTAAAACATGATAGGAAATCTATGAAACAACTATCACTCCATCCTTGTGTTGTAATATTTGACATGCTTATATAAAATTTATTTTCACATTCACATTAAAATCAGCCATCTTAGTTCCAACATTCAGTTTAGGAGGAAAGACAGAACAAGATAGATAGCAAGAAAAAGACTGGCGTTAACTGTCCAAATGCCTATGCACTATCCAAGGTATACCCAAGAGGACCACCATCATATGCCTGAGTGGATGATCAACAAGCTTCTTATTAAATGTGGTTTACCTGCTAATGGAAACTTAGGTAACAAGAATTCACTATGGGTGCCTTTGTTTAGCCCTATTTCAAATCCAAGACCTCTTTCCATCTCACTACATCTCACCAGCCAGCTTTTGTTGACAAAAGTACTTAAGCAACTCTTTTTAGAATAGGTACTGAAGTATCTGTTACCACTCACCTGACTTTCTGAGTACTGTTTCCTACTACTCATTTATGTAAATATATGGAAAGATAATGTCAATAATTTTGTGTGGGTACATCAAATAATATTCCACTACATAGAGAGGTAAATTGAGCATCGAGACTGGCTAGAAAAATAGATCCAACATTAAAAGCTAATTAATTTTGTAATTGTTTTTAGTTTACCTTGTCGTTAGTGCCAAGGTATCCTAATCCTAAACGACTATAAATCAACCAAAAGAGAGTGATAAGGCAAGCCACTATTGACTTATTGGATCAAGGGGTTCACACTCAATAACAGAGCAGGTGAAGTTTGGGAGGTTTGCCAATTATTGTATACACATGATACAGTGAAATTCCATGAGGCAAAGGCAGATCAAATCAGTTTTATTAGCATAATACTGATTGTTTGTGAAGCAATTTCTGGATTGAAGGTCAACAGGAGTAAAAATATTTTTTTTGTATAAAAAATATGGATCAAATTTAGGGTTTTGGCTAGTATTTTGGGATGTAGAGATGACATCTTTCCTACTAAGTATATTGGTATGCCTCTAGAAACAGACACAAAGATTTGGGAATTTGGAACTCTATAATAGAGAAAACTAAAAAGAGGTTAGAAAACTAGAAGGCTCGGTACCTATCACTAGGTGACAGGGTCACTTTGATCAATAATGTGTTTGATTGTCTACCCACCTATAATGTTCTTAATTTTTTAGGTTTATGATGCAGCCATAGGCAATAAAGCTATTACAACTAATCAAAAAAATGATAAGAAGTAGCTTATGTCAAGAAGTAGCAATTACAACCTTCATAGATTATAGCAAGAAGTTTTATAGCAACCTTATTTGGTATAATTAGTAGATTATCACATGCATCAAGGACTTCAAAAAGACAAGAACCGCTCCAGCACCGGGATACATTTTTCTCTATTCTAGTCTTTAAATTAGAGCCCAAAATCCCAAATATCAGAAGGAACTAAACATCTTTCTTGACATTATATCAAAACGATTTCCAAAATGGAATCATTTTTGACTCAATATCATCATACCTTTCTTTAGATCAGTTAATAGTAGGATTTCACTATTACTGCTGAAAAATAATTTGTTGAAAACAATTCCCAGGTCACTTTCAAAGAACAGGTACATTTTAATAGGTTGTAATATATTTCCTAATGAAGCATACTTAATCCATTTTAACTTTTATTTAATAATCACAGGTAGGAAATCTTCAATAGCAATTTGATTTGAAAAACTTACTTGTTTTTAATTTTTATGTGTATTGTTTAATCGATTAGTAGACAGAGGTAATTAAGTATTAACTGGCATATGCTCTTTGTAAAGAATCACGGAGTTCTTATGTGTTTCTCCCATTCGTTGACTAGAAGACATAGTAAATTTTTTAAGTCCTTCTTCTGGTCCCTTTCCAATAACATGTAATACCCCACACTTTTTCTAGCATAAATTCATTCCTAGAATGTTAAGAAATAGCTTTCAAAATGAAGAATATTTATTTCATGTGGAATTTTCTAGATTTATAACTTCCATTGTGTGGGAAATTAAATAAGCTTTCCATTGATACCAAATTTGTCCAATTACGATACTCGATTGACGAGTTAGAGCATTTTTAAGTTGACAGTTTACCACCTGGGCACTTGGCGCGTCGCAGATGTGGGTAAAATGATGATTGTCAAATTCCTGTGACCCTCCACGATAGCTATGCATTGCAGAGAAGCCTAAATTTCTAATTGTCCCATTCCAGTAGACTGATGCGATATTGGCGCATCACGGAGAGGGCTAATTTCCCAGTTGTTGATTTCCAGTAGCCCGACATGATATTGACGCGTCATGTCAGTGGCCAAAATGGCATTCCAAAGGTGTACCGCAATGATGGAGCATTACGGAGTCAGCCCATTTTACAATTGTTCTATTTCCAGTGAGCCACCGCGATTATCGCGCGTCGCGGTGGCCACCCAAATCAAGAAAATGCTAAGTTTTTCAGTTTTGTTTAGAAGTTTAGAAAGGGTATTTTGGTGAATTCCCAAGGTCCCAATCCATCCAAAACACAAGATTAATCATATTCAAAGTACTTTAAGCTCATTATTTATCATTATCTACAAAAGCAAAATCCTGGAGCTCTAAAACCTCTTCTCCAAGAAATCAAAATCCCCCATTGATTCTCCAAGGAAGCTTAAGATTGAGGATTCCCAAGGCAAGATAATCAAGAGTCCATCTCCAAGAACTCAATTAGGAATCAATAATTCAAGTTTCTCTACCTAATCATCTATCAAGGTTTGTGGAATTTATGAACAAGGATTTTCTTCTATCCTTGTGCCCAAAACCAAGCTTTTATTTAAAATTCGTATGATGTTGAATGATTATACATGAGATTTGAATTAGGGTTCATACCTTCTATTGCTCTTTCCAAGATTTTGAGATGTCAAGTGTTTTAGAAGATGAATTGCATGTCTATTTTCATATTTTCATGCATATTGCAGTAATTTACAGATTTTGAGATGAATTATCATTGTTTTAAATATCAAGCATGATTATTATGATGTTTTAACATGAGATTGGAGCATGGGTTTCTACCCCAAGATTGAATATTATTATTTCAAGAAAGATGATGCTTTAAGTTTTCTATTATCAGATTATTTACAGATTTTTAGTAAAGCTTTGATCTTTCAATCATCGGATTAGCTATGGAATCCACTTTATAGATTATTACAGATTACAAAATTCAGATCAGCTTTATTTACAGATTTTATCATATGAAAGAATAATTGGTTTTATATAAACTCATACGCTAGTTTTAAAGTGGATTTCCAACAGAATGAGTGTAGCAAATAAAAAGGGAGTAGTATTTAGCATCGAGCGTGAAGTGTGAGATTAGCGTGCCCTATCTTCCATAGAACTATATAGCCAACATAGGTACAGATAATGAGATTATTCCCATTTCTATATGGATGAAATATTTAGCTTATGATCAATCACATGGAAAGTAGGTTATACTCCCTAGCAAGAGTATGACACCTCTCCCCAGCATGAGGTTTCTTCCTTAGAAGGACGAGATGTTGGACTCCATGTAGCTCACATGGTTTATGTCGGTTAGAAGAATATCCCTAAAGCCTTAAGATAAAGTGTTTTCCCTACAGTTTAATAGTAAAGATTTTCAGAAAAACTAAGTGTAAAGGCTCACAGTTTACTCATATTCTTCTTTACAGAAAGATAACAATTATAGACTTCAGCTTTTAGATTTCAGATTTCAGAAGTGAGTTGTTTCTACCCTTAGACGGTATAATTTACAAACAGAATACAAGTATAACTTCCAGAACTAAATGTTATGACTCACTAGATTTATAAAGTATGATTGATTTAGTATTCATAATCTCAATATTTTAGATATTCCATCTTATGTGAGTCACTTACATTTAGCATGCATTGTTTTATAAATTATGATGATGAGATGATGTTTTTCCTGATGAATTTCACCCCCATATGCTTAGTACATCCTCAAAGTACTGATCCACATATATGTCTATGTGCTACATTGTCTTATAATGTAGATTCAGGTGCTCAACATCAGTAGTACGAGTAGTCTGAGCATCTCCATCTACATCCTACAGTCGGTGAGTCCTCATAGTTTGGGGACTTGTTCACTCATATTTTGTGGCTTATTAGTTTGCATGATTTAGTATTCTTTTTAGACAGTTCGGGTTAGCTGGGGGTTTATTCCAGTGACTCTCTAGATGTTAGTAGTAGAGGCTTGTCAGACTACTAGTTGTGATTCAGCTTATTTAGTATTGATGTTTCATACATTATATTCAGATTATTCTTAGTTTTTTTTCAGATAGTTTCCGCATTCAATATGACTTTCACCTTATCTGTTCTTTTACATTTCTTTTGTGAAGGACTATCTAAGTCATCAACAATATCTAAAGGACTATCTAAGTCATCTGCAATATCAACATCCATTTGTTTTACAATGTCATAGTGATCATAAGGTTGAGTCTTCCTCACTACATGCAATCATTTGTTGGAATTATCATTAGCATAAAACACTTGAGATGCTTGATCTGCCAAAACAAAATGCTCATTTATTTTCAAAAATCTACTCGCATTCACATTCACATTGTCATACTACTCTCTTTTTATTCCTTTATTTGATCATGCACACCAAACCAATTACACCTAAACAAAATCACTCTTCTATCCAGGACAAATTACAATTTGATCATATTTGTTAAAACTCCATAGTAATCAAATGTCTCACTATCTTCATCATTCTTTCTAGCTACAATTACTCCTTAATTTTGAGTCCTTAATGTTTGATCATAATCTTGTACATGAAATCTATATCCATGTACAATGTAATCATTACAATGTGTTGAATATTTGGTAGGACCATGTAAAAGTGAGTGAAGATCTTCCATGAGCCGAATATTATCTGTTTTATGCAATTGTACAACCAAAGAATAAGATTACATTTAATACTATAAAATGAGTAATAAAAACTTACGATGTCAAATCTAATGTTAATTAACTTGGAGACTTGATTTAGCCCCAAATAAGCTTAAACTTCACCTATTTATGTGTTGCTCATATTACTCACCCTATCTTAAACCATTTAATAACTTTTTGGTCTTATTCTGCATCCAACAAGTCTTCAGCAATATCCATATCTTTTAAACTCTCTTCATACTCGAGATATGGTAAGAATTCATCATAATTCTTCAAAATATATATATGTGCTTGTTCCAATTCATTTGCTTCAAACTCACATGGATCATTAGCTCCTAGAGTATTTTCAGGTTGACAAAATGTAGATACCTCAATTTGAATTTTTAAACTGCCATCATAATTTTGCTCAGGACGATTGAACTTCATGTCAATTTTATGTAGATACCTTGAACATAAAGTCAAACATTCATTTGCAAGGTAGCCCTCTACAATAGAATCTTCTTGACATACTCTATTACCAATGAGAGATTTCAAAAAATATAATCATCACTCGATAGGATACATCCACCGATAATGAATAGTCCCAACATTCTTATAGTCACAACCTAAATGAATAGCCAAGTGGACCATGACATCAAAAAAAGAAGAAGGAAATACATTTTCTAACTTGCAAAGTGTAATGGGAATTCGCTCTTCAATACGTTTAAACTCATCAATCCTCAAATCTTTTGATCCAAAAACATAAAAAAATAAAGGTAACTCAATAAGAGTTTCACACATTTCCTTTAACAACATACCACGAAGTGCAAGAGGTAGTATTTGCTACAAAAGAACATGAAAATCATGACTTTTCAAACTAGATATCATGTGTTCTTTCAAGTTCACACATTGAGAAATATTAGATAAAAATCCATCCAGGACCATTAATTTTTTCAAGAAAATACATAATTTATACTTTTCTTTAGGAGACAATGTGCAACATGCAGTTAGAACTTCAACTTTATTCTCTCTTATTATAGGGTGCAATTTTGGCCTAATGTTCATTACTTGAAACTCTAACTAAGTTTTAATTGTATCTTTGGTCTTTCCTTTGACATTTAAGAATGTCCCCCAAAAACTATCATATAGATTTTTTTCAACATGCATAACATCCAAATTATGTTGCAATAAGAGATATTTCCAATAAGGAAGTTTTAAAAAGATACTCTTCCTGTTTCAATTACCCTTTCGCTTTCATGTGACATCTTCCTCCTCTTCCCCCTATTCTTAGGATCCTTTTTTAATGGTTGAACTTCAAGATCTTTCACTTGATTAAGTATCTCAATTCCAAAATACATTTTTGGTGGGTGCCTTTTCTCTATTGTACTGTCATATGACTTCTTGTCATTCCTCCATCTGTGACTCAAAGGAAGGTAACAACGATGACCCATAAAGCACTACTTCTTACAATTAGACAATTAAACTAAGGAATTGTCATTATTACAATATGGACATGTCCGTTTTCCTTTTGTACTCTATCTAGATAAATTTCCATATGCTGGAAAGTTATTGATAGTAAATAACAAAGAAGCATGAAACTTAAAATTTTGTTTAGTTGAATCATTAAAGGTTTCAATACCAACTTACAACTATTTATTCAATTCCTCTATTAGAGGTTGAAGATATGTTTAAATTGCATCTCTGGAATTGCTTGGACTAGGAATAAGCATTGACAAAATAAAATTTTCTAGTTTCATACTCAACCAAGGTTGTAAATTATAAGGAATAAGAACCACGAGCCAAATGCTATATGAGGTTTTGGAAGTTCAAAATGGTTGGAATCCCTCACTAGCTAGTCCAAGTAGAACGTTATGAGGATCAACTGCAAATGAAGGATATAGTTCATCAAATAACTTCCATGCCATTCAATTAGCTGAGTGCCTCATTATTCTATCATCAGTTCTTTCATCCTGATGCCATGTCGTTAGAGAAGCTTTCTTTGTAGACATAAACAACCTTTGAATCCTAGGCTTTAAGAGAAAAACATAAAGGTTTTGAGGCTTTTTTTTACCCTTTTTTTTCTTTTTCTCTCCGCTATGTGTATCTAATTACCATCTGGACACACCACAAAATTTGTAAGAATCGAGTAAGCTATCCTCCTTCCATAATAATATGCAATCGTTAGTACAAGCATCAATATTGTTGAAAGAACGCCCAAGCTCCCAAAATATCTTCTTTGCCTCATAATATGAATTTGGCAAATTAAATCCATTAGGAAATAACTCCTTTTTTAACATTTTCAATAGCATGGTAAATGATCCATTTCTCCAATGACCCATACTTTTAATGTAAATAAATTTAATCAAAGATGAAAGCTTTGAAGCCCATGAGTTTTGATACAATGGCTGCTCAAAATCCTTAGAAGGCTATAAAACTTTTTATCTACAGCGTTTGGTTTCTCCTCAAGTGTGTCATCAAAACTAGAATGTGTATCTCTTCCACTTTCAGCATTATGATATAAATCTCTCAATATTTCTTCTACCACATCTTCATCTTCACTCTCAAAATCTTTTGCTTTATCATCATCCTCATCTTCAGAGTCTGATAGTGGCTCACCTAACTATTACCTGTGATGAAACCAAAAGGTATAAGTTTTAACTATTCCATCGACTTTCAAATGTATCTCAATCACTTTACGAGTTTCTAATGTTGTATTACAACACTTGTAACACAGACACCTCATTTTATGTTCTTCTTTTTTCCCCGAAAAGCATATTTCACAAGCCTTTCACCCCATCTAAGTAGATTTTGTCGGTCTGATTATGAAGAGAAAGTTGCATCCTTTGCTTACTAGGTGTCATAAAATTGAAGAATACATAAAAATTAGATTAAGAAAATATAAAGGATAAGAAAAATAATTAGATTCACATAACGTGTTACCATCAGATGATTATATCATAGTACATTAGGTATTTCGACTTTACACATAATATGACCTACTCCTCAGATTAAAACTATATTATTTTGTGAAATTTTCAGACATTGTTTGAAACTGCCGACTTACTACCCAAATAAGAATATAATCATCATAGACCAACAACATTTAAAAATCTCAAGCTCTTTTTGAGAATAACACAACAAAAAGAAAAAGGATCAAATACCTAGAATAAAAAAATATCAAAATTTAATAAGGAACATTTAATATTTAGAGAAAGGCGGGATGCCTACCACATGGGAATACAATTTTTTTTTTTGGATTTGGGTTGCTACATATGACTACAATTCCCCTAAACTTAGATGAAGTCGCTACTTCAACAACAATAACAACAACCCCATTGAAATCCCACAAGTCACTACCTGTAAATTCTATAACTCCCGTTTAAAAAAGAAAAAGGAACAAGAAAGTCTGTAGGAAATACTGAAATTCAGCATCAAAACAACAAAGATAACACAAAAAATCAACCACCATCCCAGGGAAATACTCCAGGGGAAGATTAGTATAGAGTGATTCACTCGGAGGATGAAGTGGATGGTAACTCTGATGATGTAACACCCCACATTTCGAACTAGAAATTGAACTATTGTTCCTACATGTGTAAGATCTAATAGAAATTATTACCAATTGATAATAAGTTCCATTATCTTTATCATCGTGTTTGAAGTGCTTTCGAGGTGAAAACAAATGTTCATAGGAATCACTTAGAGCGAAGTTGAGCTAAGAACCTTTGATTCGGCTAAATCTTTGTATTCAATTTTACAATGATCTAATTTGAACGTGTTTAAATTCTGATACAATTAGAATTTTTCATCTCAAGACCAACCAAATTGTAGATAATTGAGTTAACTTTCCAACGACTTAATCTGATACCCGAGCAAAAAGTTGTAGTCATTTTTGTGAAATAAGAAGTGAGATCGTGCGATTAGTATGCGACGCACACTCCATTTCACTCCTAAGGAATCCCACAATATAGCATGTGATGCACGCTCCATTTCAGAGCTCCAGACCATGCGACGTATAATATATTTCACCCTATATTTCCCAATTTCTATTTTCGCATAATTTACGGCAATAGGGTAATTAGCCTTACCTAAAACCATCCAAAATACAAGACTTAAGCCTCCAAAGAGAATTTTTTACATCACTATTCTCCCTTCCTCTTCAATAAAACCCTACTCCTTCAAAGATCAAGAATCAATATCTTAGGTAAAGATTTCCAAGAAACGAATCATGATTCAGGTTCTATCCTTCGAACTAAGTAATCTAAGGTATGTGGGGCTATCCTAACAACTCTATGGGCATAAGTTATGGGTTTATTAGTCTTTTGAAAGAATGTTATGATGTTTATAACAAGGGTTTCAACAATTGTTTTGAATAGACAAATCATGAAACCCTTTTTAATGATATATATATATATATATATATATATATTGTTTTAGTCTCAAGGCCTCCCCTTGAAATTGATTTTTACTCGTATATATTTAAGTATGCATTTTTAGTTTTGCAAAGATTACATCGAGAGCTTGATTGATAAAACCCCTCTCCTGTTATGATACCTCTTGATTTCACATATTATGGGTTGTTCAATTGTATGTATTGAAGACTAGATAAATGTTTTACTATTTTTTTGGACTTGATATTGATTATCAATTGAAGAGAGGATGGTTTCTTGTTTATAAATGTTCAATGTGATAATTGAAAGAGTTTCATGGATTGTTATAAAGTAATTGACCATCATGTGTTGAAATATCAAATAGGGAGAATCTTTGCATAAGTTTGCACATGTGTTTAAATAAGTACTCCCTTGCATTGTTAAAGTTTTTGGTGGTTAAATGATTGATTTGATTGAAAGATATAAAGCTGATCATTATAAATGGTTTGAATGAGAAGGGTTGTGGAATGATACGGTACAAATGACATGCTAGTCTGAGTATGATGATACCCGGTGATGCTATGCCTTTAACAGATATGTATTGAATGTTTTAAAAGAATGAAGCATATTTTAAAGAATTAAATATGGGCTTAAAGGTAGTTAGATGGTTACCTAAAGAAAGTATGAGTTGAAATACTCAATGCTAGAAACCGTGATTTGCCGACACGGGATTATTGGTACCACGCTTTGTGATCTTATGTACCTTAATTCATATCATCCCAAATTGGGACAATGTTTAGGATCCTACTTTGTGATCTTGTGCACCATGACATATTGATTTGATTGGGGATTTTGGCACCCTGCATTGTGATCTTGCGTGTCCCCCTTATAGATACTTCAATCCTTGTGGAAAAATTGGATTGAAGGCTTAGCTACCGAGTCCAGGGCGAATTCTATATATCTCATGGAATTATAGAATGTAGGGTGTACCATCTAGGTCAAAAGAGAAATAGAGAGTAGAGTCATGATCTTAAGAAAGTTTTTTAAAATTTATCAAATTAGGCCCATATGTTTTCATATATGGTATGTAAGTTATTTTATAAATTGCTCTCACATATGTTGCATAATTTATGCTATTTTGCATTGCTCTGCATACCAGCACATCTATAGTGATCCCCTATATTTTAGGTTCTGAGGCCCAGTCTAGCGGTCCTGGTAAATGGTAGATTGTTGATAGACATTCAGAGTTGGTGAGCCTCCATTACTTCAAAAGGTATCTTGTTTACTTATCTTGACCTCATTTGGTCTTAGTTTATGGTTTGATCGGGGGATTTGTCCCGGTTTCAAACAGATGTTGTTTTTAATTTTTAGTAGAGGTTATGCAGACTTGTATTAGATGGTTTGAGTTTTGTTGAACTTAGGTCCGTATTGTTCAATTAAAATATGAGATTGACCATGTTTTTGTATGTTAATATTCAGCATTTCTTTACATTGTATAAACGTTGTGTATAATTTCCAGATAAAAATAGGAGCTCGGGCCTTCATAGTTTTTGATGCTTATCCTGACAAGGGTCCCTGCTCGGGTCATGACAGATGAGCATAAGGATACTAATAGGCCTCTCACAAGGTCACAAGCAGTAGGTGTAGATGATATGGTGTTGTGAAAATCATACATCAAATCATACATCTTTGTGGTGATTTTGTCAGCAACACAGGAACATGCTTCTTTGATTTACATAACCAGGAAGCTTGGTAAAGATTCAACAAAATTTAGATTGGTTATCTTACTTCGTGTAATCCCACAAAGTAGGATCTAGGTGCCAAATAAAGCACTTGATATTCAGGTACAATATAATTTTTTTTGTTCAGGTGTTTGGCTGGTGTTTTGATATAATGATGTTTTTGACTTCTAGAACAAATCACAATTCATATTGGAGGTTTTAAACTCATTTGCTTAAGTGTTTTTATAACCAAAGATATGCTTTTGGTTTGATCTTTTCCTAACACTCACATTATTCTTGGCATCTTATAGCAAAACCTTTCTTCTGAAAGGTCTTTTTAGGAAAGCTCCAAATGTATAGAGAGCTTCTAAGTGCTCTACAAAATATCTTTTATGTCAAGGCATACCCCAAGTTGTTATTCATAATTTCCAGAATAACTATCAAGCTGTCATTATATTGTTTCCTTTTTTGTATTTGTAACTCAATAGAGACAACTAATTATGCATATAAGTATTAATAAAATAAGGACACGGCTAACTATAATGTTTCAATTTCAAGAATGGTTTTTCAAAACAATGAAAGGTAAATTTAATGACCGGGGCTATACGCTACATGACTACCTTTGTAATACCCCAAAAAATCCAAACCAATATTAGAGCCATGTACCAAGCTCATGTATAGTACATCATGGTTCTTTTATAGTTTTATGAGTAGGTTAGATGTATATTAAGGCTTCAAATAACTTCCAGCTATCAGACGAATCAAAACATTCCTCACCGATCGAATTCTTGAGAAAAATATTGCCATAATCATATTCAAACGAGCATATCTCTCATTATAATTGGAATTTTTGAGCTAATGACCTATCAAAAGGTAGATAATTGAATATCTTTCCAACGATACCAATTTCACCTAAATCCGATATCGTAGAAAAGAGTTATTCCTATTTTACTCTAGCATGTCAGGCTGGAAACAGTGTGACGACATTCGTGGTAGCTTACCACATTTGTGACGCACTATCACGAAGGTCATCAGCCTTAGGAAGAAACCAGCTCCTAAGTGATTACATTCCTGGTAGCGTACCACATTTGTGATGCCTTGTCACAAATGTCGTCAGACTTAGGCAGAAACCAGCTCCTAAGTGACGACATTCGTGGTAGCTTACCACATTTGTGACGCCTTGTCACAAATATCGTCAGACTTAGGTAGAAACCATCAATTCCAGCTCCTGTGTGATGATATTTTTGATGGCTTACCACATTTTTGACGTCTTTTCATAAATTTTGTCAGTTATGATTTTCAGCAACTGGGAATTTATTTCATAAGGGTATTTTGGTCTTTTCCTTCACCTTCTACGACTTATAACCCTAAAGAGGCATAATTTTTCCCATTTTTTTCTTTAGTTAAGCATCTTAAAAACCCTCTCTTACACTTTTAACCACAAGATTAGGGTTTTCTCTCAAGATCATCTCCTCAAGAGCTAGCCTAAGGAATTCTTCAAGAACATTCAGAGACATTAGATCTCTTTCAAGATTCAATCACTAAGGTATGCGTAGTGTTCATCTATGGATCCAATCCATTCATAGAGCTCAAGAACCATATTTTAAATATTATTTTGTAAACTTTTTGTGGTGATATGAGTATGTACATGTTGACGATTATTGTTTAAGTTTCAATGTGATGTCTAAAGGTGTTTTCATGGAATATATATGTTTGTTAATTGAAAAACATGAACTTTAGGTGGTTTAATATGGTGCAAGTATGAAAATCACCTATGCCTTAAAGAATGCATGCAAGGTGTTTGATAAAATGCTTAGGATGCTAGAAATTCATGTTTGTATGGTTCTATGATATCTAAATGACAAGTCCATGTTAGCTATATACTTCAATATGAATTCCGTGCTTTTCATGCATTGCTATTGTGGTGGTATGAAGCATGCAAGATAATGGAGATATACAATATATACACGAAATATATCCATGCATTCCCTACAATGTTTAAGATGTTGAATAACTATATGAAATGTGATATGCCCTACTTATGATAATGTGAATTGTGGACTCCAATCTTATGATCAAGTCAGTCATGTTGTGTCAGTTTCCTTCCATCGAGTCCTGGGGGTATTAATTCCCAAAAACTATAGTTGTGTACCTAGATCCATATCATGTCTCACAATATACAAAATCAAGCCATGATTCAGTAGAATTCAGTCAGTCATGTGACTCAGGAAACCTCATGGTCTCAATCAGTTATCAGATATCAGTAGTATTCTGTCAATCAATAGAATTCAGTAAGTTCCACTTACGTACAGTTAGTTAAATCATGTTCAGTCTCTTCAGATGGGAGTAGGAGTTAGCACCGAGTGAACGCAAGGATGGGAACTCACCTATGTATGAGGGTGTGATTCTAATCAGTCATCCTTGCATTCCAGAACTATGTAGCCAGCATAGATTGAGACATCGTAGCCTATTATATGAGGGTAGATAAGGTTGGTTAACCTATTATATAAGGGTTCCCACAGTTCTCACTAGAGTTACCTATTATATAAAGGTTGCTCACATGTTATCCTTACCAGTGGTGTAGTATTGACACCCTTCTAGTCAGGGAAGAGATTCGACCTCATCTTAGCCATAATGGCACATATGGGGCATGTCAGTTGAACAACTACCTCTCATAGTTTAAGACTCAGTTTCAGTAAAAGAACTCAGATAGTTCTTCAGATATTAATATACTAGGACTGTCGAATATAGTCAAATTTAGTTATAGTACAGAAATCATATAGTTCCATCAGATTTAAGACTGTCAGATACAGTTGCCCATGTTATCAGAACTACAGTTTCAACCATGGCAGTTATCAGTAAACCATGTATTAGCGTACAGATCTAGCTATCATGTACTTATGATCTTAGTTACTATGTATGTATGTTTACACTGTCACGTTCATATTAGTCAGTCAGTTAGCATTGTTCATGTATGCAAACCCTTTTGTATTAGCCTGCCTCACTCGTATACTCAGTACTCCAGTTGTACTGGTGCATTTGCACTATGGTGCTTTCTTTTATATTACACCATAGGTTCAAAGACACGAGCTCCAGAGTAGCAGTAGCATCCAAACACAGAATTGCAGTGAGTCCTCATCCATTCGAGGGCGATATTATTTTAGTTTATTTATTATTTCAGCTCAATTTTGCTAGACGGAGTTAGTTGGAGACATATTCCTTCAACTCCTTATTCAGACAGTACTTAGAGGCTTTCAGATTTAGTCAGCTTTAGCAATCAGATTTAGTATTCAGTTTTATATTCAGTTGTTTTGGGTATTCCTTACCCTATGGATGTTACTATATCTCTTCAGTTGAACCTTATGGCCTACATGTGCAGGTTTTTGTATTTTATGATATATTATGTAGTATATAGGTATAGATATCAGTCATGGGTTAGCTTGTGGTTCTTCAGGGTCATGAGCACCGTGTAGCATTCCGGTTCACAAAATTTAGGTGTTACAACCTTTAATCACAAGAATTAGTTTCACATTGAAACCACATCCTGTCAACCAAATGTTAAGAAGAGATGCAGGACAATATCTTACACACATTCAAAAAATTTCAGCAATCTCAACAGAGAGCTTTAGACTCTAAGAAAATAAGAATTTGCATAGGTAGTTGCACTGATGACCTGTTTCACATGAACCATTCACAAAGACCGGAAAATAAGTTTTAATCTAAATCAAATACAAAAAAAATCAGCTTGTTCTAGTATTAGTATTTCTAACGAAATGTTACTGTTGGTTTAAAACCTTTAAAGGAAAATACCGTAGGAATTCAATAGTCAAAAGTTGGACGCTAAAACAGAGATGGGAGTTTAAAGAAGAGAATACGCATAGCAGTTGATTTTTTCTTGTAAAGTAAACTATATTGATCATCAAATTAGCAACTTAAATAGTTTCTATTACAACTAAATATAGGATAAAGAAATAACCTATTTCTACAAAAAATTAAAATAACTAATTAGTTTCCTACCAAACATAGGACTCTTAAATTAACTAGGATTGCACGTAAAAGAAAACGGGAGAGAAAAAAACGAAGAAAGACGTGCATTCCTAAAGCAACTCTCAACATTTCTCCTTGCTTTATAAAATGCAAACTCCAATTTTCTGTCTGAGAAGCTCAAATTTATTGATATGTAAAGGCTTAGTGAATATATCAGCCCATTGTTCTTCTGTCTTGCACTAGACAAGAATCACATCTCCATCTTCTTAAACTTCTCTCAGGAATAAAAACTTGATATTGAAGTGCTTACATTTTCCATGAAACACCGGATTATGAGAAATAGCTATTGCTACTTGGTTGTCCACGAACACTTCAATTCTTCCTGTTGGTTCTGTTGGTTCCATATGAAGATCAATCAGAATTTTCTTCAGCCATAATACTTGATTTACTGTTGTTGTAGCTTCCACAAACTCAGCTTCGGCAGTAGATTGAACCAAAAAGTCCTATTTCTTACAACTCCATGAAAAAATCCCAGAACCAAGACTAAAATAGTTCCCTGAAGTACTCTTCGAGTGATCTTTGGAACCCCTCAATCATTATCAGAGTACCCAAAAATCTTTACAAGTTGAATCCTTCCAAACATGACTCCATAGATGATAGTCCCTTTGATGTATTGCACTATTCTTTTTGCTGCCTTCAGATGTACTTTACTCGGACAATGCATGAACCTTGATAGAATACTTAAAACATTCAGTGTATCGGGTCTTGTTGCTGCAAGATACATTAAACACCCAATCAAACTTTTGAAGTATGTTTCCTCTAAATTTTTGGCTCCATCATCCATGCTTAGTTTCTCTTTTGGGTTCATGGGAGTATCCATCTCTTTGCAATTTTCTATTTTGAATTTCTTGAGAATTTCCATCGTGTACTTCTTCTGGCAAATGAAAAACTCATCTTTTCCCTATGTAATCTCCATTCCAAGGAAATAACTCATCAGACCAAGATCAGATATTTCAAAAGCTTGCATCACAGCCTGCTTGAACTCATCAATGAACTTTGTGCTGCTTCTTGTAATCAAAAGGTTATCGAAATAAAGAGAAACAACAAGGATCCCACTATTATTATGTTTAACATGTAGTGTGAATTCTGAAACACTTTTCTCAAAACTAAGGCTAAGCAAAAAATCATCTATTTGACTATACCAAGCTCTTGGTGCCTGTTTTAGGCCATAAAGAGCTTTATGTAGTCGATAGACTTTCTCTTCTTTTCCATCTACAACAAAAACTTCAGGTTGCTCAATATAGATTTCTTCTTCAAGAACTCTATTGAGAAATGGGGATTTGACATCCATCAAGTGCACTTTCCAGCCACGTTGTGCAGCAATAGTAAGAAGCAACCTGATTGTGTCGAGCCTAGCAATTAAAGAAAATATGTCAAAATAATAAACACCAAAAATCTATGCATACCCCTTAACTACAAGTCTTTCCTTGATCTTGTTAACAGAACTATCATTATTCAATTTTGTGCGGTAAACCCACTTCACACCGATGATATTTCTATCTTGAGGCTTTTGCAAAATCTGCGAGGTCTTGTTCTTATCAATCATTGCAAGCTCCTCCTCCATTGTGGCTTTCCACTTGGGATCTAAGACAGGATCTTCAAATCTAGAAGGCTCTAAAATGGCCACATCGCATCTATGGTATATCTTAGAGAGAAACCTTGTTCTCTCTCACAGGTTGACCATCAATGCTTCCATAAAAATTTGGTAGATTGCTTGTGATTTTCTTTTGGTTAACTTTTTCCTAGTCCCAAAGCTCATTCTCCATAAAAAATACATCTCTACTTACAGTAATATTTCCAGTATGAGGCAGAAAATTTTTATAAGGTTTAGAGATTGTACTGTAACCAATAAAGACTCCAGGTTCATCTTTCTTGTCTAACTTGTCCCTATTAACCAGCAGAATATGAGAGAAACAAAAGCAACCAAAGATTTTTAAGTTTTTTTAAGGATAGCTTATAGTCGTGGCATGCCTCAAAAGGTGTCTTGCCGTCAACTGCTTTGGTAGGCAATTTGTTCAGCAAAAAAACTGCAGTATTAGCTGCTTTCTCATATAACAAACACCTCGATATCTCCATTATCGTCCTATTTTTCCTTTCACTGACTCCACTTTGTTGTGGAGTATACGGGGCAATAGGTTGATGCTCAATACCTGCATTTTTACAAAACTGCTTAAATCGATCAGTTGTGTACTCAGTTTCATTATTTGATCTAAGCATTTGTATCCTACAACCACTTTGATTTTCTACCAAAGCTTTGAATTTCCAGAACACTTCAGGTACTTCAGGTTTGAACTTGAGAAAATAAATCCAATACATTCTTGTCATATCATCAATAAATGCTATAAAATATTTACTTTTGTTAAGAGAAGCAGTTTTATGTGTCCTCACAAATCAGTATGGACCAAATGAATCTTCTCCAATGCTCTCCAGGTTTCCTTGGCAAAAGGCATCCTGCTTTTCTTTCCAAATTGACATGTGTTGTAGCTTGTGTGTTTGTCCTCCATGGATGGTAGTCCTAGAACCATATTTTTATTCACCTTGTTCAAGAGTTCCTTGTTAGGACAATGCCTTAGTATCTTATTCCATAGATCTTCGGTCATCTCTTGGCTTGGATAAGCAGTCGACTTCCCCTTCATTGGATCAAACGAAAAACTTTTTTCTCTCATTTTAACTTGGTAGATTTATTGACCTTTTGGATCAAATATCCCACAGTTCTTATCCCCAAAATTAATATTAAAACCATTCTCCTAAAGTTGTACTACGCTTAACAAGTTTTGATCAAGTTCTGGAACAAAAGGTACATCTGAAATTAACTTTGTACCTGAGCGGCTTTCAATAGGTACTGTTCCTTTTTATTTGGCAGAAAGAGAATCACCATTACCGATTCTGACTTTACAGATTGTAGACTTGTCTAAATATTTGAAAATCTTATCATCATGAGTCATATGATTTGTACAACTGCTATCAACTAGCCAAAACTCGCTTGGGATGCTGCTTGTAAACACGATGCGACAAAAAGTTGATCTTCTTCTTGTTCATTAACAATTTGAGCCTATGCATATTGCTGCTGAGTTTTGTTCTTATAGATAATCGCTTCATGCCCAAGATTATTGCACTTAGTGCACTTAGCATCAGGCCTCTTCCAATACTTGAAAGGTGCATATACGAGCTTGCCGCAATGCTTACAAGGAGGGTAGTTTCTTTTGAAACCACCCATTTTGTTTTTGTTGTTGTGTGCTGCACCTTCTTCATTAATTGGTTGGTACTTATTCTTCTTCTTCTTTTTATAATGTCCATCATCATAATGCTTGGATGGTAAGGCACCTTCGACAGCTCCTCCTTGTCTCACAACACGCCATTGCTCTTGCGCTTTAAAAACACTTAAGAGCTCTGCAAGTGTGACCTTAGAGAAATCCTTAGTAGTTTATAAGATTGTTATGGTATCCTCAAATCTTTTAGGTACCGTTATTAGGATTATTTTAATGATCCTTGAATCATTGAAAGTGGAGCCCAACAATCTGATGCGATTTGCTAAATTAAGAAGTCTATCAGAGTACTCCTTTATGGGTTTAGTTTCTTTCATCTTTTGCCACTCAAACTCACGTACCAGATTCATCACTTGCATCCCTCAAATCCTTTCATCTCCTTTATACTCAATCTTGAGATAATCCCATACATCTTTCGCTGATTGTAGATACATATTACGAGTCAAGATATTAGATGAAACTGTAGTAAATAAGCATGCCATTGCCTATGATTTCCTAGTATTCTTCTGCTTGTTAGTTTTAATCTGTGCCACTATAGGATTGTTTTGATAGGGTGCTATCTCGTATTAATCTTCAACAGCTTCTAATAGATCCAAAGCTTGCAGATATATCCATATTCTAACTGCCTAGATTTGATAACTTTCTCCATCGAAAGTTGGTGGTGCCATTGAAGAAAAAATTGGTTCTCCGTTCATGGTATCCACTAGATCAGATTAATGCAAACACTCACAGGTCCCTTAAGATTAAAGCTTTGATACCAATTGTTTGTTTAAAACCTTTAAAGGAAAAAAACGCAGGAATTTAATAGTCAAAAGTTGGCTGCTGAAACAGAGATCGGAGTTTAAAGAAGAGAATACGCAGAGCAGTTGATTTTTTCTTGTAAAGCAAACTGTATTGATCATCAAATTAGCAGCTTAAATAGTTGCTATTACAACTAAAAATAGGACAAAGAAACAACCTATTTCTACTAGAATTAAAATAACTAATTAGTTTCTTACCAAAGATAGGACTCCTAAATTAACTAGGATTTTACGTAAAATAAAACTGGAGAGAAAAAAAAATAGAGAAAGACGTGCAATCCTAAAGCAATTCTCAACAGTTACTAGATTTGCAGCTTTTCCTCGAGGAAGCTTCTGCAGCCTTCCATCTATGAACTTACATTATCTGTAATATGAAGAAATCAATTGTATGCTGCTATTAAAAATATGAATTGCATTAAACATAATGCTGATCCTATTAGATTCTAACTACTCTATTACTCAATCTCCTTGTAAGTGAAACAATATGTCGCAACAAATAAAGTTTATAGGGCAACACTAGCAGGTAATATTATGCAACATAAATAGAACCATTTGATTTTTCAGAAAAAAGAAGCCACTCCGCACACCATTGTAAAGAAAGTTATACCAAGCTATGAAATGAAAGCTTAAAGATAAAATCTGAAGTGCAATTTCCGGCTGCTTAGCTATTCCGTGAAGGTTGTACACAAGTTCTACACTGACACATCTTTATTAGGCATAGAATCTGACATTGCAAGATACCTACCAACATATGAAACTACATAAGAAGGATTGGTTTTTCAAAACAATGAAAGGTTAAAGTTTAAGATGGGGGCTATACACATCATCACTACAATCCTAACTACAAGACTCCTTTTCATCACAAGAATTGGTTTCACATTAAAACAACATCATATTAAGCAAATGGTAAGAAGAAATGCAGGAAAATATCTCACACGCATTCAAAAAATTATAGCAACCTCAACAGAGACCTTTAGACTCTAAGAAGATAAGATATGTGTAGGTAGTTGCACTGATGACCTATTTCATAAGAACTGTGCATAACAACCAAAAATAAGTTTTAATCTACAACTAATAGAGAAAAAAAGCTTGTTCTAGTATCGATATTTCCAAAAAAAATGTGACTAGATTTGCAGTTTCTCCTCGAGGAAGCTTCTGCAACCTTCCATCTATGAACTTTCATTGTCTGTATAATATAAAAACTATTGATTTGATACATAGGCTGGCAATAGACTATTGAAGCTCACATAGAGGAACAATTAAAGTTTATTGGGCAGCACTAACAGGTAATACAGAGCAACATATACAGAATCATTTGATTTTTCAGAAAAAAGAAGCCACTCCACACACCATCGTAAAGCAAGTTATACAAAGCTATGAAATGAAAGCTTAAAGACAAAAGCTGAAGTGCAATTTTCCAAACTACAAGTTTCATATTCTTCACTAGGCATATGAGCCGACAATGTATAATACTATTTTTCTTAAGGCGACCCTATATATAGCAATATTATATTATTGTAGTTATTCTGACTAATTTGGTGATTACGGTTTTTTTTCTAAAGTTATTTGGACGACTTGTATTATTGAGTTCTTTATCATATATTTTTGGGTTTGTTTCTATGTTTTCTCCTTTTTTTTGGCAAACAGTTCAAAGAATTTTATCTTTAGTTATATGTTACCGTGTGAATATAACTTTAAGTTATTCTTGGGCACAACCTATGTGTATATGTAATCGAAGGTGGTTTCTCTATCTTTTTCTTGACTGGTTTAAAAAGCATTTCAAAGCTTAAATTCGTTATATGTACTATAATTGGGCATCTATTTTGTGTGTATTCATATTCTATGAAATTTGATAGAAATGACAATAAGTGGTCCAGCTCTCCCCGTGTAGATGGATTGAAAAAATCTTTCACTTGAGTGCTTACTTTTTTCTACAATCAACTTAATGATTTTGTTTACTTCGACACCAGGATTGTGAATCCTTTTGTTCAAGAATTCAAGAGGAAGAACAAAAAGGATATTAGTGGTAATCTTAGTACACTGAGGAGGTCGAGAACTGTGTGTGAAAGGCAAAGAATCTTTCATCCACTATTCAGACCACCATTGTAATTGACTCTATGTATGAGGGTATTGATTTGTACTCTACTATCACACGTGCTAGGTTTGAGGAGCTTAACATGGATTTGTTTAGGAAGTGTGTGGAACCAGTTGAGAAGTGTTTGAGAGATTACTAAGATGGAAAAGAGTACAGTTCATGATGTCATTGTTGTTCGTGGGTCCACCAGAATCCCAAAGTTTCAACAACTTATGCAGGAGGCCATTACCGGGTGGGAAGCCAAAAAAAATTAATATTATGATGATAGTATCCCAAGTTTGAATTATAAAAATATCCTTGCCTTCCAAATTCATTTATTTTTTATGATAAAATTGTAGAATAGTGCTTTCCCCTCTCCCCCAGACCAAGAGAGAAAGGGGATCGTCCTTAGTTTTATTTTCTAGTAGGTTATTGCTTTTAAAAAGAAGAAAAAAAAAGAGTAGAAAATTCTAAAGGGTTCTTACAAAATATTGATCATAACATAACTTTTCTATATGCCCTTAGCTTTGGCTAGGTTTCTTACTGATACTAATTGACTTTCAGTTAGTACATTCAGTGTTTACTGCAACTATTTTTCATTATGATACAGCTTTATAGTAGCTACGTTTTTCTTGGAACCAATTTTTCATATTATGTTATATTATATGTTTTCTATAATAAGATGCATTTCTCTATAGAAATAGAAAGAATATCCGGATCACAAATGATGTTATTATGTTATTATGAAGATGGCTTAACTGTACTTGTGTTTATTAATTTACCTACTGAGCCCTTCTTGTTAAAGACTTAAAAGTCAAAAACCACCCCTAGCCATCCCCTAAAGGTGTATGTCTCGTGGCATCATGGAAGAGGTGAATCAGAGACCTGCTACTATATGATCGGTTTATTAATTGCCTCCTTGTCTCAAATAATTAGGGAAGACAACATTTCATACTGCATTATCCATTACATTATGAACATTTTAATTTTCTAATAGATACTAGCTGAATAGGATAGTATCTTATTAGATCTCTTCTAAGGTCAAGAATTAATTTAAAAAAAACTCGAGATTCAGAATTAATCAATTTTAAAGTTAGTTAAGAATGTATCAATAATACATTTTTCCTACAGGTATAATTAGCCGTAAGCATATCCCGAAAGGTAAGATCCCTTTATGTTACAAAGAATCAAGACAAGAAAAGGAGATATTCAGATTTCAGGATTACAAAAGACATAAAAAGACGGATATTAAGCTTATCCTAAGTTATTCAATTGGTTTCCTTGATGTCTTTTTGACTAAGACGTCCCGACCCATATTTGATTCGTACAACACCACTCTCTAACCAAGAAGGAGCAGGTATTCTCAACATACATTGACAACCATCCTGATGTATTTATACAGTATATGAGTGTGAGAGGACAAGAACCAGACAATAAGATGCTTGGAAAGTTTGAGTTCTTTGGCACCTTTCCTTCCCTAGCAACAAATGAAGGACAAGGGCTGAATATTTTAGCTTTACTGGTTATTCCTTACCTCAGGACCAAATTAATTATTAGGCAATGAAAATAGTAATAGGTGGCCCTGACACTATTGTTGAATGTGCATGAAGCACCAACAGGATGAAGAAAGGATTATATTCCTTGCGCGGAACCTGGATCAAGGCTCTCACATACGAATGTTAAACTACTTTTCAAGTAAGGTATGGACTCTTTTAAGGGGACATTGACTTAGTAGAAGCCAAACTTTGTTAGATCATAAGATTGTACGTTCATCTCTTGATACGTGTGGAGAAGCCAATTGACTGAATCAAAAAGGATTTTTTATTTACCTCTAACCTTCCTATAGGTTACTATAATCAACTTACCGCCATCTTGTTCAAAGTTTTAGATCTGCTAACAATATGATCACTCATAATTTTGAGACGAAACAACTGAGAACAAATCTAATTAGAACCAAAAATACTACTAATATGCAAGTCGTAGTATCATATTGGAGTATTAGTATTTTAAAATCAATGAATACAAGTGATCATAGATTTTTTTTCTAATTTAAGATATACAACAAACAATATAAACAACTATCTATATCAGATAATCAGTTATTCCAGATTACTTGCTCTCAGTTACATTTTTAACTATTTTAGCAGTGAACAGTTGAACTATGGTTTGGTCTCGGAAACTCATTTTCTAAATGTGGGACCCACTTGGGGGTTTGGTGTCATTTTGGACCCAAGGTATAATGGCGCCAAAATGGGTGTTATTTCTTTTGTAATGATTCTAAGATTATATTGTTGATATCTTGGATCGTGGAAGGAGAAGCTTCAAGAAAAGGGAAGTGTAATACCCTATATTTCCCTAGCCTAGATTAACCCTTAGTATGTGGGTTATCCTAGAAAAAATTATTGAAATGATCATTAATTTTCAGATTTGAGCATGCCATTGCATAGAAAATTTAATTAGCTTTCCAACGATATAAAGTTTTTCTAAATCCGACAACCAGGGAAGAAGTTATGCAAATTTTAAGTTTCAGTTGTTAAACATCGTCATTCAGGCCAGTAGTGCATTGCTGAGTGTGTTAGAATAGCAATTGTCAATTTCTTGTGTTGCTCTGCTGTATTGGCACATCACGCCATAGACCCAGTTCACAATTGTCCTTTTCCAGTGTTGCTCCGTGATTCCATTGCTTCACGATGCACTTCCAAATCGCAAACAAAGTGGCAATGTAATACCACCGTGTCGCGCCATCATACAATTTTCATTGGCCTGGCGCGATAGTGGCGCATCGCGCCAGGGGTCTAAATCAGGAAATTTCATGAAAAATTAAATTTGCGTCTAGGGTTAAAACAGTCTTTTTCCATGATTTTATTCCACCCAGATGTGGAATTTAAGCTCTAAAAACATGTAAAACCCTTCATTATACTTTTTTTCAAAATTAACAGGTAATTCTATCTCAAGAAAACAAATCCTAGTCCAAGAATCAAGGTCCTTCTTCAAGAATCTCCCCAAGAACCTTCAAGAACTCTTCTTCTAAGGTATGTTAGATGTTCATCCATGGATCCTTACCTTCCATGGTGCCCAAGAATCTGTTTTTCAATATACAAGATTTATGATTTTTGATTTCCGTATTTGAATTAGATTGAATTCATGTTCATGATGTTGTTTGAGTTTTAATCCATGATTTAGATTACAAGTTCCAAGAATTGATTCTAGTATGTGTTGAATTACATGATATTCATGATAAACCCTTTAATTTGCAAGTTGATTGTTGTAACCATGTTAACCCTAAGTGTTTATGATTTAATGAACCAAGTATACATCTCATGCCTATAAGAATGAAATAATGTCATTATAGAATGTTAACATGTATTCTCCATTCATTTACAAGTTAATGAATTACAAGTGTTTGATGGAATGTCTCTATGAATGAATTATGACCAAGTGAACATTGTTATATTATTCAAGATTATGCTTTTCTTTACTTTTTATGCTATCGAGTCTTGGGGGTATGTAATACCCGACAATTTAGTTGTTTACCTAGAACCAGTGTCAGTCACAAAATAGTATCAGTCATGTCATGATCAGTAGTACTCTCAGTACATTACAGAACTAAGTAGATATTCAGTCAGTTACAGAACTTAGGAAAACTCAATAATCTCAATGAATTCAATCTATTTCAGTTCAGTATAATAGTTTAGTATCCTTCAGTTGGATGTAGGATTCAGCACCGAGTGAACCCGAGGATAGGTGCTTACCTTCCAGCAGAGGGTGTGATCCTTAGAAGCAATTCTTATTTTCTAGAACTACATAGCCAGTGTAGGTGGAGATATCACAACTGCCAGTTGAGGGTGGATGAGGCGCTCTACTTTCCAGTAGAGGGTACAACCATTCTTGTTTAGGGAACCTACCAATAGAGGGTTACTCTTCAGGTTGTATTTACCTATGGAACGGTACTGACACCCTTCCAATTGAAGTTACATATTGGGCCTCATTTAGTTATCAGTTTAGATTTGGGGAATGTCGATTAGATGATTACCTCCCACAGTTTCAGTTTTGGCCGCAGTCTTCAGAATAAAACTCAGTTCAGTTCTACAGAATTAGGACTATTAGATATAGTCACTCAATTATTAGTAACTCAGATTATCAGTATATTCAGTTATCATTTCTCAAATTCAGTTCCAGTATACTTAATTACAGTATGCATAGTATGTTCAGTAGTTACAAATCCTCCATGTATGTTATCCAGCTCTTGCATATCATTCAGTTAGTTATTGTTCATGCATATGAACCCATGCATTCAACCTTACCTCATTTAGCATACCAATACATTCCCACGTATTGACCGCATACCCATTTTTTGTGCTATGATGTTTTATATCATAGGTTCGGATGCTCAGGTTCCTGACCGCGCTTAGCCAAATTCAGCCAGCGGTAGCAGATTTAGCAATAAGTCCTCATCTATCAAGGATATACTTTTATTCCAGTACTTCAGCTTAGCAGTATTTTAGTAGATAGAGTTAGTTGGGGAATTATCCCATCAACTCCACTTTAAGACAAATTTAGTTAGAGGCTTCTCAAAGTAGATTTTCAGACAGTATTTCAGATTCAGATGTTATCTTTTATCATTTTTTTAGATTTTTTGAACCTTATGGCATTTCAACCCATTTTTTGCATTAATTTTAGTATTATTATTCAGTGCTTACAGTAGGTACCCACCCATGGGTTAGCTTGTGGTCCCTCATAATTGTAAGCACCATGTAGCATCCAGGGTGTAGACTCGGGGCGTTACAGAAAGCTTGGCTCATGGTAAGTTATTATGCCTTATATTCTAATGATGGTTGGTATGCTGAGTATGGTAATTACATGGTTTTTGTTGTATATATGTTGTTTTACACAACCAAATAATTACTTATTTTATTTGTCGAATATGAAATATGTTGATATGATGAATTATGCTATTACCATAGTAGATTAGTTATTGTATACAGTGATATCGGAGGAGATTCAGGTTCAATTCTATACCTTGACTTTAAGTTATTGTCTTACCTTATATCGTCCTTATATTAGTATTTAGCTCAACGACTAATGATACCTACTGACTACCCATGTTTTGGTACTCATACTACACTTTTGTACCTTTTTTGTACAGACCCGAGTTCTAGTTGCTGCCATTAAATCGACAGTATGCCTTGTTGATCATCAGGAGATAGGGTAAGGTCTGGAAGTTTGAGTTTCCATCTTTCCCTTCTATCTTTACTTAGTCTTTAGTTTTCAAGACAATTGTATAAAACTATTTATGTTTATCAGACTTCAAGTTGTAATTTCTGTTGTTGAATTTAGAGTTGCTCTTGTACTTATACTATCAGGTCATTGGATTAGTATTTGAATATTAGTTGTTTCATTTGTGAAATATTATTCTTTTATTGTGTTCTTATATAGGGTCTATGTTGGATGATTTCACTAATATAACCCATTGCATTAGCTCCAAGTTATGGTGTTGGCTTACCTACTGCTGGGTTAAGGTAGGTACCATCATGACTAGGAAATCGGGTCGTGACAAATTGTTATCAGATCCTAGGTTTCACCGGTATTGTTGGTATACGAGCAAGTTCCTAATAGAGTCTTCCATATTAGAATACTGATGTTTGTTTCCTAACTTTGGGAGGATTTTTGACATTCTTAGCAGTCCTTCATTTTTTTCATTCAATTAGTGCTAAAAGTCTGAGTTGGTTTGTAGTATCTTTTCTTGAATTTACTCTTTCACAGATGTCAAGGAAATATGCTACCTTTATGCAAGGTGCTGGCCTCGAGATTGGGCCTAGGAATTCTACCACTATTCGTAGATAACCTAGAAGTTGAGGACAATCTCGTGATATATCCCTAGTTAGTAGCCAGGATAGGCTGCCTTCCCCAGAACCAATCCCAGTACCTAAGCCAAAGATTCCTCCACCACAGCCAGTGGTGGCCTAGGGACTAGCCCAAGCTCGACCAGGTTTCATTCCTTATTCATTACTTAGTGATTTCCTGATTCATATGTTAAGTATGGTTGGTGGTGTACCATCTAATATTGCATAAACTTTTGTGACTAGGGCGCAGCTTGCAGCTGTAGCTCCCAACATTAAGATCTTTTTTGTGTTGATAGTCGATCATCCAATTATCGTGCTGCCAGTTGTGACCCAGCCTGCTATGTCTGCCGATGAGTAGAAGATGTTCTATCAATTTTTGAGGTTGGTTCTGCCTAGGTTTTTTGGTGCATCTGGGGAGTATGCATTTGAGTTTCTTACTGCTTGTGAGGATAGGCTTCGTGGTATAGGACTTATTAATACAAATGGTGTGGATTATAACATATTTCAGTTGGATTTGTCTGCTCATCACTAGTAGAGGGGTTTTGTGGATTTTAGATCAGTTGGATCTTCTCCCTTGTCATGGACCTAGTTCTCTAAGATATTTTTGGAGAAGTATATGTTATGTAGTCTTAGAAATCGACTAAGGGATTAGTTCTCAAGGCTAGACTAAGGCTTCATGACAGTCGCTGAGTATGAGACTTGTTTTCATGAGTTGGCCAGATATGTGACTTCTATTTTGGACACTGAGTATGAGAGAGTTTGATGCTTTTTTAGAGGGTTAAGACTATTTATTCAAATTTCTACTCAGATTCTAGTTGTTGTGGATAGGACTTTGATTGAGGTTTTTAATTATCCTAGAGTGATGGAGTTGATACACAGGGAGAGTCATGAGGGCCATGATAAGAGGCCTATATTCTAGGGTAGATTTGGAAGGAGTCGTACTAGTTCCTACTTCAGAGGTGGTAATTCTTATGTAGGGTATTCTTCATATCCTTCTTCTCAACCTCAGAGTCAAGCTAGCTGACCCCTTCAAGCATCTCTTCAGACTACTGGTGGAGGTCAGTTTGGTACTAGTGGTTGCCCTAGTAAGGTTGATGATCAGTCCTCGCGGGGTTCATTTTTGAGTAATACTAGATGTGGTGGTTATTTTGGTACAACTGAATCTGTGAGTTTTGGTTCTACTGGTGATTCTTGTTTTACTTGTGGGCTTCCCGATCATTTCTCGAGAGATTTCCCTAGTAGTAGGGCGATAGTTGTTTTAGCCTACGGTGCTACTTTTATTAGGGCAGTTTATCCCTCAAGTAAAGATGGTTCACGAGGTCGTAGGGATGGTTACTAGGGTGCTCGAGGTGGTACTCAGGCAGGCTGGATAGGAGGTCAGTTATGTGCCCAGTCAGGTGGTGGGAGTTGTCAGTTATATGCAGTACCTGCTAGACCCAAAGATGAGACTTTGGATGTTGTAGTGACCAGTATGATTTTGGTATGCCATAAGTTGGCTCTTGCTTTATTTGATCCCAGATCCTCTTATTCTTATATATCTTCTGATTATGTACCATAGTTGGATTTGACTAGTGATTTATTATCTGTTCCATTCTGCGTATCTACCCCCGTGGGTGATTCTTTAGTAGTGGATCGAGTGTTCAAATCATGTATTATGACAACTAGTAATGTTGAAACTTATGCTGATCTTATTGTTCTGGATATGCTGGATTTCAATATGATACTAGGCATGGACTGGTTATCTTACTATCATGCGGTCATGGATTGTTTTTCCAAGATCGTTACTTTAGCCATGACCGATATACCCCTAGTCATGTGGCAGGAAGCGGTTAGCCATAAGTCGAAGGGGATTATTTTGTATGTTTATGCTAGAAGACTTATATCGAAAGGCTACGAGTCTTCTCTTGCTTATATATGTGATACTCATGTAGAGAGTTCGACCCTTGACTCTATTCCTGTTGTGTATAAGTTTCCTGAGGTGTTTCTTGATAATATGCCTGCTATTGCCCCTGACCATGACATTGAGTTTGTTATTAACTTGGAGCCTGGTACCCGACCTATTTCTACAACACCTACCATTTGGCTCCTACCAAGCTTAAGAAGGTGAATTCTCAGCTTTAGGATCTTCTCAGTAAGGTTTTTTAGACCGAGTGTGTCCCCTAGGGGAGCTTCTATTTTGTTTGTAAAGAAGAAAACTGGTTCGATGAGTATGTGTATTGATTATAGGGAGCTTATTAAAGTGATAGTGAAGAAGTATTATCCTACGCCTTGAATTGAAGATTTGTTTGACCAGCTTTAGGGTCCAGCAGTGTTTTCTAAGATTGCCTTAAGATCTGTTTACCATCAGTTAAGGATACGGGCTGAGGATATCTCAAAGACAACTTTCAGAACCTGTTATAGTCATTATGAGTTTTTATTAATTTTTTGGGGGTTGACTAATACTCTTGCTGTATTCATGGATTTGATGAACCGTATGTGTAGACTCTATCTAGACTCCTTCATTATTGTGTTCATTAATGATATTTTTGCATACTCGAAGAGTAGTGAGGAGCATGTGCAGCATTCGATGATTGTGATCCAGGTCTTGTGAGAGCATGTGCTTTTTTTCAAGTTCACAAAGTGCGAGTTTTGGCTTGAGCCAGTGTCGTTTCTTCGACATGTGGTGTCCAAAATGAGTATTACAATAGAGCCGACTAAAATTTTTGCGATTCATGATTGGGCTAGGCCTACGGCTCAGACTAAGCTTCTTAAATTTATTGGTTTGGATGGTTTTAAAGGCACTTTGTTAAGAGCTTTGCTACCATATCAGCCCTTATGACTAGATTGAATCAGAAAGAAGTTCCTTTCTGATAGTTCGAGGAGTGTGAGTTGAGCTTTGGGAATCTCAAGAATTGCCTCACTTCAATATTGGTTCTTCTAGTTAAGGGTGAGGTATTCATATTGTTTTGTGATGCTTCTAGTATTGGTCTTGGATGTGTTTTGATGCAGAAGAGTAGTGTCATTGCCTATGCTTCTAGACAGCTTAAGGTGCATAAGAACAGCTATCCCACTTATGATTTAGAGTTGGCGGCGACAGTTTTCATGCTCTAGATTTAGAGGAATTATTTGTATGGTGTGCATTGTGAGATTTTCACCGATCATCGTAGTCTTCAGCATCTTATAACCTAGGGAGAGCTTAATGCTCGCTAGCGCAGATGGATGGAGTTGCTAACGGACTACGATATTTCCATCTTATATCATTCAGGCAAGGCAATTGTGATGGATGATTCCTTGAGTTGCATGACAGTGAGTATGGGTAGTTTGGCATGCATATCAGTCTCTTAGAGGCCCTTGGTAGGGGGCATCCATTCCTTAACCAATTTAATAGTTTTCCTTGATATCTCAGATCCTAAGAGGATTTTGGCTTATTAGGAGGTGAGGTTCTCCCTATTTGAGCAGATTCGTGATCGTCAGTATGCGGATAGCAAGTTGTGCTTTCTGCATGACCAGGCGATTAATGGTGAGTCTAGGTGGCACATGTGGATTTCGAGGGTATTATGAGATTTCAAGGTCGTATTTTTGTTCCCCAGCTTGATGACTTGACTCAATCGATTGTTTATGAGGCTCATAGTTCTAGATATTCTATTCATCTCAGTATAACTAAGGTGTATAAAGATTTGAGACATCATTACTGGTAGGATGGGATGAAGAGAGATATGGAGATTTTATGGCTCATTGCCTATGTTATCTTCAAGTTAAAGTCGAGCATAAGCATCGAGGTGGATTGACTTAGATTTTGCCCATTCTCGAGTGGAAATGGGAATAGATTACTATGGACTTCATTAGTGGTATACCTCGTGCTCCCCGTGGTCATGATGGTTTTTGGGTTATTGTGGATCATTTAACCAAGCCATCACATCTTATTCCTATTCAGATGGCCTTCAGTGCTAAGAGATTAGCCCAAATTTATGTACAAAAGATTGTTCATTTTCATGGGGCCCCTGTGTCTATCATATCAGACTATAGTTCTGCATTTACTTCGAGATTTTAGAGGAGATTTCAAGAGGAGTTGGGTACTCAGGTGGATTCTAGTACAACTTTTCATCCGTAGATAGATGGTCAGTCTGAGTGGACTATTCAGGTGTTTGAGTTTATGCTCCGACCTTGTACTATGGATTTTGGAGGATACTGGGATCAGTAATTAGTGCCGGTAGAGTTCGCCTATAACAACAATTATCATTCGAGTATTGAGCTAGCGCTTTATGAGGCTTTATATGGTAGGAGATGTCATTCTCCTATAGGATTGTTTGAGACTTCCAAGGTTAGACCTCTGTATCGCCCCAAAATATCATCCCGAGATGCCACACGGTGCCCAACGCTACATGTAGCCTCAAGCTAACCCTTTAAGCCAAAACACTACCCTTGGGTTCCAACACAACAACATACACTCTACGCTAAGGATATATATAAGTACATATCATATCACATCGCACATGGCATAGAATATCGTTAGATTGTACATATATGGAATGTCTATACACAAACCAACCCAACAATACACTAGTCTAACATAGCCTCTATACACTAAAATCAACGAGCAATTGGGACAAACCCCTAACTGACTCAACAGAACAAAGGGATCACAAAACAACAGCTCCAAAACTAGCAACTTGGTCCTCGAACTATGAGGACTCACCACTCGGATATCACTGTCGTGGCTGCGGCTGAGTACCTGAACCTACATCATGGTAAGAATGTAGCCCATAGAGAAATATGTGGGTCAGCATAACATACGTACTGAGTATGTGGGGCGCATGCAACATATAAATAATATCATAAATTTCGCAAAAACGTACATACGGACCGTAATGACACACCTGGCTTAAGTGACACTGAATCATGCAACTCATAACATCTTAGATAGGAAATGTAGGAGAAAAACCTCATAAATCATCATAGATCATCATAGGAAACTTCACTTACCACATCAAAACTCGGAGTGACTCAGTATTTCAATAAACATGATTCTTATGGACAGGGGAGTTTCCTCTAACCGACAACCCCACGTGAGCTACGTGGAATACCAACGTTTGAAACCCCCGTTGGTGGGAGCGTCATACTCTTTGCCAGAGAGTACGACCTTAAAACTGCAATAATCACAATCAGGCTCTCTGGCCAATAATATCATCATCAAACAACCCTACGGTGGCACATAGGTTTGGGGAAATACCAAATTACCCTCCCGACGCTAAGTACTACTCCCCGACAAGCTCAGAACGCGTTAGGTTATCGACCACAACATCACAAGGGTTTATTATAATGACCAAATCAAATCTCTTTCTCATTTATCAAATCATATCAATTTGTGGATTCCTAACTCAACACATTTTGGCTCAAAACATTTTAATCTTCCTCAACATCAACAAGGTATCAATGCATTGAACCATAACCGACTCGACATTTGGACAAGGATATGAAGACTCAATACATAATATTTTCAACAATTTAACTCATCAAAATCATCCGAAAAATACCAAGACTCATTGCAACTTCAATATCAGCATTTCTCAATTTGCCATCCAACTTTCATTTAAAGGTACTTGAGACATCAACCCATAGTAAGGATATAAAATTTCAAATATCAATTATAAATTCATAATAAGAAAATAGTGGAATGATAGTATAAATCTAGACTTTACAAATTAAATCATCATACTCTCATAATCAAATTCTTTTTGGACATAATTTCATCTCAACATCATACACATATCGGATGACATAATCCCATAGATCATGGACAATAATATAAGATATAAAACCATATTTCCAATTCATGGTAAAACATGTAAAATCTCATGTCAATGTAATTCAACAAAAATACTGGGCACAAGATCGAAAGGATAATCTTGTTCGAAGCCCCACATACCTAAAAATGGAAGATGAATATGAACATCCGAATCCGAAAATTTATTTACGAAAATAAACGATTCTTCTCGAAGACCTTAACATGATCAACTCAAATTCCAAATCAATTTGAAATTTTTACCGTTCAATCAAGAGACATAGAAGGATGAAATTTGGAGTAGTAGGGTTGAGGTTTGAGCCTTAGGAAAATTTGAAGAAAAATGATCTATTGAATGCTCTTCATGGACTTAAATCCATAGTTTACCCGGATGGATTGGAGTTGGAATTACCAAAATACCCTTAAAAATCAAATAATGTCAAATTTATCCTTTGGTGGACTGTTTTGATAGGCTGAAGTAGATCGACCATAACTTTTGGCTCCGATGGACAAATTGGATGAAACTAATTTCATTGGAAAGAGGACTTTCAGAGATTTCTGTTGATATATAGTAGCTCACCTATATACTTATGTACAAGGAGTTATGATCGTTTGAAGTTGACCCTAAAATTCGCCTAGCCTCAGTATATTTTTCCTGCACATTTACTGTTCACCACTACTCACAGTTAGATCGGAATGATCATAAATCATCGGTCGAGTGTCCATTTTGGATGATCCATATATCGTTGGAAAGATTATTTAATGCTCTACGTGATGACAGGTCGTATAGCCAGAAATTCCACATAAAAAATTATTAATCACGATAAAGAACAGAATTCAATACATTTTCGTCTGAGATCTTAACGGAAAATTTTTTCGGGGTATCACATCATCTCCCCCTTGGAAAAATTCGTCCTCGAATGTTTATAGGTAGGTAAAGAATACTATGAAAATGAGTAAATAGAGAAAAATCATCTTACCTAAGCATATACTCCATTCTAAATTTTTTTTGATATCGTAGAAAACACACAAGCCAAGATAAACATAGCAATAAGGATTAAATCCAAAGAGAGCGATACCTTTTACATGCTCAGGATTCGTAGGAAAGAGATGGGAATATTTGGCGCGCATATCCGCTTCGGCTTCCCAAGTAGCACTCTCCACGGATTGATTTCGCCAAAGCACTTTAACCAAAGGAACTTCCTTGTTTCTTAGCCTACGAACTTGAAAGTCAAAAACCTCAACCGAAATCTCTTCATATGAAAGACTGTCTTGAATACCTGAGCTTTCGGAAGGATCTATCACAACAGAATGACCAATAGACTTCTTAATCATAGAAACATGGAAAACAGGATGGGCGTTAGATAACTCCGCGGGCAATTCAACCTTATACGCTACCTTCCAAATGCAATCCACAATCTTATAGGGACCAAGGTAACGGGGACTTAGTTTCCCCTTCTTCCCAAATCTCTTCAACCCTTTCATGGGTGAAACTTTCAAGTACACTAAATCACCAACATCAAATTCAAGGTCTTTCCTCCTTACATCTGCGTATGATTTTTGACGACTTTGGGTGGTTTTCAACCTTTCTTGAATTAACTTAACCTTCTCTATGTCCTCAAACACCGTATTCGGTCCAGTCACGGCAGCCTCACTAACTTCAAACCAACCAATGGGTGATCTACGCCTTCTACCATAAAAAGCTTAAAATGGGGCCATTCCTATAGTAGCATGAAAACTGTTATTGTAAACAAACTCGATTAATGCTAAGTGCTCATCTCAACTACCTTTAAAATCAAGCACACAAGCCCTCAAAATATCTTCTAAAGTCTAAATGGTCCACTCGGCCTGACCATCTATTTGCGGATAGAAAGTAGAACTTAAACGAATTTGGGTATCGAGACCCTCCTGGAAAAAATTTCCAAAACTGAGAGGTAAACTGAGTACCTCTGTCAGAAACAATTGCCAAAGGGATTCCATGAAGTCTGACGAGTTCCCGAATATCTATTCTTGCATAATCTTCAGCTATATACGATGAATGCGCAGGGAAAAAATGAGCTAATTTCATCAGCCGATCTACAACAACCCAAATCGAAGCATGATGGTGACGAGAAGGAGGAAAAGCAACTATGAAGTCCATATTCACTTCTTTCCACTTCCAAGTAGGAATGTTAAACTCTTGCATCACACCACTCGGCCTTTGATGCTCTATTTTAACCTGTTGACACGTGGAACACTTTGCCATAAATTCTGCTATGTTCCACTTCATACCGTTCCACCAATAGATTTCCCGCAAATCATGGTACATCTTTGTAGCACCAGGATGGATGGAGTATCGCGAACCATGCTCTTCCGCCATAATCCTTTGCTTCAAGTTATCAACATCAGGAATAGATAATCTTTCTCGAAGTCTCAAAACGCCATCTCTCCTTGGGAGAAAACCTCCACCTTTTGGTCTTTAACTGACTCTTTTAACCTAACTAAGTTAGGATCGTTGTCTTGCTTCTCCTTCACTTCTGAAACTAAAGAGGATTCAGAACCACTTTGCACTCCTATACTACCCTCAGGATCACCAAAAAACCTAACCCCCAATCTAGCCAAACAATGTATCTCACGGGCCAACTCCTTCTTACCAATCTCCACATGTGCTACGCTACCCATGGACTTCTGACTAAGGCCATCTACTACTACATTGGCCTTTCCCGGATGATATAGCACACTCATATCATAATCTTTCAACAGTTCTAACCATTGTCTCTGCCTAAGATTCAACTCCTTTTTGTTGAATAGATACTGCAAGCTCTTATGGTCCGTGAAGATGTTCACATGGACACCATACAAATAATATCTCCAGATTTTCAATGAAAAAACCATGGCAGATAATTCAAGGTCATTGGTAGAATAATTCTTCTGTGAGGCTTTAGCTTCCTGGAAACATAAGCTATAACCTTGCCTTTTTGCATCAATACACAACCCAAACCGACTCTGGAAGCATCGCAATACACCACAAAACCATCAACACCATCGGGCAAAGTCAACACAGGGGCTAAAGTAAGTCGAGTCTTCAACTGCTGAAAACTCTTCTCACAAGATTCGGAGCAACTTTAATTTCTTTTGGGTCAAACGGGTCATAGGAGACGCAATAGATGAAAACCCTTCAACAAAACGACGATAATAACCCGCTAGACCTAAGAAACTTCAGATATCAGAAGGAGAAATAGGTCTAGGCCAACTCTTTATAGCCTTTATCTTTTAAGGATTAACTCTAATACCTTCGGAAGAAACAGCATGACCCAAGAAGGCTACAGAGTTTAGCCAGAACTCACACTTACTGAACTTAGCATACAACCGACGAGTTTGAAGAGTTTCCAACATGATTCGGAGATGATCCACATAATCACCCTTAGGTGTAAATAAGAATATCATCAAGGAACACAATTACAAATAAATCAAGATATGGTCGGAATACACAGTTCATAAGATCCATGAAAGCCGCTGGAGCATTAGTTAACCCGAAAGACATCACTAGGAATTCAAAATGACCGTAACAGGTTTGGAAGGCTGTCTTGGGGATATCACATTCTAACCTTAAGTTGGTGATAACTGGATCTGAGGTCTATCTTCGAAAAGTATCTCGCACCTTGTAATTTATCAAATAACTCATCAATTCAAGGAAGAGGATATTTATTCTTGATAGTAACCCTGTTAAGCTGCCGTGAATCAATACACATCCGCAAAGAACCATCTTTCTTACGCACAAAAAGGATAGGTGCACCCCACGAGGACACACTAGGTCTAATAAAGCTTTTGTCTAAAAGATCTTTCAATTGCTCCTTCAACTCTTTAAATTCCGTGGGAGCCATGCGATATGGAGAAATAGAAATAGGCTGAGTATCAAGAAAAAGGTTAATCTCGAACTCTATCTCTCTATCAAGAGGTACTCAAGGGAGATCTTCCGAAAAGATATCAAGGAACTCATTAACAACATTAATTGACTGAATGGTCGGGGTTTCAAACTTAGTGTCTTTAACCCAAATCAACTTCCTAGCTTTGAGATACGATATGAAATGACCCTTAGGAATCACAGAACTCCCGGACCATTCAAGGATAGGTTCATCAGCAAACTGAAACTTGACCACACGGATAGGACAATTAATAGACGCATAGCATGAGTGAAGCCAATCCATACCCAGAATGATATCAAAGTCAACCATATCTAGCTCAATCAAATCAGTATACATATCCAGTTGAAAGACAGTAATGGGATATTTCTAATACACCCGCTTAGTAATGACAGATTCGCCTACCAGAATAGAAACCAAAATAGGCTCAGAAATTAGTTCAGGATCCATTTCAAAATTTACAGTAACCAGAGGTGTCACATAAGAAAAACTCGAATCGGGGTCAATCAAAATATAGACATCATAATAAAAAACATGGAGCATACCAGTGAAAACATCGGGAGTGTCCTCTTGCTCCTGATGAGGTGGTATAACATAGAAATAATTCTGGCATTGACCGCCAGCAATACTAGATGAAGCACCTTGAGGAGAAGCTGGACAGGCTGCAAGAGGTGGGGCACTGGTAGCCTGACTCTGGGGACGGGCATCACGACTCCGCTGTCTAGTATACGGGCAGTCTCTAAGTATGTGGCCCAACTTACCACAACTAAAACAGTCTCGCTGCCCCATATAAAACTCCCCAAAATGGTCTTTACCACACTTAGCACACGAAGGAGGATGAGGCTGGTTACTTACACTATCCTGAGAACTGGAAGGTATCGACCTATTTCTGAGCTCCTGCCTGCCCCGATATATGGGAGCACTAGCTGAGGAAAGTGCAGGTATAAATGGACATCTCTGAAACTGAGGGCGACTCCCTTCGAAGAATCTAGTGTGACCAGACCCCTATTGTTCCGATCTGACTCTCTTAATCCCTCTTACTCTTTCTCTTTCCTTTATCTTGTCTGACTCAATCTGTTAGGCGTGAATCATTAACCTAGGAAGATCAATCTCTTTGTTGATCATAGAAGATCTACATTCTTTCACCACATAACTCAACACCCCAGTTAGAAACTTGCTCATACTAGTCCTTGAGTCAGCCATCATATTGGGAGCGTACTTTGATAGCTGATTAAACATAAGACAATACTCCTTAACCGACATGTAGCATTGTCTCAAATTCATAAAATAATCTATCTTAGCTTTCCGTAACTCAAGAAGAAAGAATTTATCCAAGAAAATATCTTGGAACAATTGCCAAGTCAGCGGAATGGTATCTTCCTTTCTTCCCTTATTCTACATGTGCACCCAGTCATAGGTAACATCCTTCAACCGATAAGAATCCAGCTCCATACTTTCTTCCTCGGTCACGTGCATAATTTTTGTAATTTTCTTCATTTCATCAACATACATTTGCGGGTCCTCACCTTCTTTCGACCCATGAAACTCTGGCGGATTCATCCGCATAAAGTCACAAATTCATGCTGCTACTGAATTATTTTCCTGTGGAGATAGAGTGTTGGCCTGAGTAGTGGCGGTAACTGCCTGGGCTAGCATCTCAAAAGCTACCCGAAATTCAGCATGGAATACTGTCTCATGTAACAGATCAACGGGTTAAGGTTGGTTGTTGTTTCCGTGAGCTCGACGTGGAGGCATTTTCTGTCATAAGAATGCACAAATTAACAGCAGAAGGAAATAGTTCTAAGCATGATATACTTTTGTAGATAAAAAGAAATGATTTTTCCTAGAACGCCCCACAGCCACTTGATCATAGGTGTGAGGCGCTACACACCGATGGTTAAGACTCTACGTAACGCGGCTTGTCAGACTCCCTAGGACTCTTCACAACCTTAGGCTTTGATACCAAGTTTGTAACGCCCCAAAATATCATCCTGAGATGCCACACGGTGCCCAAGGCTACACGTAGCCTCAAGCTAACCCTTTAAGACAAAACACTACCCTTGGGTTCTAACACAACAACATACACACTACGCTAAGGATATATATATATATAAGTACATATCATATCATATCACACATGGTACAGAATATCATTAGACTGTACATATATGGAATGTCTATACACAAACCAACCCAATAATACACTAGTCTGACATAGCCTCTATACAGCAAAATCAACGAGCCATTGGGACAAACCCCCAACTGACTCAACAGACCAAACGGATCACAAAGCAACAGCTCCAAAACTAGCAACTTGGTCCTCAAACCATGAGGACTCACCACTGAAGGAACGTAGATGCGGCACTCGGATATCACTGTCATGGCTGTGACTGAGTACCTGAACCTACATCATGGTAAGAATGTAGCCCATAGATAAATATGTGGGTCAGCACAAGATACGTACTGAGTATGTGGGGGTGCATGGAAAATATAAATAATATCATAAATTTCACAAAAACGTACATACGGACAATAATGACACACCTAGCTTGAGTGACATTGAATCATGCAACTCATAATATCTTAGAAAGGAAATGTAGGAGAAACACCTCATAAATCATTATAGATCATCATAGGCAACTTGAATTACCACATCAAAACTCGGAGTTACTAGGTATTTCAATAAACATGACTCTTATGGACAGGGGAGTTTCCTCTAACCGACAACCCCACGTGAGCTACGTGGAATACCAACGTTTGAAATGCCCGTTGGCGGGAGCGTCATACTCTTTGCTAGGGAGTACGGCCTTAAAATTGCAATAATCACAATCAGGCTCTCTGGCCAATAATATCATCATCAAACAACCCTACGGTGGCACATAGGTTTGGGGAAATACCAAATTTTTCTCCCGGTGCTAAGTACTACTCCCCGACAAGATTAGAAAGCGTTGGGAAATCCACCATAACATCACAAGGGTCTATCATAAAGACCAAATCAAATATCTTTCTCATTTATCAAATCATATCAATTTGTGGATTCCTAACACAACACATTTTAGCTCAAAGCATTTTAATCTTCCTCAACATCAAAAGGGTATCAATTCTTTGAACCATAACCGACTCAAATTTTAGAAAAGGATATGAATACTCAATACATAATATTTTCAACAATTTAACTCATCAAAACCATCCGAAAAATACCAAGACTCATTGCAACTTCAATATCAACATTTCTCAATTTGCCATCTAACTACCATTTAAAGGTACTTGAGACATCAACCCATAGTAGGGATATAGAATTTCCAATATCAATTATAAATTCATAATAAGAAAATAGTGGAATGATAGTATAAATCTAGTCTTTATAAATTAAATCATCATACTCTCATAATCAAATACTTTTTGGAAATAATTCTATCTCAATATCATACACATATCGAATGACATAATCCCATTGATCATGGACAATAATATAAGATATAAAACCATATTTCCATCTCATGGTAAAACATGTAAAATCTCTTGTCAATGTAATTCAACAAAAATACCGGTTACAAGATCAAAAGGATAATCTTGTTCAAAGCCCCACATACCTAAAACTGGAAGATGAATATGAACTTCCGACTCCGGAACTTTATTCATGAAAATAAAGGGTGCTTCTTCAAGCCCTTAATATGATAAACTTGAATCTCAAATCAATTTGAAATTTCTACAGTTCAATCAAGAGACATAGTACGATGAAATTTGGAGTAGTAGGGTTGGGGTTTGAGCCTTAGGAAATTTTAGAAAAAAAATGAGCTATTGAATGCTCTTAATGGACTTAAATCCATGGTTTACCCGGATGTATTGGAGTGTAAATTACCAAAATACCCTTAAAAATCAAATAATGTCAAATCTGTCCTTTGGTGGACTATTTTGATAGGCTGAAGTAGATCGACCATAACTTTTTGCTTCGATGACCAAATTGGATGAAACCAATTTCATTGGAAAGAGGAATTTCAGAGCTTTCTGTTGATATATAGTAGTTCGCCCATCTCATTATGTACAAAGAGTTATGATAATTTGAATTTGACCATAAAATTCACCTAGCCTCAGTATTTTTTCCTGCACATTTACTTTTCACGAATATTCACGGTAAGATCGGAATGATCATAACTCATTCCTCAAGTTCCATTTTGGATGATCCGCATATCATTGGAAAGCTTATTCGATGCTCTATGTGATGACGGGTTCGATATCTAGAAATTCCATATAGAAAAATTATTTATCACAATAAAGAATAGAATTCAACACATTTTCGTCCGAGATCTTAATGGAAAATTTTTCTGAGGCATCACAACCTCATGGTACAGATTTGTGTCAGGACTCGTTAGATAGATTCAAGGTGATTCTGGATAGGCTAAGAGCCACCCAGAGTAGGCAAAAGGCCTATGTCGACCGTTGACTCCATGCTTTGAGATTCAAAGTTGGTGATCGTGTATTCCTCTGTGTCTCTCCTATGAGAGGTATGATCAGATTTGGGAGGAAGGGTAAGATTAGCCCTCGCTATATTGGTCCTTTTGAGATTCTCCGTGTAGTTGGTGAGGTGGCCTGTGAGTTGGTTTTACCTCCAGATTTTGCCACTGTTCATCTGGTTTTCAATGTCTCTATGTTGCCGAAGTATATTCCTGATCTTTCTTATGTTATTAGATAGAAATAGGTCCAGTTAGATGAGTAATTAACCTTTGTGAAGGAGCTCGTGCTTATTTTTGCTAGTGATATGAGGCGACAGCATACTAGAGATATTCTTGTAGTTAAGTTCCAATGGAGGAACCATCCAGAGGAGGAGGCCACTTGGGAGAAAGAGAGCGAGATGCGATCCCATTATCCTCACCTGTTCAAGACTCCAGGTATTTCCTCATCATTAACTTGTGGGGATGAAAGTTCCTTAGTAGTGGATGTTGTAATGACCCTTCAGTTAATTTTTCATATTCCCACTTATTTTCATCATTAAATCATTCCCATGGCTTTCCTAAGTCATTTATGACTTGCTAGAACTGATAGGTTGGTTACCGAGTAGTTTGTTTGGTTTTTAAAGCCAATTTCCCATTTAGAAGTCTTCATTGATTCTAAATGGCCATCCAGCAAAAACTTAAGTAAAATGATTTCGGATGAAAATTTCAAATTTGCTAGCATCTATGTAATATCAATTTTTGGATAGGTAAACCCTTAGTTTGGATCCCATAACACCCGATCTCATTTCCACGCATTAGTCAAAAAGTCAAAAATCATAATATATTGGTGTGGGACCCAAAAGTGGCCTAAATGACCTCGGATGGAAAACTTTAACTTCACCAATGCATCCAGAATGTCAAATTTAGTGGGATTACATAGTTCATTTACGAAAAACAAAGTCTGAATGAGTTCGGGAGGTCAAAAATAAGTTTTGACCTTGCGGGCCCATTTAAACTCGTATAAAAGGACCTTTTGGCCGATTTTGGGGAATTTTTCACTTCTTTGAGAACCCTAGCAGCCATAAAGATTTGTTGACTTAAAAGTGAGTTTTGTGGGCTGATTAGGAGCTCGAATAACTTGTGTAATCCATTTTTGCTACAAATCTAAGGTAAGATTCCTTCAAATTTGGTATTAATTTCTTGATTTCTAGACCCAAATTGTTTTAATAAAATCTCTTGAGAGTTATAGCTCCCTAATGATGGTTTAACTATGGTTTGGTCTCAAAAACTCATTTTCCGAAGGTGGGACCCACTTGGGGGTTTAGTGTCATTTTGGACCCATGGCATAATAGTGCCATAATGGGTGTTGTTGCTCTTGTAATGATGCTTAGATTATGTTGTTTATAGCTTGGCTCGTGGAAGGAGAAGCATCAAGAAAAGGGAAGGCAAAGCTTGTTGGTTCATGAGTAATTTGACTCAAGGAAGGTTAGGCTTACTTGTAGATAGATTGATCTTGATTGTAGTATAATTATTGATATCTTGTGATATTAGGTGGGGTTTTAGATGATAAGTGGAGGAATGGAGATACTTGGGATCAGTTGTTTATTGTAGGCTATTAAACTTCTAAATTTTGATATTTGGCCTTTAGTCTAGAACTTTGGATTGTTCTACTTGAAGTCTTATGAATAGAATTTGAATACTTTAGTTGCTCTAGTAGTTGAGAATAATGTTTTTAGCTAACCTTGAGAGTATGTAACCTTGATATGACTAGTTATGAAATTGCCTTAGTGTTTGGAATAACTTAGGAAGATTGTTTGAAAAACAATTTCCCTTATAGGCCTAGTATGGATTGATAAGCCCTGATGGTGTAATTTAGATAACCTAGCCTAATTCTGGGTAGAAGTTAGTCTTGTAAAAGTAAACTTTGGCATTATTGGGATTTAAGAGTGGGACTTGACCCACCTTAATCTTGAACTATGTAATTCCTTAGTGACCTATCTACTTGATGAACGTCTAAGTTAAGTTATTAAGATTATAATGGTTAAAATCGATTGTCAGTTTATATATATGAATGATGGTTGGATGATGCGTATACTTTATGGATTATCTTGTTGTCCTGATATGGATAGCCTTGAAAATTCTTGTTTATTGAACTTATAGTTATGCTATTGCTTGGCTTATTGATTTGTTCACCAAGTGGACCTCAAATTATGTTACCAATTTTGCTATAAACCAAGCCTAATGATTAAGTTAGTGCTATGTGAAAGGTATCCCTTTTGGGGTTGGTATTGTGAAAAGTGATAGTAAAAGAGGCATCTAAAGAGCATGCCCTTAACTTATAATTGAATTGCTAATAAACATGTTAACCTTGGAAAAGTGGTGATTGTGTATATCATTTAGATATTTATGTTTATGTATCTACTTCTATTATGTAATGATTGACTAATAGTAAAGTATGATGCTATGTGTTATCTTATATCACTTATACTCTATTATAGTGTCTTGTACATGTTTATTGATTTGACTACATATGTATGTGAATGTTGGTTGTCTTGTGAGATGTGCTAATGATGTTATGATGATGCCCGATGAATTTAGAGGATATGTTGATGTTATAATTATGCCCTATTAATTTTGAAGAGGTAATGATGTTATGATGATGCTGGTGAATCCAGAGAATATGTTGATATCATGATAATGCCCGATGAATTCGGAGGTTATGTTGATGTGGTGATGATGCCTGGTGAATCCTGAAGAGTTAAAGATGTTATGATGGTACTATGCGTAGTGAGTATATATGACAAAACTAATATGTGAGGGTATGTTGTGTACAACTAACCAATTTGTGTGCTTGGGACATGATATATCTCTTGGTAAATTGATTATTCATTCTTTGTCATTAATCACTAGATAAGAGGTGTGACCCTTGTTAACTCAAATTAGTAACTAAAATTAGAATATTTCGAATATTGGGTTAAGGCTAATTGGTATATGTAATGTTTTGAAGAACTAAGGGCTCACCTAATAAGTAAACTTGACTTGGATAAATGGTTACGTTATGGAATTTCCCCTAGTAAAGTGGATTATGTAATAACTTGTTTCCTCTAATAAATGACTATGACTTGTGGTCTAGGATCCTAGTAAGCTAATTGGTGGACTATACTTGGTTTAAATATAAGAACTAGTCCTCCAGGTTGTGACATGCCTAATGACAATAAACTTAGTATTGTATGACGATTAGCTAAGTTGACATCTAGTATGTGATGTCGTGGTGGCTAAATTGATGACTTATATAATTATGATGCTAACTAAAAATGTCTTTGTTATGGTTGGATAAATAATAGTGTTGGGAACTTGTAGCTTTTCCTTATTTAATGACTAGTATCTAAAAGACTTGCAAACTAGTTGGCTAATAGAAATGGAGATTAGCTAATATAGACTAAAAACGGAGTTTGTTAATGAGTTAGTGGCTAATTAACTATATAACTACGCGATGATGATATCGGTTTTATTGTGTTAATTCCAGTATTTATGATGATTATAGACCTCGGTAAGAGGCCTAGGTGGGAATATGAACCTGTGGCCTTGGGTGTGTGGTTGTGTAGTTGTGGATTGATATATTGATGGATTGATCTTTTGTTCTACTCTCTGGTGGTATGGGAAGCCGTGGTGAGTTCTTTGTAGTATTCTTTTGTGTGTACTTCCCAGTGGTATGGGAAATCGTGCTAAGTTCTTATGCCTTATATTCTAATGATGGTTGGTATGCTGATTATGGTAATTACGTGGTTCTTGTTGTATATATTTGGTTTTACTCTTCAAAACGATTACTCATTTTGTATGTAGAATATAATATATGTTGATATGATACATTATGCTATTACCCTAGTGGATTAGTTATTGTATACAGTGATATCAGAGGAGATTTAGGTTCGATCCTATACCTTGACTTTAAGTTATTGTCTTACCTTATATAGTCCTAATATTATAATGTAGCTCAATCGGCTGATGATTCTTACTGAGTACCCATGTTTTGGAACTCACACTACACTTCTGTATCTTTTTTGTGTAGACCCGTATTCTAGTTATTGTCGTTGATTCGACATCATGCCGTGTTGATCATCAGGAGATAGGGTGAGCTCTTGGAATTTGAGTTTCCCTCTTTCCCTTTATCATTACTTTGTCTTTTGTATTCAAGACAATTGTATAAAACTATTTAAGTTTATCAGACTTCGAGTTGTAATTTCTATTGTCGAATTTAGAGTTGCTCTTGTACTTATACTATTAGGTCATGGGATTGATATTTGGATGTTAGTTGTTTCATTTGTGGAATATTGTTCTTCTATTTTGTTCCTATATAGATCCATGTTGGATGATTCCACCAATGTAACCCATTGCATTGGCTCTGGGTTATGGTATCGGCTTACCTACTGGTGGGTTGAGGTAGCTTCCATCATGACTCGAAAGTCAGGTTGTGACAAAACCCCCGACATAGGGCATACCCCTTCAGCATTATCTCCAGATGGGACAGAAGAATTTCCTTGTGTTCCATATCTAAGATGCATGATCTGAAAGACAAACAAACAAGGACCAAAGAAGATTCCAGGACTTTAGACTCCAAGCTTGAAAATAGAATACCAAGAAAGTGAAACATTCTTAAATGTTTTGCAGCCTCTTTTTTATGAGTATGGCGCACTACACACCCCTAAAAGAGACTCTACTCGACACAGCTTTATGGACTTTCCTATTGACCATGAACCGAAAACTCTGATACCAACTTGTCACGACCCAAACCAGGGCCTAGATGTAATGGGCATCCCATGTCCATCCGGGATCGAGGACCACCTCTTATCCCCCAACGCAACCACCTTATGCAGCCTTGATGAGCTGAATTTTGAACTTATAACAAGAAAGCATAAATTCTTTGATGAAGACTCTGGGTTAGGTTCACGACCATGATCAACCCAACCGAGTCCAACTGTACCAAACCAACCATCCAATCAAACCAAACCAAATCGAAGGCCATAAACCAAGCCATAATCAAATGGATTCCAAAAACATATAATGATAATCAATCCTAAAATATAGTACAATTCAACAGTGAGAAATCATGTCATGTGGTATCAACCCACCAACCATTCCAATGCCAAGGCCAATACCAATACCGATTCCAACCATACTAACCCTCAGAAGTACCACAAAGCCTCTAACCGAAAGAGTAAAAATATCTAGTTGGGGCATGCCCCCAACCATGGCAAAAACTAGTATCCAAAATAAAATCAATGTGTGTAAAGATATCCATTACATAAAATGTCAATTTTTGAAAAGATGAAAGCTCACCACTCCAGTCCAAATGCTGATCCCCGAGTCAATCACTATGTACGAGGAGTAGAATGTCAGGTTCCTACATAGCGTGTGTATACAGCCGACATTAGAGTGATTAATAGCATGCACTCAAGATAAGGATAAAATAATGCCATTTGTAAAACCAAGTAAAAACCATCCATGATTCATACAATCATACATATGCATAAGTGTCGGGAAAAGGAACCATATTTAGCATGCTTTTAAAACATTTATCTGGGTTGTGTACCAATTTCCATCCTAAACCACCCATGGGCAATATGAGTTTAGCTCCCCCTGTTGAAAGGCCCCAGTGCGTGTAGCTACATGTCCAGGGCAGATAACCCTGGGATTACTAGTACATCCCTTAAAATAACGTGTGACATCATGCACACGGTCACCAAGACCAAACCTCATATCGACAAATATGAGTTTCCAGTTTTGGTCCTCTCGAGACCTCTACCTTCCACGGATTAGCTACACATCCCCCTTTAATTCCCAATTAAAACCATTTCCCACCAACCCACTAACGATTTATTATCCAAGGCAATTTAGTAGTGGTATCATCATACTAACCATATTTGCAAGTACTATACATAGCCAACCATAAGTAGCTTAAAGGGGATTTTCAAGTACCCTTTCATTTACCATATTAAACCACTTAGGGGATTCCATGTACCCCACAAGCATGACCATTTAGCCATTTACGTTTCCAAACCATGCATAATTCCATAACCAAGTTTAAAACAAACACGAGTTCCATTTAAAAGTAATCAATGCAATAAACATATCTTTATAAGCATTTTGTCAAACACATTGAGGGCATAGTATATATACAAAATCAATTCCAATTATAAATAACCATTCCATGTAATTCAATAATCCAAAACCACCATTAATACATATAAAATCATAATTAAAATCATGGGAAACCATAACCAATCATTTATAACAAAACCCCTAAATCATATTTGAAAAATTCAAAACCATACAATAATTAAATCATGAAAACCAATGATAAAAATCACGTCTTTAGCCAGAACTAAAAATAAGGGAAGAGAAAATGTCTTAATTAACAAAGTAGACGAAGAGAAATCACAAATAATATCCCCAAATTAGATCTTAAGATGAAACCCTAGCTCTTGCTTTCCCTAAAATCTCTTGAGAGGATTTTAGAGTGTTTAGGAATAGTTTCTAAGTATTAATGAATAAAATAATAGATTAAATAACCTACCAAGTAGGTTAGAAGTCGTGAGGTCCTATTAAGTTAAGTAGGTAAATGTCCACCCTTCCTATACGAGTGGCACCCATCACTCGTATCCTAACCTCAACCTTTTGGACCCAACACTATCCAGTATACAACTCATCCAACCAAGTCGTATCCACAACATACGATCTGTACATTCCAGCTGTACCCTCGGTAGAATAGAATACCAAGAGGCTTGAACACTGTCCACTATACAAGTACAAGATACGACTTGCATCATGTCTTATATCTCATGGTGAGCCACTCGAATTCAGATCCAACTTAAGTTACCAAGTCTAAGGTTAAGTGAAAGAACAACCTAAACCAAATGACCCATATCCCTCTATACGGCTCGTATCCCCTAAGTCGTATCCATTCTAGTAACCTATTCAGTCCCATCAACCAACACTAGTCAATGTACGAACAGGACCATACTACTCATACCCCAATTGGTATGCAGAACAATTCAAAAACAACCTATATTTCATAGAGAATAATCAAGAGCATTGTGAAATCAATTTAACATGATAGAGATCAAAATGCATGGTTATTATTAATAAGCTTCAAAACATTCTTACAAAAGCATTGACTCAACTCTATTCTTTAATTCTGAGCTAGATGGCATACCCGACATGTTCTAAAAATACCCCACGAGCTATGTATGGTTTGACATTGACTCATCATTCAAGACCTCAATCCAGTTTGCCGAAAGGATTGGAGTGTCTAGTCTGGTATACAAATGCATATAGAAAGTATATAATGGCCCAAGTAAAAACATCAACTAAAAATTCAATCGGTAGGACAGTGCTCAACTTAACTTTGAGTTAGGAGATTTTTATGTCTTATACTCATCTCGAAAGATGTTCCCACCGTAAAGAATTGTTATCCACGCTAATATATTATTAAAATTCATTGAGTTTAGGTCTTTTTATGTAGGAAGGATGATTGAAATTCTAGCCCGAAAGCATGTGGTGTTACATAAGCCTTTTTATCAACTGATTTTACATAAATATGGCCAAAACACCCAAAATATTTACAAACTCATGCAAAACTCATTCGGAACCTCCTTAACAAAAACAAAATATGCTAATAGCTTGGAAATAATATTCTAAGATCAACGATATCATCAGATTTACAAAAAATGTCCGTTTATAATAAATTAACCACCTGGACCCCTCTTAGTTTATTTTAACTAGTAATAGTCAATAAAATTAAAAGATTGGAACCCGAACTAACTAAGCTACTAACTTAAAATTGATATTTTAGATCTAATGAAACTATCAGAATCACCATCTGATACTGGGATAACAAAATGTTAACCGAAGTCAAATTAGTCATATAAAATCTATTCAAAATCAGAAACTCATATAAATCACTTTCAAACACATCAGGGATCGTGCAGACCATTTCTACAACTCATAAATTATATAAAACAATAACGAGTGAGGGAAAAATGGTAAAAATATAGAACATTCTAAAAATCACAATGAGGATTATTACAATGAAGGGCAAAGGGAGGTTTTGAGGCTAAAAAGATACCTTGATTTGCAATTACTGTAAGAAACCAAGACACGACATAGATTAATGCTATAAAATCCATGGGTTGTCTTCTGATTTTAAATATACAAAACCAAGTAAATTCTAGGGTAATCATCAAGGGAATAATGCTTTTGAGACAAGTGAGGAACTGATGGAGATCATTGGTAAGGAACCAAAGTCCTTGAGTCAAATGAATATGGCACAGCCACTGCAACTCCTCTAACAACTCAAGGTTGCTCAGCACAACACAAATGGTACTGATGTTTTTGCCAATATAAGTTATGCACGTATAATGATTATGAGTTGTACTCAAGGATGCTTTTGCCAAGGATTTATGAGAATATTCATTGCTATGTTGGAGTGACCAGTTCAACATTGTTTCACGGAGTTTATTACAACCTTAAGTCATCTTCATCATCATTATAATGATTATCAATTGTTGTTCAAATTTTCAACTTAGTTGTGTTTGCATAGAAGTACGACTTTAGTACGGTAACAGAAACACACTAGACCAAAAATCTAGGTAATTGCATCAAATAATTTACACATTTCTCTTTTGCTTTTTTTTAGCTGCAGCATAATGCAGAGTTTCTAAATCAACACATTATACTTTTTCTTTGTTCATTCTTAATTGGAATCTCAAACATTGACAAGGGATCAATCCGCCTTTCAATTTAGAATGATACTCCTTTCATTTGAATGGGACTCGAGCCCGAGACTTCAAATTAAGGTCATAGAAATGTTTACTAAATTTTACTGCACTCTTTGATGGTAATGTACTTAATTATTCACATAGGTAAAACATGTTCGGTATGACCTACTGTAGATTCTAAAGGATTACTGTCCTTATATTTAGTGAATATTATCCACCACTGGGATGGGAGTGATTTTATCCTAATATGGTCTAAGAGCCATTCAACTCCAAGATATATTGCACCCTGCGAATATAAAATGAAAAGAATTAATACAATTATGTTTGTGGAAAGAAATCGTTAGTTAGATGACTACCTGAGAAATTCACGTTACTAGTACAGAATATATATCGGGTGCATGGAGAAAAACATAACGAGTTCAGAATTTTGCAAGTGAATTCATGGCCATTCCATGTTTTCCAACAAGATTTAGCAATTCCAAGAGAAGTAGTAACATTGAATGTAAATAAACTAGACTATTGTCTTACGCAAATCAATTGGATTAACTTCCAGAGATATTAATTCACATCAAAACAGTCCTCATTTTTTTTTTTAACCAACAACAGTACTTGTAGTCTTCAAAATTTGTCAACACATAACAACACTTAAGGACATAAAAATAAAAATACTATGTTAAATAGTAGGAAACTATTTGATAAATTTATTGTTGGAATGGGAACTTGCTCCTTCATGGAGAATGTTAACTTGTAAGTAAAGGCCTATGTTGCATTTTTCTCTCACAAATTCACATATACACTTGTCATTTTTCTCCACAAGGTTCCACCTACATAAAATGCACCATCCACCAACTAACCATATTCTGCCGTCCTTTCAATTCACGACTTTCATCTTAAATTCTCTGCCAGCAAAGTCGCGAATGGACATGGTTGAAGGGAATTCAAGTTTATAGTCCCTCACCACATCAGCTAAAACATACTGCAATTTGGAAAAAAGACTTGGTTGAATGACAGTGTAATAAGATTAAATTATATATAATATCATTCACTAAAATAGTTATAGGTTCTTAATTACCAGCTGATTTTTCCTCTTCGGTTGTACTTTCGCTACAAAGTAAGGATTTTTTGGCTGAGTTGTATGACCGCTTTTGAATATATCTGTACCAAATATGTCATGGAGATCACTCACCTTTCGAGCAGTGGCTCTTTTCCAACCAGCTGAATCAAGAAAGTTAACTGATCAAGTGGACAAACATAAATCTCATGCAAACTCAGAGATACTCTACCCATTTCATTTTAAATGATGGTGTTCTATTTAACATGGACTTTGAGAAAGAAACAAGACTTCTGACACTTATCAAAAGTGCTAGAGAATGAGATTTAACATCATTCTTCACATCTTTTCCAAAAAGTAACAAAACAATTGAACCTTTTTAAAACCCTTTATAACTTGTATTCTTAAATATTTCATGACATTTATATGACCATAAGATCACGTACAAATATATGAAGATTTTATATTTTTCTATAACATACAAACAATAAAAGAAATGAATTACATATAAAATGAAATTGAAGAGTAGATATAAAGATTTTTAATTTGTGTCTACCTTTTAAACTTGACTCCTTATTGTTAAATTTTCCAGGCCTCCCATTCTCTTCCTCCTCCTCAGTTTCTTCTCCCTCCTCCTTCTCCTCCTCCTCCTCCTCCTCAGTTTCTTCTCCCTCCTCCTCCTTTCCTCATTATCATCATTGCAATCAGTATATTCTACCTCTTCCTCATGTCTGCATTTGGAATATGTCGCCTTTTTAGTCTCTTCTTTATCTTCCTCCTCTTTTTCAAATTTTTCCTCATCTTCATCATCTTTTTCCTCTTGCACATCCTTGCATTTTGAACATGGAACCTTTTTATTCTGATCGTAGTCCATATCCTCATTCTCCAAGAAATCCTTGTCACTACCATCAGAAAAAGAACTACTGCTGCTATCACTAGCCCAATTCTTCTCTTTTGGCTCTATACTCTTTTGATGGTCAACATTCATTTCTTTTTTTTCGTCCATCACACCTAATTTTAAACCCCCATCCTCTTTCTTTTCACATCGCTTAGTTCCAAGTAACTTGAAGCTAAATATTCTATTCTCTTCATAGCCAAAAATAAGAAAGTCTTCATTCTCTAACTTGTTGTCCTTAATGAATTTCGGCCATCCATACTGAAAAGAAATTTCTCTTCCTATTTTGGTCACTCCTATAGGCCACATATTGCCAAGTCGATCCCTTAAGGAGACCTTCTTAGGTAACTTTCCATTCTTGTAATCCCTAAAACCTGGGGGAATTTTCTAAAAAATAGTTTCATTTTAGGAAAACTAATATAGACCAACATCAATCTATTATAATTAGATTGACCATATAATAAAATCAGCCAATATAAGGTGGAAATAAACTCAAAGTTTGAGATTTTTTCAAGTTACAATTTAAGAACATAACTATTTCAGAAATTACAAAATAAAGTTGAGGCATTCTCATACTTTTACTCCAATGTTACTTCCTTCAACACTCACGATATGAATAATTTGGAAGTGATATATGCAATTTAGAACATCTACTGACTGTATTGTACATAAAAAATCATATAAATTAGGAGATTTAACATATATAAAATACTCATATAAAATTTTCTTGCATCACACAAGGCATCTTTCCTGTTTCTTACTTTCCCTCTCCTTATTCACAACCCACATCTTTAAAAAATCGTAACTTTAAAAAATTTGAATGCTAAGAGTTGGCAAGAGTAATAGATTAAGAGCAAGGTGGCTCAAGAATTATGGGGGCCTAAAGAGAAACTTTACTAAGACACTTCAAATCCAACTAATGTTTTGCGTAAGTCCACACAAAAAATCTTTAATATTTTAAAGTTAAAATATAGTATAAGTCCATTACATATACTATTTATAAAAAATTTACGTATATAGACACTATATGAAAAATAGTATAAGTCTATTTAGTTAACAATTCTAAATATTTTAAAAAATCATTCTCAAAGAAAATAATTGTCGACTCTCCCAATAGAACTAAGACATATAAATTAAAATGAATGGAGTATTATTAGAATATAGATTAACCATCCCTTACTATCAATCACATTGACTAAGTAATTTTGTATATAAAGATCTTGTACTTTTCTACCATAAAATTTCAACCAAAAAAAAAGATACTTTTCAATTTTTTTAAAAACAATTTCATTAAACCTTATTTATCTTGAGATGATTTATAACCACATAAATACTTATGATTTAGTTTTGATCTCCATTTAAAAATACAAAAATTTTATTTCTAAATTCTATGTCAAGTCAAACTGCTTGAAAAAAATGAGGCCCTAAACTTTTGGGGGTCTCAAACCATTGCTTTACTTGCGTGGCCCTTGAGCTGGCCATGGTCAAGACAGAAGGTATACTTGAAAAAAAAATGTAAAATAACATGAGGTTTCTAAGTTCATTTTGTATCAAACTTTTTTTTGATATAAATCTACCAAGGGCTTCCCCTTTGTGTATATCTATATATTCAAGTTAAAAGTTATGAGAAAGCATAGACCATGGGGGGGGGGGGGGGGGAGTATATACTTACCATTTATTTTGCACTGGTTTCCGAGGAGAAAACTTTGAAGAATCACTTCTCCATGTTTGATTTTGTTGTCTAGTTTTAAGAAATAGAAGATTTCACGGCGACACAACCTTTTAATCCTATAGGTTTCTTCAATGTTAATGGAGAAATCATATATAAAAGAGAAGAAGATTACAAGAATCTAAAGATTCTTATAATTACAGTACTTTTTTCGTCTTGTAATTTACTTCATTAATTAATTTTACTTGTCCAATATTATTTGATACATTCAACAATAAATAGAATGATGATTTTATTATATCACCCTTTTAAGTATAATAAATTTAATTTATTGAAAAATGATTATAGTTAAGAAGAAGGGTAAATTACGAAGTAAGTGACAAGCTATCTGTTGAAGTTTCTAATCCGGACGAATAAAAGTGGAAGGAGGTTGTAGTAAATGCATGTATATACACACACACACCATTTTCTCTCTCTCATGTAGTAATGCCAAAATACTAACCATGGGGAATGTGATGGCTTATTGTGAGTGAGCGATGCTTGACCTCATTTGGAATTGAAAAATTACAACTAATGCAGTTACTTAAAAAAGAAAAAGTGATGGTACCATTAGAGTGCCACGATCCAAAAATAGGGTCATGATGACATTTATCACGGTTTAACCTTGACAAGTTAGTCAATCACCGACTTCTAGAACAAAGTTAGGCCAATCATGAAATATATATAACAAAAACAAAAAATTTGAAGAAGTAATATAAAACAACCCAAAATCTAGTGTCATAATATAAGAGCATCTAATTACAAATTTGAAAACTGAAAAGTGCAAAATATGTCTCTAATCCAAATAAAGACATAAGAGAAATAGAATGAGATCTGAAATCCGTCTAAACAATAGAACAACCCAGTACCTCTAATAACAATAATTAACAACACGATCTCAACCTCCGCATGTCGTACTCATGCTAGGATCTGCACCAAAAGGGCATAGTAGAGGTGAGAATGATCTACTTGTAATTAGTAGGTATCATAGGCCGCTTGAGCAAAATAGAAAAGAAGATAAGTAAAATAAAATTATGGTGTAAAATAAAATTATGGTGCTTACCTGAGTAGCCTTGTTTATAGATTTAGTCATCTTGGCATGCTCAATAATACTCTAGTAAGAAGCCTTTAAAATTACCGTCTGAGCTGTTGCTAACTGATATGTACCATCGAACCCCTTCTCAAACTTTTTAATCTTCTCATACTCGATAGCGATGCAAGCGGATGAATATTCAGATAAATTGTGAAAATGAGCCTCATACTCAACAATAGTCATGAAACCCTACTCCAAGTGAACAAACTTATCATGCATCTGATCTCTTAAGTTATATGACAAAAATCTCTCTAAGAAAGCCTAAAAAACCTGAGTTTCAGTCATAATAGGTAAACCCAAAGGTCTATAACTAGTAAATGACCTCCACCAATCCCTAGTCACATCCATCAACTGATAGGTAGTATAGCTAACTCCATAAGACTTAAGGGATCCGAGATTATATGGACTTTCCTGGCAATTAATCAAAAAATTATAGGCCTAGTCAATAATATACCCATTAAAGTTGGGTAGACCCAAGCGAATAAACCTCTCAAATTTCCTCTGATCATTAGAAGTCATAACTATATCCAAAGTTACTGAAGGAATAATGAATCTGATTGGGGGGGGGGGATACCATAGATGATGAATGTACCCCAAAACCAGGAATACCATAAGTAGATGCTGGTAATAATGGTTGAAAATCAATCAAAGTCTGAGTATAATATCAGATACACTCAATGGAACACCCTCTAAATGATTCAACAAACAAACAAAAAGACTTTGAAGCACTGGGGTATCAATTGAACTTTGTGGGACCTGAGCTGGAACGATATCCCCTGTCTAATAATCATCTCTAGCACAACTTTAGACTCAGGAGAGGTCTCTTAGATCATCCTCTGACTCGGGTAGCTATTTGTACCTGACCCCTACCTCTAAACATCCACGCTGTTGCCTCGCCTTTTAGTTTAGGATCTATCCTCGGGTGCTGGCTCAGCATCCCTAAAATCTTAGGATCTAATGCTCACTATTTATACAAAAAAAGGGTGAAACTTAACTTAGAACATTAGGTTAGAACAACCCGCATGACTAGGAATCAAAATAGAGAATTTTTTCCTAAAGAATTCTTATAACCTCTCGAAGATAGGGACAGATATCTACATACTAATTCGTGGGACTCTACTAGATATTCTGCTCTTACACTTATGACATCGATAAACCTGGATTCTCTGATATGAATATATCACAATCTAAAAATGGGATCATGATGGCACTTTTTGCAGTTCAGCCTTGACAAGTAAGTCAGTCACCAAACAGTACAAAAAATTCAATTAGAATAAAAATAGTAAGTCGAGACTTCTAGAACAAAGTAAGGCTAATCACAAAATATATATAATAAATATAAAAATCTGAAAAAGTAATATAAACCATCCAAAATCTAGTAATACTGTAAGAATAAGTACAAATCAGAAAATTGAAAAGTGCAAAATCTATCTTTGATCCAAATAACAACATAAGTAAAATAAAAAGAGATCTGGAATCACCCTGAACAATAAAATGGTCTAGTCTCAAATAGCATCAATAAACAACACGATATTAACATATGTGTGCAATACTCATGCTAGGATCTACACTAAAAAGATACAGTAGGGGTGAGCGCAGTCCACTTATACTCATTAGGTATCATAGGTTGGCTGAATAAAGTAGAAAATAAAATTAAGAAAAAAATACTCTATTACCACCTTGAACTATACGCAAAAAGACTGAGATACACCCGAACTTTAGGAGGGTCCTATTACCCCCCCTGAAGTAATTAAAACCGTATTGTTGACAACCTTAGTGCCTACATGGAACATACGTGGCATAACACACTGAAGGTTCCACATAGGCACACATGTGTGCCACGTACGATTTTAATTAGTCCGGGAAAAGGGGAGGGGTTAATAGGACCCTCCTAAAGTTTGGGTGTGTCCCAGACTTTTCGCATATAATTCAACGTAGTAATAGAGCATTTTTCCTAAAATTAATAAAATAACACTATGAGCACGTCACCTGCAAGCAGAAAACCCTAAATACTAGCTCACACCGTCTCCATTAATAGTTCTTATACATATACATGAAATAAGAAATAGCACAAATATGTGCGAAAGAAATATCAAAACTAAACACAAATCAAGGAAACTAAAGATATCATGAAATATGCGTATGCAAATGTAATGTTGATGGTATGAATGATGAAAGTTATTGCATGACTTTCAGTACACAGCCACTGAGCTTACAGCTTCCAGGTAGGACCGATAGGGGGTTCGCAACCCATATACTATATCTCATATCTCAATCTTAACTCACCTCTCTAGCTCATGTTTACAGAGAAGGTTTTTATAAAAGTGTCTCTCATTTTATTTTAAAAATGGTGTTCCACAACGGTACCAACATCTCATAACATATATGTATGAAATGAGGTATAATGCTCGTAATCAGCTCAATTTGATGATATCCAATCCTCTCCCCTCCCCCAATATATATATATATATACATACACACATATATATACATATTTATATATACTAGTCAAGTGTACGTACTTTGCACGTGTATATAATGTTAATTAATACTAAAGATGTATTAAAATTGTTATATGTACATTATATTATTAAGTATGAAACACTAAAAAAATACGTTAAATTTCATTAAAAACATACAAATCAATAACGATTTTCTTAAACAATAGATCATATCATGACAAAAAAAATCATCCACATTAAAATAATGAAACAACACAAATAGTACTATTGCAAATAAATTAATAACCTTAAACTTAGCTGAAAAATCTCACATCACTTAAACTCAAACTTTCTTGACATAAAAATTCAATTTTTTAAAAAACTTAGATGAAAATGCATAAAAAAAACTTCAGAATAACTGAGTCATTAACATAAATAATATTTAATAATTAGGAGGGTAACTACCAAATTTTATATTGTGATTTGAAAGTCAATTCATTTACAATTAAAATATGGAGTATCTTAAGTGAAGGTGATCTTGAATACTTACTTGAGTGGACAAGGTTTATTCAAGTGCATGCAATTTTTATTTGTCTAAATCGTTCATCAGCATCATCCTTGTTTTATTCAATTATAGAGAAAAAAAATCAATTGAAAGAGATTACTGAGAAATAATTCAAAGGGAATTATTTATCGTCATAATTCTACTGAAAAAAATAAGAAAAATTATCAAAAAGGGTGAATCTATTATCAATCATTAATTATGTACATTTCATATATAATTATACAAGCTATTAGCTATAAGAAATAAAGAAAAGGTAGAAAGAACGATGATCATGAACACAAAAGGACGACCCAAATCAAAATTAAAACTTAAGTAAATAGTAAAAGTAGAAGATACCATATATATGTTAAAATTCTATTTTCAAACAAATACAAATCCTAAATTTGCACGTTAATTTTTTTTTTTTTAAATACTTCTTGTTTTTAATAAATCATATAAATCCTAGGCTACTACAATATATTTAATTTGCCTAAAAAATGGCAACTTTTTACCATCAAAAAATAGGGCAGTTTGAGTTTCTATTGAAATTATTGCTATTTAAATAATAAACTTATTATATCTCATAATAGTTAAGAATCTTCTTTTGACTATTTCCCTATAATTAAGGAATCTAAATCCTTAGTGACTTTTTTTACCTAAAATTTCTGTAACTTTTCATTCCTTTTAATTGCAGGATTACTCCTTTTAATTTTCCTTCCATATTTTTAAAATTTTTAAATATATACTATTAATATTTATTTATAAGTATAATTTAAAAAAATAGTAAAAAGACGTCTTGTCCACTGAAAGTTATTTTAATGAAGGGCAAAAATTTTAAATCATTTTTCTAAAGATCTTCACACTTTTAATATTTTATAGATTATAGATATATGTGTGTGTGTGAGGGAGAGAGAGAACCTTGAAATTAACTCAATATGTAAACAATTCAAGCTTATCAACCCTAATTAGGCACCAGTGGAATAAATATGCATGTAAGACATTATTAATATCATTACAACTCCTAACTTAAGTATTTCTATCATGATAACGACAACCAATGCATAAATAAGACTTATATTAGCAAAATGAGCCTCTATGTGGGTATTTATCTAGAATGAAGGCTTTTAAATTCACAGATAAGGCCAATGATGTCAAATAAAGCCCTCCACATGGAAAACACATAATATTAGATATCACAAGTCAAAAACAATATCAGATACCGTATAGATAAGATGATGAAACCTATATGGCTAGCTATGTATTGGAAAGGACTAAAAATGGAAGATGACTTGTTTTCGATATTTCCTTGTGCTTGACTTTTGGATTTGTGACCTAAAAAGTTGATTAGTGATTCTGTCAGACTTGTTAGCTGTAGATATTGATGATATACCCCTTAAGAGTGCGATTTGAATCACTTGAGCTAAATTGATGAATTTTGGGCTTGTAACTAGTGTTATTGAGTTGACAATAACATGTGAATGACTTGCATACAGAATAAGAAAGTGTTTCAAGTTGATTTTACTCTTTTATACTCGTATACCCGATTGAAAATTGTTCCGGGTGTTCTAACGGGAAATGATTCTAGGGGGATTTATAATCCGCATGACCGATTAGAAACTATTTTAGGCGGGTATATGGACATCGCTTGTTTCCTATGGGTCTTAAACTAGAATTAATATTGGTATATTTATAAATGACCCATTTAATTCTAAAACAACACATCATTTTTGAAATAAAAAAATATTTTCGAAAAGACTCATTGTTTCTGAAATGACAAATTTTTTTGGAAATGACACAATATTTTTAAAAAGATTCATTATTTCTTAAATAACACATTGTTTCTAAAAAGACACCATTATTTCCGAAATAACTCATCATTTTATAAAGTAATATGGTGTTTAAGGATTTTATGCACATAACTATTTTCTCGTTTGCTGATTACTGTTATTTTTTCTAAAAAATTCCAACATCAAATTCCAACATGAGTATGTTCTCAAAACCAGTAAAATTAGATCAAGATGTCTTTCTCATACACCCTCTTGTGGGCGCAGTTCGTATGATTTTTTTTATTAGATTTTCATGAAGAAGGCAATTCCTAAAATGGTAACTCTTGCTTCCTTAAAAGTTTCCTCCCCAATCTTTCCCATTACTTTATTCATTGTTCTTCATTTTTAGAATACGCTAAAAGAGGCTAGGAGGGTTATAGATCTATTTTACAACCTAATGACTTTCTCATGTACCGATACTGATAACGATTGACAACACATCTAGTAAACTATGTGTTAGAGTAAAATTTTTCTTTTAGAAATTGTTCTTATATAGTGGTAGTAAAAACTTATAATATATCATCAATAGGTCTATGAAATGAAAAGTTATATCATTCAAATTTCATAACTTTCTCTCGTTTTTCTCTATAAAAATAAATTTATCTTTTGTTTTTTATCCATCTAGAAATGGAATTTGTAGAATGGAAAATTCTCCATCCCAATATTCAAGTTACTAAGTTAATTTTTGTTCTAGTATCTCATATGTAATGTAATGTCGCACTAAGTTTTCTATTTTTTTGTGCTTTCTTTTTACGAGATAGATAATTTCATCAATATTTAGGTCAAAAGGCTCCTGTATAGAAGAAGTGTATCAAAAGGGAAAACCAAGAAACACTTCTGGTTTTCTTTTATAACCTACCAATTTTCAATACAACATAGAACATTGGGCGAAACAAAATAAGATAAGGGATGGGAGTCTATTCCTCAAGTTAATAAAATTCATCTCTATTCCTTCAAAATGCGTCTTCCCTTTTTCGTACTTCAGACTATTAATCTGAAAATAGTTTAAAACCTCTTACCAACTTAATATAATGAACTATTGAAATGTTGGGTAATATAAGTATTACCTGAACTTCAACCTTGTTGGTGAGGGTTAAATTGCCTACACGATAATCCCTTCTCTCATTTTCCTTCCCCTACCCCATTTTTTTAAAAAGTACTGAAATGCTTCATTTTGACTGTTTTGGTCAAAATATGCTATCCTTGTTGTAGAATTATCAATATTCTCATTTTATTTAGTTCCTAATATGACAGTGCATTGTTTTTTGAGTAGAAAATTCATAAGTCTAAATTTAATCAAGGCATAATAAATAAACTAGACCTTTAACTTGACATCAAATTATAATTATGACTTTTAACTTTGCCAATGTATAAGTAGGCTCTTTAACTATTCAAAAGCTAAATAAAAAAATACTTCAATCTTGCAACACATATGCGTGAAACTCAATTGATCCTACGTGGACTAGTACTCCAACCAAATACTGCCACCAATGTACCAGTAGGCCCTTTGACTATACAAAAGTTGAACAAGAAATACTTCAATCTTGCAACACATATGCGTGAAAATTGCACCTACGTAGACTGGTACTCCAACAAAATGCTGCCACCTAATTAAAAAGATACACATAGATTTTAGATATTAAAAAAAAACTTAATATACTACGCTCACAAATAAATGTACTTTTAGATTTTTTCTTTTAAAAAATAAAAAAATCATTAAAGGACGCCTTCATTAAAATAACTTTCAAGTCCGATGAATATTAAAAGGTTCATTTAGAAGAAGATGTGAAATCCGATGAAAACCCTACAAAATTTTCATCTCTTATTCCTTTTCAATTAAGGAAAAATTATTGAAACTTTTCGTTGAAACTTCACAAAATAGATGTCGTTTAACGAGAAATCTGCACAATTTCTTTACAACTTTTTGCTCTTCGGATATACAAATGAAGCATAAATCATTGTCGTAAGGAGAAACAAAAGAGCACAAGATAATTGATCGTACTTTTTCTAATTTGGTTACTTTTTCTAAATTTTTTTGTAGTTGTTGGAGAAAATAAAAAGAGAATAAAGTGGAAATTTAATTTGTAAAAAGGGGTTATATATATATAAAGGATTCATTAAGGGCATAATAGTCATTTAAACATTTTTATTAATGTTGGGGGCTCCAATTTTTACTCCCACACGCATCATTTTGAGTGTAATCACACATTTTGTTAGGTAGGATTGAATTATTTTTTGTTAAAGGACCTACTTGTGCATGAGCAAAGTTTAAGGTCATTGTTATAATTTGATGTTAAGTTAAAGGTCCTATTTATATATTATTAATTTAATTAAAGTGATTAATCATTTTGTGGACGAAGGTAAGATTTAGTCAATGCCACTAATAACTGGGTCTGCCAAGAGAAGATTTAGTCAAAGCCACCAATAACTATGTCTGCTAACATAAGTCCACACTTGGGAAGATCATTTGGAATTACTAGAGTTAGATTCTCAACTGTTGAACTAGTAGTACTAAGAGAAGCTTTTAAGTAGGAAACAAATCTTGAATCCCTTATAAGAAATCTATACATTTGTTTACTCTTTAATAACACATCCACATAGCTTCTCTTAACTTTATGAAGAAGAGTTAAAGAACAAGGAACGTTTTGGTGTATAACGAATCCTGAAAATGGACTCGCAGGTTAAAAGAAAGACTTTGGTTTGATTTTACAAGTCTTCTCTTAAGGAAAGTTTAGACTTTCTTTGACTATTTTTAAAGTACTTATATATTAGTTGTATGTACGAGGGGTCACATTAGATTCGATAACTAACATTTATACGGGTATCAGTGTATCGTGTAAGGTTAGAGACAACCAACTGATTATTTGGACTGATTTTGTGGAATCTTGACTTATGTTACATGATTGATTAGTATCCGAACTCATGGTGTCTTGATATTTTTATTATTACGGAAGGGAATGGAGTTTGATAGTATTTTATTACTTTTGATAATTGTGATTGTGAAAAGGTCTTTGCTTAATAATTTTGATGGTTGGCTAATGTTTATACCTCAAATAAAACTTCCCCTCCTCATATGTATATTATCATCAGATTACAGGTTCTACTCCGAGGGCCATAGGGTTAAGATCTCAAGGTTTGATTTATTAAGGCACCATGATTTAAGGTAATCTCCTAGAGCCCTAGGGCCTGGATCCGAATAGAGTGTTTATATGCTATACTGCAATTTTATGATTTTATTTTGATTGCATGCATTTTAAGGCGATTTTTGAGATGAATAATGATAAGGAATATTAACGGGACCACTGAAAAGCTTTTCAGAAATTTTTAAATGAGTTTCATGATATTTTGAGACTCCAAAATAGTAAGGATCTGCGATTAGGGCATGTCAAGGAGGCAAGGCACACCTGAATGCGGAAGCTAGTGGCTTGGAGTGATAAGGGTGTGCAACACCTGCTGGTTGTCACGTTAAGGGTTGCCACGGCCTTGGTATGGAGCTATAAGGGCGTGCCACGCCAGGGGTCATGAGGATGCTAAACTTTTATTTCCTCTTTAGTTTTTTGAGGGGAATTGGGTCATTTAGTCCTAATTGATCCTACAACTTGTATTAAATGTATTTACCTATTACTTATCTGTCACGACCCGATTTTCAAGTTATGATGGCGTATACCATAACCCACCAGTAGGTAAGCCAACTCGGATCGTTGAAACATCCAACACAGACTATATAGAGGAAAACAATACAACAACAATATTCCACAAAAGTAACAACTGACATTCGAATACCAATCCTATGACCTGATAGTTTAAGTAAAGAGCAACTTTAAATCTGATAAAAGAAATTATAACTTGAAGTCTAATAAGCTTAAATAGTCTTAAATGATCTGATACATTCAACTCGAATACAAAAGATAAAATAAGGATAGAGGGAAAAAAGGGCAACTAGGACTCCAAGAGCTCACCCTATCTCCTGATGATCAGCACAACACGATCTTGACTCAACGGCGGCAACTAGAACTCGAGTCTGCACTGAAAATGTGCCGAAGTGTAGTTTGAGTACCAAAACATAGGTACTCAGTAGGCATCATTGGCCGGTTGAGCTAAATTATATTATAAGGACAATATAAAGTAAGACAATAACTTAAAGTCAAGGTATAGGATCTAACCTAAATCTTCTTCAATATCACTATATAAAATAAGTTATCTACTAGGGCAGTAGCATAACGTATCATATCAAAATATACTATTATCGTCATACAAATGAGTAATCATTTCGGAAGAGTAAAGTCACATATATACAATAACAACCATGTATTTACCATAATTAACACTAACCATCATTAGAATATAAAGCACAAGATCTTAACACGACGTCCCATACCACCAGAAAGTACATGCAAAAGAACAACACAAAGAACTCGTAACGTTATCCCATATCACCGGAGAGTACACCAAAAGGTCAATCCATCAATATGTAAAGGCACAACTACACAAGAAACTCACCAAAGCCGCGGGTTGCATATTTCCGCCATGTCCTCTTACCGAGGTCTACAATCATTATCAATACCGTAATTTAGCACAACGAAACCGATATCACCATAGCGTAGTTATATAGTCACTTATTCTCTATTTCATTAAATGAACTCCAAGTCTAGTCTATATTAGCTAATCACCAAATCCATGAAGCACTAGTTTACAAGTCTTACAGTTAATTATTAAATAAGGAAATGCTACGAGTTACCAATGCCATTATTTATTCACCTATCTCAAGGCCATTATCTAGTTAGCAACCTTATTATATAAGTCATCATTTAAGCCACCACGACGTTACATGTTAGAAGTTAACTTAACTATTCATCATACAATCCTAAGAACAATATCATTAGGCATATTATAACCTTAAGGACTAGTTTCCATATTTTAACCAAGTAAGATCCATCAACTAGTTTTCTAGGTTTCTAGTCCATAAGTCATAGCCATTTATTAGAAATAACTAGTTGTCACATAAGCCACTTTACTAGGAGAAATTCCATAACATAACCATTTATTCAAGTCTAGAAGATTACTAAGTGAGCCCTTAATTTTAAACATGATTATCCTATCAAGTGGAATTAATGCAATCTATAGCCCAACTTATCACTAGTTACTAATTAGAGTCAACAACAGTCACACTCCTTATTTTTTATTAATAACAAAGAATGAGTATCAATTACCACGAAAGACATTATTTATCGAGTACATAAATAGTTATCCACACATGGCATTACCTCACACATATACTCAAGCACTTGTATAAAGTTGCCTCACATGGCATCATAAGATCATTACCTCTTCCAGTTTCACCGGGTATCATCATAACAACATTACCTCTTCCGAATTCACCGGGCATAATCATAATATCAAAATTTCATCCGGATTCACCGGGCATCATCATAGTACCAATATTTCCTCCGGATTCACCGGGCATCATCTTAGTAACAATATTTTCCCCGGATTCACAGCATCATCATAGTATTAATATTTCCTATGGATTCATCGGGTATCATCATAGTATCAATATTTCCTCTGAATTCACTGGGCATTATCATAGTATCAATATTTTCTCCGGATTCACCTGGCATCATCGTAGTATCAATATTTCTTCCAAATTCACCGGGCATCATCATAGTATCAATATTTCATCCGGATTCACCGGGCATCATTATAGTATCAATATTTCCTCTGGATTCACCGGGCATCATCATAGCATCAATATTTCCTTCGAATTCACTGGGCATTAGCATAGTATCAATATTTTTCAAGACAACAACATTCATACATATATGGCCCATATCAATAAACATACACAAGTTCACAATAATTGAGTAATAGAGATATAAGATACATAAACCATCACACTTTATTAATAGTCATCATCATGATATGTGAGTAGGAGCATAAACATTAGTATCTAGATGATATACATAATTATCATCTTTTCATGGCTATCGATAACATGGCAATAAGACAACCAATCAAGTATACACATTTTCCAACCATCGATCTTATTCGTTAACCGACAACCGAGTATAACCCTTATAATCTCAATAACATAATTTTGACACTCATCAAGTATTTAGGTTACCAATGAATTACATAGTTCAATCTTAAGGTGGGTCCAGTCCTACTTCTAACTCCCAATGACAATGAAGTCACTTCTACAAGACTAACTTCTGCCCAGATTAAGGCTAGGTTATCTAATTCACACCATAAGGGCTTTTTAATCCTTACTAAGCCTATAGGACAAATCTTCTTCAAGTATCCATCCTAAGTCTACCCAACCCCAAAGCTATTTCATAATTAAGAAATAACTAGGTCAACATACTTTTAAGGTCATTAAACAACATCATTCTTATTTAGTAGAGCAACTAATGTGTTCTCATACTGTTTATCAGACTATAGGTAGAACTATCCAAGGTTCTAAGCTAAAGGTCAACAATTATACTTCTACAAATTTAACAACCTATGAGAATCAACTAATCCCAAGAATCATCATTTAACCATTTATCATCTAAAAATCCCGCCCAATCTCAGAAGATATCAATAATTATATTTCAACCAAGCTCTATCTAACTACTGGTAAGCCTAACCTACCTCGAGTCCAATTGCTCATGAACCAACAAGCTTTGCCTTCCCTTTTTCTTGAATCTTTTTCTTCTACAGGCTAAGCTATCAACAACATAATTTAAGCATCAATACAAGAACGACAACACCTATTATGGCATCATTATACCATTGGTCTAAAATGACACCAAACCCCCAAGTGGGTCCCACCTTCAGAAAATGAGTTTTCGAGACCAACCCATAGTCTAAATATCATCAGGGAGCTAAAACCCTTAAGAAATTTGAGTAAATCAATCACATTTGTGGCTACAATTGAGCCTCAAAGACTTAGAGTTTTTGGGTCTAGAAATCAAGAAATTAATATCAAATTTGAAGGAATGTTAACTTAGATTTGTAGAAAAATGGATTACACAAGATCCAAATCAACCCACAAGACTTATTATTTAGTCAACAATCTCTCATTGCTGCTAGGGTTCCAAAAGAAATGAAAAATGCCCTAACAATAGGCCGAAAAGGCCTTTTATACGAGTTTAAATGGGCCCGCAAGGTCAAAACTTATTTTTGACCTCTTCACTCATTCGAACTCCATTTTTTGTAGATGAACTATTTAATCACACTAAATTCAATATTTTTGATCCATTGGTAAAGTCAAATTTTCCATCAGAGGTCATTTGGTTCACTTGCGGGTCCTATACCTATATATTTCAGTTTTTGACTTTTTGACTAATGGGTCAAAAATAGCTCGGTGATGTGGGATCGAAACCAAGGGTCTACCTACCTTAAAATGGATATTACATAGCTGTTGGCGCTGTCAAAATTTGCATCTAAAATTATTTTACTAAAGTTTTCGCTCGGCGGCCATCTGGAATCGACGAAGACTTCAAATTAGAAAGTGGTTGTAAAATCCAAACGAACCATCAGGTAACCGAACTATCAATTCCAGCAAGTCACTAATGACTTGGGATGGTTATAGAGGAGCTCTATTGGCAAAGATAAGAAAGAATACGGTTAATGAACTTAAGGGTCATTACAACATCCACTACTAAGGAACTTTTTTCCCTGAAAGTTAAAGATGAGGAAATAATTGAAGTCTCAAACAAGTGAGGATACTGGGCTCGCATCTCGCTCTATAACTCCTAAGAGGCCTCCTCCACTGGGCGGTGTCTCCACTGAACCTTAACTACACAAATCTCTGTAGTACGCAACCGGGTCACATCACTAGCCATAATGTGCACGGGCTCCTCTACAAAGGCCAATTGCTCATCTAACTGGGCTGAGTCCCACCTTAACACATGGGACGGTTCAGGAACATACTTCTGTAGCATAGAGACATAAAAAATTAGATGAACAACGACAAAGTATGGAAGTAAAGTTAACTCATAGGCCACCTCGCAACTACACGGAGAATCTTAAAAAGGTTAAAGTAGATATACAAACAGAATGACAACTACTCCCAAGAGTCCATAAATCATATAATAAGTCAATGAGAATAATAAGGGAAAAGCATCCTATTCATATCTAAGAGTCTAACATAATAAGACTAAAGAAGTATCAGGGTGAAATATCTTATTCCGATTATATTCAATACACGTCAATGCTATACCATATATCCAGGTATATATACGAATAAGGAGCGAAAGAAAGATATATAGTAATACACAAGGCAAAGTAACGACTATACAAAATGAACAATGAAGTAAGGGATATACAACAGTACCATATCCTTATATAGCTATATATATATATATATATATGCATATAAACCTGAGGTTATCTCAAAGCATAATCTTTATCATCATATTATCATTTAAGACCTCATTATAACACTTATCAAGATTTAAATACTATAATACCCAGGGTTTCTAATCCACATGGATAGACATGAAAAAATCGTACATAATAATACAATCATAAGATAGGAGAGTCCAAAAACATAACTTAAATCCCGATATCGGATCAATGACTAATCTTTCATAATCTAGCCATAACAATAATAACAACAATATCAATAACGATGTGAATAACAGGCTACTCTGGACAACCAACTACCTAACCGAGCCTATGCGTACCCCTACTACCCCAGACTTGGAAGGTTCAATCAACACAAAACAATACAAGGCATATTCTTTACCCATGTTTATACAACTGTCCCATACTGGTTGATAGATATAGGTGCATACTGGTGATAGGTGATGCATATGCAGGAATGAATGCAAGGTACAAAATAAATATCACAACTTATCATAACCGTCAACATCATGACCATCATCATTGTAATCAACCTCTGGCCTTGCCGGGTATTAACGTATCATCATAATATCCTCTGACCCTATCGGGTATCAATATCATCACAATAGCATCGTCCGACCTTACCGAGTATCAGTATCACAATAGTCATTACAAAATAACATATACTAATACACTCAAGAACATAATATCACCAGAAAGTATCTATCTAGTCAATAATTCCAAACTACTCGTTATTAGTTAACCAACACTTAGTATAATAGAATAACTAGTTGGATAGTCATCACATAACCTCTAGTTATTAGCCCAAACCTTTTCCTTCACATAATCCTTATTCACGGTATATCAACTAACCACTATTTATTTAATAGTCAACATCTAACATCTAGTCAAGGTTCATCATTAGACCAAAGTAGTCATTTATCCACCATTCATTATTATCAACTACTCATTCTATATCCGTTAATCATTACTAGACAACACACTACTACTTGTCACCCAACCATCTTTTATTAACTGACATGATTCCTTAACTAACTATCGTTAGCTACCATGTTTCAAATAAGCAAGAATCATTAACTAATACATTAGGTTCCTAGCCATCAAGTGCTATAGTACCCTAATAGACAACTAGTTACCACATAGCTTAACCGTCTAACAAGAAGAGAAGCCATAAGATCACATTTTAGCTATAATCGCATCATTTATAATGGTAATTAATCATGAACATAACAAATCTATGCATGCTATCACCAGTATTCTGTCACGCAATGCTTCCTAGATTAAGAGGTATACTCTTCAAAAATATTAATATAAATATTAAAATTTTTGAGGTGTTATATATTCAACTAGTCAAATAATAAGCATCATACCACATCTTCTTTCGTCCTATACTGAAGAGTTAAGTATACAAACATATACATATTTATATTCATAAACTGTAATCACATTAGTTGTAATGAAAAATACTTCTCGACTATTCAATCAATATCATAACACGGCCCTTAGCCCATCAATTTATCCGAAATAATCACAACATCATGATCATGTCCTTAGGCCCATACACATATCCGGAACTCATATTAATAATAATAATTATAAGATGTAGCATATCCCTAATCATCTCGCATATAGAAGGAATAATATTGATAAGCATGTCATCATCTCTCACACAAGAGGCATCTCACATCTAGGAGGAATAATATATATAGACATATAATTATCTATAGGATACTATATATCAATAGCTCATACATCATGACAACGAAAAATATCACTTCTCTAGGTCAATTTACATATCCAAGAGGAACATCGTCTCTATAGGTCCAACAATCTTGACTAAAAGAAATAGAAACTCTATAGGCCAATCATCAAGTCTAAGAGGAAATAATAGCTCTATAGGACAATTATCAAGTCTAAAAGGAGATAGCATCTCTATAGTCCAATCAGCAAGTCTAAGAGAAAATAACATCTCTATAGGACACATAACTTATCTAGGATGAATATTATCTCTAAAATCTCAATATCACTTCTACAAGGAGTATCATAACTACAACTCAAAAGCCACAATCTGGGAACATCAATATAAGATACCAAGTTATGAAGTAACCTTATTCTAAGGTTTACTAGCCTCATCTGTGTATAACATCCACAACTAAGTCCACAAGACTTAACACAAGCTTAGGCCTAGGTGGGCCAACCGATCCCACTTCTAATCCATAATTTTCATAATTAGGCATACTATACCCCAAACTAGGCTAAGGTATCTAGTTCATCTTCTAGATGTCAAGTAAACCATATTCAAACCTAAGATAGCAACTTTGACTAGAAACGAGGGCACTCAAGTCAAATCTATCCAAATGGTTTCAAGACTACCACACTAGACCAATAAGGCTAAATATATAAATTATGCTTCAAATGCTAAAACCATATTCCAAACTTAGCGTTATATCAGATCAATGCTATAACTAATCTAAACTAAAGAGGGAAGGCAATAGGATACAAATGGGTCATAAACATGCCATCTTACAGGTCCAAACCCCTCATCTATTCCCCAAATATCAACAATGAAGGTCAAGCCATCCTACTCAAAATCATGTGTAACATCCATATTCACACGCAACATATATCACATATCATCTATGATGAAAAGTAAGAAGAATCCTACCTCAAGGCCAAACCACAAAACCTCACTTCATGCACCACATGCTCGTCTTTACTTTACAATCCTCAAAATACCTTCACACTATCAAAACCATAATCTACTCCTTAATACAATTCTAATGATACCCATAGTACACTATTGTGCTCCAAATCTAAAAACGACACCAAAACCCTAAGTGGGTCCAACATATGGAAAACGAGTTTTTGAGGCAAACTCAATGTTCACATGTGAATAAGAAATCATAACCCTCAAAGAATGGGTAAAAACTAAGCATTCTTTTAGCTAAAATCAAGCCCTGAGCTAAATTGGGGTTTTAGGTAACGAAGAAATTCAAGCATAAATTCAAGAAATTCTTACCTTAATATTGAAGATAATCGCAATACAAACTGATAATTATGCTCCCACGTTACCGCCATGAGCAATTTTGAGTTATTGAAAATATACTACAAACCAACTCAGACTCTTAGCATGATATGAATGGAAAAAAAATAAAGGACTCCTGAGAATGTCACATAGCCTCCCAAAAATATGAAATGGACATCAACGTTCCTATTCGCAGGACTCTATTACACACTTGCTCTTGTACCATTAATCCCGGTGAAACCTAGACTCTGATACTAATTTGTCATGACCCAATTTCTAAGTCATAATGGCACCTACGATAACCCACCAGTAGGTAAGCCGACACCATAACTCGGAGCTAACCCAACGGGTTACCTTGGTGGAAATGTCCAACACGGACCATATATAGAAACACAATAAAACAACAATATTCCACAAAAGTAATAATTGACATTCGAATACCAATCCCATGGCCTGATAGTATAATTACAAGAGCAACTCTAAATCCAACAACAGAAATTATATCTCGAAGTCTAATAATCTTAAAGTCTTAAGTAATCTCATACATTCATCTCATGTACAAAAGAGAGAATATAGATAGAGGGGAAAAGTGGCAACTCGAACTCCAAGAGTTCACCTTATCTCCTGATGATCAATGGAGTATGATCTCTACTCAACGGCGGCAACTAGAAATTGAGTTTGCATCCAAAAGATACAAAAGTGTAGTATGAGTACCAAAACACAGGTACGCAGTAGGTATTATTGGCTGACTGAGATAAATTATAATATAAGGATGATATAAAGTAAGACAACAACCTAAAGTCAAGGTATAGGATCGAACCTGAATCTTTGTCGATATCACTATATAAAATAACTATACTACAAGGGCAACAACATAACATATCATATCAACATATACCATAATCGTCATACAAATGAGTAATCATTTTGAAAGTGTAAAGCCACATATCTATAATAACAACCATGTATTTACCATAATCAACACCAACCATCATTAGAATATAAAGAACAAGATCTTACCATGATGTCCCATAATGTGAGGGAGTACATGCAAATAAACACAACAAAGAACTCGTTACGGCGTCCCATACCACTTGAGAGTACACCAAAAGGGCAATCCTTCAATATATCAAGGCACAACTTTACAAGTAACTAGCCAAAGCCGCGGGTTGCACATTCCTTCTATGTCCTCTTAGAGAGGTCTACAATCATTATCAATACCGTAATTTAGCACAACAAAACTGATATCACCATAGCATTGTTATATAGTCACTTATTCTCTATTTTATTAATAAATTATATGTCTAGTCTATATTAGCTAATCACTAAATCCATAAAGAAATAATTTACAAGTATTATAGATTACTAATCATCAAATAAGAAAAAGATACAAGTTACCAACACCATTATTTATTCACCTACCTCAAGGCTATTATCTACTTAACAACCTCATTATATAAGTCGTCATTTATGCCACCATGGTGTCACATGTTAGAAGCCAACTTAACTATTCATCATACAATCCTAAGAACCATATCATTAGTCATATTATAACCTTAATGACTAATTTCCATATTTTAACCAAGTAAGATCCACCAACTAGTTTACTAGGTTTCTAGCCCACAAGTCATAGCCATTTATTAAAAATAACTAGTTTCCACATAAGCCACTTTACTAGGCAAAATTCCATAACATAACCATTTATTCAAGTGAAGAAGATTACTAAGTGAGCCCTTAATTTTACATATGACTATCCTATCAAGTGGAATTAACCTAATCTTTAGCCTAAATTATCACTGGTTACTAATTAGAGTCAACAACGATCACACACCTTATTTAGTGATTAATAACAATGAATATCAATTACCATGAAAGGAATCATGTATTGAGTACATCAACGGTTAGCCACACACGACATAACCTCAGATATATATACTCATGCACTTGTATAAAGTTTCCCCACACGGCATCATAACATTATAACCTCTTCTGGATTCACCATGTATCATCGTAATATCATTACCTCTTCTGGATTCACTGGATATAATTATAATATCAATATTTTTTTCAGATTCACTGGGCATATTCATAGTATTAATATTTCCTCCAAATTTACCGAGAATCATCATAGTATCAATATTTTCTCTGGATTCACTGGCATCATCATAGTATGAATAATTCCTCCGAATTCAACGGGCATCATCATAGTATCAATATTTTCTCCCAATTCATCGGACATCATTATAGTATCAATAGTTCCTCTGAATTCACTGGGCATCATCATAGTATTGATATATTCCAAGAGAACAACATACACACTTATATGGCATATATCAATAAACATACAAAAGTTTGTCATAATTGAGTAATAAAGATGTAAGATACCTAAACCATTACACTTTATTACTAGACATCATCATCATGATATGTGAGCAAGAGCATAAGCATGATTATCTAGATGATATACACAATTACCATCTTTCCATGGCTATCCATAACATGGAAATAGGAAAACCAATCAAGTATACAGATTTTCCAACCATCGACCTTATTCATAAACCGACAACCGGGTTTAACCCTTACAATCTCAATAACATAATTTAGACTCTCATCAAGTATCAAGGTTACCAAGGAATTACATAGTTCAATCTTAAGATGGGTCAAGTCCCACTTCTAACTCCTAATAATACTAAAGTCACTTATACAAGACTAACTTCTACCCATATTTAGGCTAGGTTATCTAGGTCTCACCATAAGGGCTTATGAATCCTTACTAAGATGATAGGAGAAATCTTCTTCAAGTATTCTTCCTAAGTTAACCCAACACCAAGGACATTTCATTATTAAGCAATAACTAGGTAGACATACTTTTAAAGTCATTAAACAACATCATTCTCATCTAGTAAAGAAACTAAAGTGTTCTCATACTATTTATGAGACTATACGTAGAACTATCCAAGGTTCTTAGCTAAAGGTCAACAATCATACTTTTAAAAATTTAACAACCTATGAGAATCAACAAAAGCATCATCATTCCACCATTTATTATCTAAAAATCCATCCCAATCTCACTACATATCAATAATTATATTACAACCAAGATCAATCTAACTACGGGTAAGCCTAACCTACCTTGAGTCCAATTGCTCACGAACCAATAAGCTTTGCCTTCCATTTCTTGAATCTTCTTCTTCCATGATCTAAGATATAAAAAACATAATATAAGCATTAATACAAAAACAAAAACACCCATTATGGAACCATTATTCCATGGGTACAAAATGACATCAAACCCACAAGTGGGTCCCACCTTCAGAAAATGAGTTTTCGAGACCAACCCATAGTCTAAATATCATTAGGGAGCTAAAACCCTCAAGAAATTTGAGTAAATCAATCACTTTTGTGGCTTCAATTGAGTCTTAAAGACTTAGAGTTTTTGGGTCTAGAAATTAAGAAATTAAGACCAAATTTGAAGGAATCTAACCTTAGATTTGTAACAAAACTGGATTACATAAGTTATTCAAGCTTCTAACCAACCCACATGACTCATTTTTCAGTCAACAATCTCTCATAACTGGTAGAGTTCCCAAAGAAATAAAAAATGTCCCAAAAATCGCCCAAAAGGGCCTTTATTCGAGTTTAAATGGGCCCGTAAGGTCAAACCTTGATTTTGACCTTCCGAACTCATTGTGACTATGTTTTTTTGCAAACAAACTATGTAACCCAACTAAATTCAATATTTTAAATGTATTGGTGATGTCTGATTTCCCATCCAAGGTCATTTAGGCCACTTATGGGTCCTACACCTATATATTATAGTTTTTGACTTTTCGACTAATGGGTTGAAATAAGATCGGGCAATGTGGAATCTGAACCAAGGGTCTACCTACCTTAAAATAAATATTACATAGCTACTGGCACAGTCAAAATTTGCATCCAAAATTATTTTACTGAAGTTTTTGCTCAGAGGCCATTTGAAATTGATGAAGACTTCAATTTGGAAAAGTGATTCTAAAAAACAAAGGAACCGCTAGGTAATTGAACTATCAATTCCAGCAGGTGAATAATGACCTAGGACAGCTATGGAGGAGTTATATTGGCAAAGATAAGCAAGAACACTGCTAATGACCTGAAGGGTCATTACATTAACTCAAATTAAACCATTTCTCTCCTCCTAAGCTCTCAACAACACTCAAGTAGAGTTTTTTCTCAAAAATTAAAACTTCTAAGGTTTCAATGTAAGTTTCCTTGAAGAAATTAACTAATTTCAGGTATGTGGAGTTTGAACAAGGACTAACTTCCATCCTTGTGCCCTGAAGTTGAGTTTTAACATGAATTTTAAAGGAATTGATGGCTAGGGTTTATACCTATTTTTCATGCTTTGAGATTATGATATTTTCTTGTGATTTAAAGTTCCTTTAGCAGAAGAAATCATACTTAATCGTGGACTTAGATGTTTGATATTATGAGAAGATTATTAGTATTTTGACATAAAGATTCATGAGTTGGTAAATTTATATGATTTTTAGCATGATGTAGTCAGTTTACAAGAAATTTAAAATTTTTTATTTCATATTACAATTTATCACAACATGATTTAGATTTAAGTTTTGATCTTATGATCTCATATAAGATATGAAATACACAAAATTATTTAAGAACAAGGTTTAACAATAGAACTATGATTGATTTTCAAATTTATAAACCCATATGCTTAATTTATGATGAATGCCATATATTATAAGCACCAGTACATTTTGGGTGTAGTATTTAACATATAGAGGGATGGTTCAGTGCACCCTATTTTTCAGAAACTCTATGCCATCGTAGATTTACAGGTCCTTTCCAGAGAGTGTCTCCCTTTCCCTAATAGGATTAGTTTAGTGAAACTCTAGTTTAGGTTCCATACTGATGATAGGGTATGGAAAAAACCTCCTCAACGTAGGTCAAATGTTGGACTCAATTCTAGATCACATGTTTTATGTCAGTTATAATAATTTCCTACAAAAAAGATTATTTCAGAGACTAAGTGTTATGACATTCATTTTATCAGATTTTGCTTTACTATTCATGGTTTATGATATCTTAACTTTTAGTTTTATTCAAGAATATGGTAAGTCGGCATATACTTAATATGTATGTTTTTGTAAGCTTATGATACATATCAGTTGCTTTACTTAATACCTGCATCCCCATATACTTAGCATATTTAAGAAGTACTGACACATATATTCTTGTGTGTCTACATTGTTTCATGATATAAGTTCTGGTGTTCATCCTTTTCTATTTGATTATAAATAATCACCACCTCTTGCATCTCATCGGTTGGTGAGTTCTATTATTTTAAGGGCCATGTTTATGATTATTTTTAATTGTTCAATGAATGATAAGGTCAGACTTTATATTTTCCATTTGGGTCAGCTGGGGTCTATCTTAGTGGCTCTTTATTATACTTAGAGGCTCATCAAGACTATTTAGTTAATTTTATTTTCCTTCAAATATCCATAAGTTTCAGATGATGTTTAATTTTTTAACACCCCATGTGATTCTTAACTTGATTCATCTTTTAGTTGAATGCTTAAGGGGCTTAAAGCCTGAAAATTTTGCAAGTGTTGGGCCGAGGAGGGGGAGGGGGCTTAGTCATTTTAAGGCCTCTTCGCTTCAAGGATTTTTAAATTGGTCTTCCCAACCCTTTAAATATTGGTTTTTGAGTTAATTCATGTTAGGGATGTAAGGAGCATGTCTCGGGGAAATTTTGGATTTTTTGGACAAGGATTGGGTGCTGTTTGGATCACGATTCCAGTAGCCTATCACGATAGTGCTGCGTTGTGATGGGGGGGTGATATATCCAGTTCTTGATTTATAATTTTAATTAATGTTTCATAATCTTTATCTTAGTGTGTGAAATGCTTATGAGGTGAAAAATATTCATAGAAATCACTTAGAACAAAGTTCAGCTAAGTGCATTTGATTCATCTAAAGTTTGGTATACAAGGGTCAACTTTGAATGTGTATAACTTTTGATATACTTAGAATTTTTCATCTCAACACCCACCAAATTGTAGATAATTGAATTATCTTTCCAACTATACCAATTTTCCTTAATCCGATACCCAAGCAAAAAGTTATGATCATTTTTGTCCGAACCAGTAAGCCACTGCGATAAGACCTTGCAGTGACATAGTCGCATCTAGAATTTTTGGTTTAAATAATTGAGGGGTAATTGGGTCTTTTCCCACCTTAACCCAATCATTCATAACACCATTTGGGTATCAGTTAGGGCATTATTATCCCATTTTCTCTAATTTTTCTCTCAAGAAAACCCTCATCATCCCCCAAGTTCATTAAGTCAATTACTTTCTCTCCAAGGAAACCATGAATTCAAGTTCCAAAATCCAAGAAGATTCTATAAAGCACTAAGATTGGTGATTCTCTTTCAAGATTAATGGTTTAAGGCATGTGGGAGTTCATCCACGGGCCCCTTTTCACCCATGGAGCCCATAAAGCTTTTCTTTAATTAAAGATATGAACTTTTTACTTTTGTTTATGAAGTATCATGTGTTCAAGATGTATTGAAATCATAATTTCCTTAGTAATTTGACTGAATTCATGTCCAAGGATGTTTTCATGAAAAGTTAGGTTATCCTGTGATTTAAGTTTTGATTACCATGACGTATCCAATTTAATTTCATGTTAGAGTATTGGATTATGAACCTTTCTATGTCTACAAAGATTTTCCAAGTGATTGAATTGATTAATTCTTTGAGTTGCAAGTTTCCATGTTCTACTCCATTGATTTCATATTAAATCCCCAACTTATTAATTTAATCATGCACTTATGTTTCTTTCACATGTATACCATATTCCAATGTTCAAGTTTATGACTTTTCTGTATTTGAGGAAATGTCTAAATGATGGGTTTTGAGTAATGATCCCCTATTATGATTTTTAATGCTTGATATGTCATTATTATTATTTTCATTCAGTGTTGGTAAGTTATGAACATCCGATACCTAGTTTTTTAAATGATTTTAGTATCTTCAGAATGATTTCAGATAAACCATGAGCATTGTCATTTAGTTCGTTATTATAATTAGTTGTTTGTTCAGTTAAGCTTAGTTCAATCCAATAATTAGTGTTGATTTTGTTGGGAGTAGGATTTAGCATCGAGCAAACCTAGGGATGGGGGCTCACCTTCCAGCTATAATTGGGTCCTTCGAAGCAGTCCCTAAGTTCCAGAACTACATAGCCAGTGTAGGATTATAAGATGTCACCCACTAATTTAGGACTGGCATTCTCTGAGATGTCACTCGCCTTTTTAGGATTGACTCCCTAGTCTTTTGGGACACAAGTTGAGTGGATCCACACAGCCATGTGTTAGTATCCGTGGCGCGGTATTTGCAACCTTTAAATTGGGGTTACAAGGTGGACCCAAATTAGATCAGATTAGGGTATGTCGGTTAGATGATACCTCCCTCTGTCTAAGTGTAGTATTTAGTACAGATTCAATTCAGGTTTACTTAACCAAAGTATACGGATTATAAGTTATCCAGTTATTAGATTTTTGTATTTCAGTTTACAGATTATTTCAAAAATATATATATGCTTGGTGTTGCATTCTCAGTTATCACAGTTTTCATACACTCATTTTTGTATATTTTTGTATTTAGATCCTTGAGTTATTTTGATTTCCACCGCGTAGTTTCAAACCCAGTATTCATAAAGTACCTATATTTTAATGTTTTCCAGCTTCAGTTCTACTTCTATTATAAAAGTAAAGTTTAAAGAAAATAAGTATAGTGATTAACCAACTTATCAGATTATATTTGTTATAAATATTTTAAGACAGCTCAACTTTTAGTTTATTTTAGCGTTTTGGTGAGTCTACTTACACTAGTATGCATGATTTAAGATTATGTATGAAACTAGTTTTACTTATTGAATTCACCCCCACTTACTCAATACGGATCCACATATATTTCTGTGTGACTATATTGTCTCATAATGTAGGTACTAGTTGTATCCCACATATCACGATTAGATAATTATAGATTCTAGCCAGCTGGCGATGATTTCTCTTACTTTTGGTGCTTCAATTAGATGTAATCATGTACTTCACTTTATTACTCATATGTATTGATTAGTGGTAGCTAGAGTAATGTCCCAGTTATCTATTGTCGGTATAGTAGGGGCTTCATAGATGTCAATCAGATTCAGTCATGTAATTTTAGTTCTCTTTCAAGTTTTACTAGATTGTAAATTCTATCATTATTGTAATTCTTCCTTGATTTTGTCATGATTATATTCCCGTATAGCAGAACCAGTTATTTAATATATTATAAATCAGTTGCTTAATAGTATGTCAGTTCATGGGTTATCTTGGGATCACTTGTGGTTTCTAGCACCGTGTTACGACTAGGGGGTAGTCTCAGGTCATGAAAAACTTGGTATCAGAGCACAGAGTTCAAGCGTCCTAGGGTTTCTATGAAGCCTTGTCTAGTAAAGTCTTGTAAAATGGTACAGAGACATCTGTACTTTTCTTCGAGAGGCTATAGGGAATTTAGGAAATGTTTCCCTTCTTTCATGTCTTAGATCGTGCCTTAAAAGTGTCCTCTAAGGAACTGATGTAGATTCTCACATTACTCTATTCATTCCAACTCTACCTTACTCTTTAGGCAATAGGAATAGTCAAGCTCAGATCCCTGCAGATAGAGTTTTCTCTAACAGTCCCTACATATGGTTATGGGATTATATGCAGGCTTAAAAGTATCCCATTAGTGCCCTTATATTCAAAAGTTTTAAAGATTTCATTCATGACCATGAAAACTTGTGCACTAAGCCAAAGTCAGATGTGTTTTCAGACCCTCTTCAGAATTCTATGATAGTATAAAATTTAGAGTTGAAAGTATGAACCCAGAAGTTTAGTAGCAGTAGGATGGGGAAAATATTATTTGAATTGAGCAGATTATGTATACATGGGGCTAGTTGTATGAAAAGTGAATTAGTAGGCTTGAAGCTGTGTATGTAATAATTTATGTATGTTGACTCAAAGTTATATGTTGTTGATGTTGGGTATGTAGGTGTGCTGGTAATCTTCAAGGTTTAGCAAAAATATAAGTTTAGAGATGTGATATTAGTAAGCTATGAAGAAAGTTAGTATGGTTCATTAAAGGTTTGGGGATATCCATTTTAAGTGTTAGAGTCTAAGTTGGAATCTTTGAAGATTGAGCTAATTGAAAGAAGAGTTGAAACTCTTGATAGTGTGAGCTCAGTGTATGGTGTTACTCCTGAAAAATTCTATTTAGTCAGTGTTTAAGCTATTGTATGATGATGTTGGGGCTATAGAAAGCTAAGAATTGTACATTAGAAGAAAGAACTAGCAGTGGGCCTTACATTTTTAGGTGTACTCTTCCAGGGTAAGTTTATCATTTATGTGTGTTATTTTACCCTATACTCTAGAGTAACATGGTTTCAATCTAGTTAAGAGTTTATTAAGTAGTTCACAGACTTATAATGATGGCTTATAACTAAGGGGGAGATGATAGAACAAGTGACTAAGCTAGACTCTCAAATTATTATACTTAGAGGCTCTTCAAGACTAGTTAGTTAATTTTCCTTTCCTTCAAATGTCCATGAGTTTTAGATGATGTTTAATTCGATAACACCCCATACTATTCTTAACTTGATTCAGCTTTTAGTTGCATGCTTAAGGGGCTTAAAGCTTGAAAATTTTGCAAATGTTGGAGGGGCTTAGTCATTTTAAAGCCTCTTAAATTTGAGGATTTTAAAATTTTTCTTCTAGACCCCGTAAATGTTGGTTTTTTAGGTAATTCTTGTTAGATATGTAAGGAGCATGTCTTCGGGAAATTTTGGATTTTTTGAACAAGGATTGGGTCATGTTTCGAACAATCTTTCTTGTTGATGAAAGATTGTTGTATGCATGTTTTAGCTAAGGCTTTATAAGTGTGAAGTAAGATTGAGGCCAACTTTTGGATATATGTCACAGTTAGTTGAATTTTTTCTGTCTTTTCTTAGGGTAGTGAATGAAAGTAGTTAGTGATAGAGGTTTGGAGGATATGAGAAAGATGTTTTTATGGGTGTTTGTTTAGAAGTGCATATGCTGTTACGAAAATAGGCTTAAATGTTATGTTTGTATATATGTGGTTGAATGTATTGGACGTTAGTGAATGTCTAGTAAGAGTTTGAATATAGTTGTTAAGTGGTAATAAGAATTATTCATGAGATGAGGAGTTGTCATAACACAGGGTGTGTTGAATTCATGGTTCATACTAGTATTATCGTATTATGTGTGCACTTTGTAGATTCAAGTAGGGTTTAACATAATAAGAGAATTCAGTTCAGCTCAGACTTCAGTAGGTAGAGTTATCAATGCCCATGTGAACATTGTAATAAGCCTCAAATGAAGTGCAATTTTGAAGTAGAATGTATAGTTGAGTGTAATTTTTCAGCATAATTTAGTCTGTATAGCCAGCAATTTAGCTTAGCAGTTAGATAGACAAATTCCTGTGGTTTTCTCATCTTTCGATCTAGTATTACTATCTGAAGTTTTATGAGCACGACTATTCTAGGAGTTAATTTGTTCGTATCTATGTAAATTAAGAATCTAGTTCAGTCCATGCATCATGTTTTAGATTTAGATATTCAGTCATGATTTACTTCGTAAGTGTCATGTGCATCATCTTAGTCTTTCCTTAGTATTTCAGCCAAGTCAGTATTATTCGGGGGACGAATGATCCCAAAGGGGAGATATTGTAATACCCCGAGTTTTCATGTCCTAAATCTCTCATATTTTCTTCATGAAACCAGATCCAACTGGAGGTAATGGTTATTCATAAGTTAAATCTCTTATTTCTATCAAAGCCTTATAACCATTCTCATGTCATTGCATGTATTCAAGAAATCAGTTAAGTTCTTGATATTCAGTTTATGTATCATGTTTCAGAATCAATTATCCAATTATGTTCCAAGTCATGCATGTTCAGTACATGATCTAAATCTCAGTACAGTAATCTCAGTCTAACCAATCACATTCGAGGATAAATGTTCACATGAGGAGATATTGTAATACCCCGTACTATTCTTAGCTCGAGCCAGCTTTTAGTTGCATGCTTAAGGGACTTAAAGCATGAAAATTTTGCTAAGTGTTGGGGGGCTTAGTCATTTTAAGGACTCTTAACTGTAAAGATTTTTAAATTGGTCTTTCCAACCCCGAGATGTTGGTTTTTGAGTTAAATCATATTCAGGGATGTAAATAGCATGTCTCAGGGAAATTTTGAGTTTTTTGGACAAGGATTGGGTCATGTTTGGATCACAATTCTATTACCTCATCGTGATAGTGCCACATCGCAGTGCTGATGGCGATGGCACACTTATCATATCACGGATGGGGGTGTTATATTTAGTTCTTGATTTATAATTTAAATGCATGTTTCATAATCTTTATCCTAGTGTGTGAAGTGCTTATGAAGTGAAAAATATTCATAGAAATCACTTACTACAAAGTTGATCTAAGAGCGGTTAATTCATCTAAAGTTTGGTATTCGATTCTACAAGAGTCAAATTTGAACGTGTATAACTTTTGATATATGTAGAATTTTTCCTCTCAAGACCCACCAAATTGTAGATAATTGAATTAGATTTTCAACGATACCAATTTTGCCTTAATCTGATACCCAAGCAAAAAGTTATGATCATTTACGTTAGAACCAGTAAGCCACAGCAATAAGACCGCATCGCGGTGACATAGTTGCGTCCAAAATTTTTGGTTTAAATGATTGAGGGGAAATTGGGTCTTTTTCCACCTCAACTTAATCGTTTGTAACACCATTTGGGCACCAGTTAGGGCACTATTTTTCCATCTTCACCAATTTTCCTCTCAAGAAAACCCTACTCATCCCCCAAGATCATCAATACAATTACTTTATCTCTAAGGAAACCAAAAATTCAAGTTCCCAAATCCAAGAACCTTCAAGAAAGAATCAGTATTGGTGATTCCCTTTCAAGATTAAGGGTTTAAGGTATGTGGGAGTTCATCCATCAGTCCCCTTTCACCCATAGAACCCTAAAAGTTTCTCTTTAATTAAAGATATGAACTTTCTTTTTTGTTTATGAAGTATCATGTGTTCAAGATGAATTGAAATCATGATTTCCTAAGTAATTTGACTAAATTCATGTCCTAGGATGTTTTCATGAAAAGTAAGATTATCTCATGCTTTATGTTTCGATTCCCATGAGATATCCAATTGAATTTCATGTTATGATATCGAATTATGAACCTTGTTATGCCTATAATAGTTTTCCATGTGATTTAATCCATTCATGCTTTGAGTTGCAAGTTTCCATATTCTACTCCATTTATTTCATGTTGAATCCCCAACTTATGAAATTAGTCATCCACTCATGTTGCTTTCACATGTATACCATATTCCCATGTTCAAGTTCAAGAATCTTATGTGTTTGACAAAATGTCTAAATATTGGGTTTTGAGTAATGATCCCCTACTCTGGATTTTAGAACTTTATATGTTATCATTGTTATTTTCATTCAGTGTTGGTGGGTTATGAACACCCGATACCTAATTGTTTACATGATTTTGGAATCTTCAGAATGATTTCAGATAATCCATGAGCATTGTCATTCAGTAAGTTATTACAATTAGTTATTTATTCAGTTAAGCTTTGTCTAGCCTAGTAATCAGTGTCAGTTCAGTTGAGAGCAGGATTTAGCACTGAGCAAACCTAGGGATGGGGGCTCACCCTTCAGCTAGGATTGGTTCCTTGAAAGCAGTGCCTAAGTTCAAGAGCTATGTAGCTAGTGTAGGATTATGAGATATCACCTGCCAGTTTCAGACTGACATTCTCCTAAATGTCATATGCCAGTATAAGACTGACATTCTCTTAAAGGTCACCCGCTAGTTTAGGACTGACTCCCTGGTTTTTCAGGACATTAGTTGAGTGGATCCACAACCATTTGTTAGTACCCGTGGCACGGTACTGGCACCCTTCTAACTGGGGTTAAAGGTTAGACCCCGACTAGCTCAGATTGGGGCATGTCAGTTAAATGATACCTCCTATGATCTCAGTGCAGTATTCAGTACAGATTTAGTTCAGATTTGCTTGACCAAAGGATACAAACTATCAATTATCCAGTTATAAGATTTATATTTCAATATACAGATTATTTAATAAATATATATATGCTTGGTCTTGCATTCTCAGATATCATTGTTTTCATACACATATGCTCTGTATATTTTATTATTCAAATCCTTGAGTTATGTTGGTTTCCACCCTATAGTTTCAGACCTAGTATTCATACAGTACCCATGTTTTACTATCTTCCAACTTCAGTTCTACTTATATTATAAAAGTAAAGTTTTAAGAAACTAAATGTAGTGATTCACCAGCTGATTTGATTATATTTGTTATTAATGTTTTAAGACACTTCAGCTTTCAGTGTATTCCAGCCTTTTGGTAAGTCTACTTGCACTTAGCATGCATGATTTAAGATTACATATAAAATCAGTTTTAGTTATTGCATTCACCCCTGCTTACTAAGTACAATCCAGAAGTATTGATCCACATAAATGTCTATGTGGCTACATTTCTTCATACTATAGGTACTAGTTGTAGCCAACATATCACAATCAGACAGTTGCATATTTTAGCCAGTACATGATGAGTTCTCCTACTTCGAGGACTTTAGTCAGATGTTGTTCATGTACTTTACTTTATTACTCTTGTGTACTGATTAGTGGTAGCTAGAGTAATGTCCCAGCTCTCTATAGTCAGTATAGTATAGGCCTTATATATGTCAGTCAGAGTCAATCATGTAATTTTAGTTCTCTTTTTAGTTTTACCAGATTTTAAGTTGTATCAGTATCATAATTCTTCCCAGATTTTGTCATGATTATATTTCTGTATAGCAGATCCAGTTATTTAATATATTATAAATCAGTTGTTTAACAGTATGCCAGTTCATGGGTTAGCTTGGGATCACTTGTGGTTTCTAGTATCGTGTTACAACTAAGGGGTAGTCTCGGGTCATGAAAAATTCAAAATGTTTAGTTGAGATTGTTTACTCCTTCTGAAATTAGATTATTAATTCTAGTTTCTATTCATGTTTTAAGTATATTATTCATGGTCCAATACTGAGTATATATATATCATGTATTATCTTTGAAGCTACTTGTTGTCCTACGATCCATGTAGTGTCCTAGGGGTAGCCTCAAGTTATTATAAACATGATGTCAAAGCCTTAGTTTTTTAGAGTCTTAGGGAGTCTACAAGCTGCGTTGCATACAGTCTTGATCATGAGTGTGAAGTATGCCACACTTATGAGTGAGAGGCTATGAGATGTATTAGGAAATATCCCTTCTTTCATGATCTCTATCATACTCTGATTTTACATTTGGTTGATCTAACACGTGCTTTCACATGATAGAAAATGCCTCATCGCATGGATTACGCCTGCAAAATTAGGAACCAATCCGCCCATGACCACTTGTAGACTTTTTGAATTAGAATAACTCTCATGTTGAGTTTTGATCTGCCTTTTAGGTGTTAGATCAGGTTGTGCATGCTAATGCTCGCATTAATCCGCTAGAAACAGTCCTTATTCAGGAAAATAGTAACTTAGATGCACCTAGAGTTAGAGATTTCATAAGAGTAAATCCACCAGAATTCTTTGCTTTAAAGATAAATGAGGATCATTAATTTTTCATTGATGAGTTGAAGAAAATCACTCAAATCATGCATGTCACATAAGAGGAAATTATGGAGTTGGCATCTTATCAGTTGAAGGATGTTACTAATGATTGGGTTACTATATGGAAGAAAGGTAGGGGTAAGAATACAACCCCAATGAGTTGGAACATTTTCAAATAGCTTTTCTAAGTAGGTTGTTTCCTTTTTAAATGAGAGAGGATAAGGTGGATGAATTCAAGAGCCTTAGGCAAGGCTTTACGTTAGTGAATGAATATTGACTTAAGTTCGCCCAGCTATCTAAATAGGCACCAAAGTTGTTGCTAGATTCTAGGGCTCATATTAGTATATTTGTCACTAGAGTATCTAACTTGGTGGTCATAGAGTTTAGAACTTCCATGTTAATTATGGATATGGATATTTCTTGATTAATTACCTATGCTTAGTAAATTGAGGCTAAGAAACTGAAGGAACTAGAAAGGGAGACCAATAGTCTAGGATCGGGTAGTTTGAGTATAATCAACATGAGTCAAGAGGGGGAAACCATTCTCAACACTTAAATTTACTTTAGTTAGTACCTATGCACCCAACACTAAGTAGGGCCAATAGGGTAGGTAATCGATTTCTAAATCGTAGGGTAGAATTTCTTGGGAAAAACTAATCCAATGTGCAAAAAATGTTATAGAAATAATCCGAATGAGTTCTTGGTGTGTTGAGATGGTTTTTATGGTTGTGGTAAGACAAACCATAGGATCAAGGTATGCTCTTTGACAAAGAAGCATAATAAAGATGCTCTCCCTCTGGCTCAGTCTGCTACTTCAACAGCTCAGTTAAGCTATCCATCTCCATAGAAGGGTGTATCATCCAGTCGTAGTGGTAGTCAGGGTCAGAATTAATTTATAGTTTATAGATGGATAGATCCCTAGATGTAGTCATTGGTGTTCTTTGAGTCTTTTACCTTAATGATTATGTGTTGTTAGATCTATGGTCGACCCTCTCTTTTGTAACTCCACTAATTGCTGTGAACTTTGACATAAGTCCCAAGAGTCGTTTTGAACCTTTGTTGGTTTCTACTTCCATTGGTGAGTTAGTTATTGCTAGACGAGTACACCAGAAGTGCCCTATTAAAGTCATCCATAGAGTTACTTTAGTAGATTTAATAGAGCTAGAGATGATAGATTTTGATGTCAGTTTTAGTATGGATTGTCTCCATTCATGCTATGCCTCAGTTGATTGTCACACCCAAGTGGTGAGGTTTAAGTTTCCTAATGGGTCAGTCCTCAAATGGAAAGGTAGTTTGATAACTCCTATTGGCTGTTTCATCTCCTTTCTTAAAGCCATAAAGTCAATCTCAAAAGGGTATATCTACCACTTAGTTCGGGTTAAATATACTAAGTGTGAGACCCCAACCCTCTAGTCAGTTCATATATTCAATGAGTTCTATGATGTCTTTCCAGAGGATCTACCCATGGTGCCTCCCAATAGAGAAATCGAATTTGGGATTGATCTCCTTCCAGATACCCAATCCATATCCAATCCTCCCTATAGGATCTTAGATAGGAGGTTCATCAGACCTAGTATTTATTTGTGGGGTGTTGTAGTTTTATTCTTGTGCAAAGAAGATGGTACTCTCAGAATGTATATGGAATACAGGCAATTAAATAAGGTCATAGTCAAGAATAAGTACCCCTATCCCCAGAATTGATGACTTATTTGACCAGCTTTAGGGTGCCTATTAGTTTACAAAAATTGATATCAGATCGATTTATCATCCGTTGAAATTCAAAGGGTGTGACATTTCAAAGACTACTTTTAAAACACGGCATGGTCACTTTGAGCTTATGGTTATGTATTTTGGGCTGAGAAATACTCGTGCGGCTATTATTGACATGATGAACAAGGTTTTTAAATATTATTTGGAAAGGTTTGTCATTGTCTTTATAGATGACATAATTATCTATTCTCAGAGTGAGAAAGAACATGCAGACCATTTGAGGATAGTGTTGCAAACTATAACTCCCCGAGTATGCACCCCAGACATCACATGGTGCTCATAATCTCGAAGGACCACAAGCTAACACATGATTGGTACCTTCCATAAAAACTGAATAATAACACTATAATAGTGCGAAAATTAGGATGAATCTTCCATAAGGTTCATAACTGAAATCAAATACTGATAAATAAATACTGAAAATTGAACATTTGTCTGAAATAGTCTAGTCTGAAACCCTATAATTGTCTGCATATGGAGTTGATGGGAAAAGTCCTTAACTATCTCCGACTACTGAATATACTGAATACTGAAATACTAAAATGATAACTTTGTCCTCGGACTATGAGAACTCACTACTACAGTATGCTAAGTGAGGTTGGCTGATATGCAAGGGTTCATATGCATGATCAATAACTGGCTGAGTAACATGAATATAACTAAATAAGAGTATATGTATATCTGAAACTGATGTAATTACTAATTTTGCAATGCAGCGTGTAAATCCACGTTACTATACTGAGATCACTGATAACCGAATTACTAATAACTAGGTGACTATTTTTGACAGTCTTAATTCTATGGAACTAAACTTTGTTCTGCAATGAGCTGGGTCACTGTGTCTAACAGTCCTGATTCAAAGAACTCAACTAAAGATTTATATTGAGTCTGCAACTTAAACTATAACTATAGGAGTGTTCATCTAACCCACATACCTCGATTATGAACTAATTTGGGGTCCAACCTATGAACCCAGTAGGAAGGGTGTTATCACCTTGCCAAGGGATACTAACAATGGCTATGAGTTAACTCTCTTTGGCAAAAAGACATTTTGTCAACCCTTGATGCCAGGAAAACTCATACGAGATGTATCAACCCTTGTCTGGCAAGAAGATATCTCAACCTAAGTTGGCTACATAGTTCTGTAATGCAGGTATTGCTACTAAGGGTCAATGGCCCTCACGGCGTGGGCCTATTACGACCCTTTGATGTTTTGGACATCCAAACTCTCCCTTACGCTAGTTCAAAATATCTAAAACTCATCTCAGATGACCTGCAAGTTACCATGTTCATGAATCAATTTGAAAATTGACATACTAAGGTCAGAAAGGTCGAGAATAAGATCCTTCAAACTCGAAGGCTAAAAATGATTCTAAGCCTTGACACTTCGCTAAAATTTTCTAAGATTGAGGCCTCTTTTGGCTATACTATTGAGGATAGAAATAACTAGGATTTTGTGGGGTCTTATAATATCTCCCCCTTTAGAACATTTATCCTAGAATAAGACTGACTAAGATAAGAATACTGAGAGACTAAGTTTACATACTGATCATGCACAACTGAAGCATGATTACATCACTAAAACTACTGATATACTGAGTTTCCATACTGGATATGTATAACTGAAGAATGACTTAATTTTGAAGACATGACACATGACTGAGCTGTTTTATAATGATATGCATGATATGAGAATGTTATGAAACTTAGCCGATAAAGATTTTGTAAAGGTAATATGATCATGAAACTATTACCTTGAGCTAAGTCTGAGTTTGTGGAGAAGAGGTGGGGATACTTGGGCCGCATATATGCTTCTGCTTCCCAAGTAGCTCCCTCAACGGATTGATTCCACCAAGGAACTTTGACTAGAGAAACTTTTTTGTTCCTCAGTTTGTGAACTTGATAATCAAGAATTTCTACTGAGATTTCCTCATAAGAGAGACTGTTCTGGACATCAATGCCCCCTATCGGGACTACAACTGTTGGTTCACCTATAAACTTCTTTAGCTAGGATACATGAAATACTGGATGCACAGAATCTAAGTTTGAAGGCAACTCATGTTTGTAAGCTACCTTTCTAAAATGGTTGAGAATTCGGTAAGGACCAATATACCGGGACTGAGCTTCCCCTTCTTTCTGAAACTCTTCATTCCCTTCATGGGAAAGATCTTTAGATACACATAATCACCAATCTCAAACTCTAGATCTTTTTTCCTTACATCTGTATATGATTTCTGTTGGCTCTGAGCTATTTTAAGCCTCTCTCTGATAAACTGAACCTTCTCTAAGACATCAAATACTAGTTCAGGCCCTAATACTGCAGCCTCACATACGTCAAACCAACCAATTGAAGATCTACATCTCCTCCCATTAAGCACCTCAAACGGAGCTATCTATATACTAGAATGATATCTATTATTATATGCGAATTCGATCAAAGGCAATTGGTCATCCCAACTACCTTTAAAATTAACAACGCTGGCCCTTAACATATCTTCTAGAGTCTAAATGGTCCTTTCTACTTAACCATTACTATGAGGATGAAAGGCTGTACTGAGGTGAACTTGGGTACCAAGACCCTTACGGAATGCTTTCTAAAAGTGAGAGGTTAATTGCGTACCTCTATCTAAAATAATGGACAATGGAACTCTTTGCAACCTAACCAACTCTCTGACATACAATTTGGCATAATCCTAGGCTGAATAAAAAGTATGAACTGGTAAGAAGTGAGCTGATTTGGTCATCCTGTCCATAATGACCTAAATTCAATCATGCTGACGACGAGTTCAAGGCAAACCCATCATGAAGTCCTTGTTCATTTCATCCCACTTCCAAGTGGGAATACTGAAATCTTGCATAGACTAACTTGGCTTTTAATGTTCAATCATAACTTGCTGACAACACTTACCCATAAAATCCACAATGTCTCTCTTCATCCCACTGCTCTAATAGTCCTCCCGCAAATCGCGGTATATCTTGGTGGCCCTTGGGTGAATTAAGTAACGTGTACCATACGCTTCTATAAGAATCCTCTACCTCATGCCATCCACACATGGCACACAAAGTCTATCCTGATAATGTAACACACCATCTCCCTCTTAGGAGAAAACCTCTACGTTCTGATCTCTGACTGACTCTTTTAACTTAACTAGACTGGGATCTTTATCTTTCTTTTCTTTTACTTCAGAATCCAAAGATTATTCCAAACTATTTTGTACCCATACGCTACCCTTTGCTAAATCGACTAAGCAGACACATAGTCGGGCAAGCTGATGAACTTCCTAAACTAACTTTCTCTTACCATTCTCTACTTGAACAACACTAACCATAGACATCATACTGAGAGTATTAGCCACTACATTGGCTTTTCTCAGATAACATAGAACACTCATGTCATAATTATTTAACAACTCTAGCGACCTCTTCTGACGTAGGTTCAAATCTCTTTGAGAAAACACATACTGCAGGATTTTATAGTCTGTGAACGCATCAACATGTGCCCCATAAAAATAATGTCTCCAAATCTTTAAGGCAAACACTGCAGCTGCTAACTCAAGATCATGAGTAGGGTAATTCTTTTCATGGGGCTTAAATTATCTAGAGGTGTAGGCTATGAACTTACCTCTCTATGTCAAAACACATCCCAAACTAACTTTGGAAGCATCACAATATACCACAAACACAACCATCTGGTAAAGTCAAAACTAGGGCTGTAGTGAGTCGAGTCTTCAACTCCTGGAAACTCTTCTCACAAGAATCTTACCACTGGAACTTAACTTTCTTCTGAGTTAATCTAGACATAGGGAATGCAATAGATGAAAACCCTTTCATAATTCGATGGTAATAACTAGATAAACCCAAGAAACTCCTGATATCTGATGGGAAAATAGGTCTAGTATAGTTTCTCACTACTTTAGTCTTTTGAGAGTAAACTCTAATGCCATCATAAAAAATGATATGACCAAGGAAAGATACTAACCTTAGCCAAAATTCACACTTACTAAATTTGCGAACAACTAATGGGTTCTGAGAGTTGGTAATACTATTCTGTGATGGTCTGCATGCCCATATTCACTGTGGAAGTAGACAAGAATGTCATTAATAAAGACTATGTCAAACATGTCTAGGTACTACTTGAACACGCAATTCATCAAGTCCATGAAAGTTGTTGGGGCATTCGTAAGACAAAATAACATGACTAGGAATTCGGTGTCCTTACTGAGTTCTGAAAGCTGTTTTTAGAATATCACATTCTCTGAATCTAAGATGATGATAGCCTTATCTGAGGTCTATATTAGAAAAATAAATGGCATCCTGAAGTTGGTCAAACAAGTCATTGATTTTGGGAAGTCGATACCTGTTCTTCACTGTGACTCTGTTGAACTTATAGTAGTCAATAAACATTTTGACAGAACTATCTTTCTTACGCATGAATTACTGGTACACCATACTGGGAAACATTGGGTGTGACGAATCCCTTATCTAGGAGATCCTTCAACTGTTCTTTTGTCTCTCTTAGTTCAGATGGTGTCATTCTGTATGGTGGAATAGAGATGGGCTGAGTATCTGGAAGAAGGTCTATTCCGAAGTTAATTTCCCACTTGGGAGGGACTCCAGAAAGATCTTTGGGAAACACATCTGGAAATTTACATACTAATGGAACTAACTGAAGACTAGGAGTCTCGGAAATAAAATCCTTAACTCAAATAAGATGGTAGACACAACTCTTAGATATTATTTTCCTTGCTCTAAGGTAGGAATTAATTTGACCCCTAGTGCTGAAGTACTACCTCCCTATTCCAGGATAGATTCATTTGGAAACTGAAAATAGACAATTCTATTTCTACAGTTAATTAAACCATTGCATGAATGAAGCCAGTCCATGCTGAGGATGATGTCAAAATCTGTCATCTCTAATTCTACTAAGTCTGTTGAAGTATCTTTTTGAGATATAATAATCGGACAGTCCCTCTATACTCATCGGGCTATGATAGATTTACCCACTTGGGTAGATACTAAGAAGGGCTCAGCTAGGATTTTGGGACTGATTCTAAAGCCAACAACTATATAAGGAGTTATAATTGATAAGGAAGCTCCTAGATCTAGCAAAGCATAAGCATGTAAATGATAAACTTGTAACATAACAGTGACTATATTAGGAGAACTTTTCTGATCCTGTCGGGACTGAAGTTCATAGAGTCTATTTGGGCGTTACCCACTGGTGGCAGTGGAGGTGGCACCCTTCTAATTTGGGTGACTGGACTGAGCTAGGGGACAATTATATTGATTCTGTGAACCCACCTAATGACACTCTCTGACCCTATGGCCTGGCTTGCCACATCCAAAACATACATCACTACCAGCTCTGTAGACACCCAGGTGGTTTCTACTATACTTCTGGCAAAAAAGATTTATTTGGGAACTGCTAACACTACCTTGAGGTTTAGGGCCTAGTGCCCTATCTTTATTTTCATCTCTAAATTTTAGAACTAGAGCATTGGCTGAGTAAGAAGCTGGAACTAAAGATTTTGGGTAGAACTGAGAACTATTACCACCCTCTGACTTAGGGAGAGGGAAATTTAAGCTACCTGTTCTAGCTTTCTTATTCTCCCTCTCTTTCTTCTTAGTCTTAGCATTCTCTATCTACTGAGCATGGACCATGTGCCTAGATATGTCTATCTCTTTAATCAGCATTGCAGTCTTACACTCCTTGACGACACTGTTAGACACACCTGACAAAAACTTACTCATTTTAGATCTACTATTTCCTACCACATGAGGGGCATATCTGGCAAACTGAGTAAACTTGAGAGAATACTTTTTCACTATCATATTGCCCTATTTCAGATTAATAAACTCTAAAACCTTAGCTTCTCTCAACTCCAGTGGGAAGAACCTATCCAGAAAAGCAGTGGCAAACTCCTCCCATTCTATGGGCCCTATATCTATAGCCCTTTCTTCCTTCCATTGCTTGAACCATGACTGAGCCGCATCCTGCAACTAATATACGGCTAACTCTGCACTCTCACTAATAGTCACCACCATATATTTGTAACTTTCTGCCCTTGATCAAAGAATTCTTATGGATCTTCATCTAACTTATACCTTGTAAATGGTGGAGGATTTATTAAGGTAAAGTCCCAAATCCTAGCCGCAGAGGTAAACGTTGCTCTAAATTTTACATGGGAGACATGCTCGGCCAGAGGATTAGCCTGAATGGGCTGAGGTACTAGCTGGTTTGCTGTTCTTTTTTTGTTGGTTCTTATTGAAGGCATATTCTATAAATAAAAGGGGAAAACTTGATTAGACTGAGAGTTTAACTTGAGCTCATACTCATTCGCATGATATAAACACTGAAAGAAGGGAAACTTTTTCTAAATCACCTCATAGCCTCTTGTATAGAAGTATGGCGTGCTATATACTATGTGCAAGACTCCACTTGACACGACTTTCAGACTTCCAGGGACTCTTTAGAACCTTAGGCTCTGATACCAAGTTTGTAACACCCCGAGTCTACACCCCAGATGTCACATAGTGCTCATAATCTCAAAGGACCACAAGCTAACCCATTACTAGTACCTGCTGCAAACACTGAATAATAACAATGCAATAATGCATAAATTAGGATGAATCTACCATAATGTTCATAACTGAAATCAAATACTGATAAATAATTATTGAAAACTGACCATCTACCTAAAATAGTCTAATATGAAAGCCTCTAACTGTCTGTGTATGGAGTTGATGGGACAAGTCCCAAACTAACTCTGACTACTGAATATACTGAATACTGAAATAATGAAATGATAACTCTATCCTTGGATTATGAGGACGTACCACTAAATCTGCTGCTGCTGAAAGTGTGAGATGCTAAGTACGATCAAGAGCCCGTGTATATGGACCTATGTTATAAGACACCATTTCATAAAGAAAAAGTATGCGTCAGTACTTTGAATGTACTGGTATGCTAAGTGAGGTAGGCTGATATGCAAGGGTTCATATGTATAAACAATAATTGGCTGAGTAACATAAATATAACTGAATAAGAGTATATGTATATCTGAAACTACTGTAATTACTTATTTTGCAATGTAGCATATAAATCCATGCTACTGTACTGAGATCACTGATAACCGAATTACTGATAACTAGGTGACTTTTTCTGACAATCCTGATTTTGTGGAACTGAACTTAGTTTCATACTGAGTTGGGTGAGTGTGTCTAACAATCCCGATTCTGAGAACTAAACTGAGGATTTATACTGAGTATTAAACTAAAACTATAACTTTAAGAGTGTTCATCCAACCAACATACCCCAATTATGAATCGAGCTGGGGTCCAACCTTTTACCCTAGTTGGAAGGGTGTTAGCACCTTGCCAAGGGATAATAACAATAGCTATGATTTAAACTTCTCTGGTAGGAAGAAACTTTATCAACCCTCACTGGCAGTTAAACTCGTACGAGATGTATCAACCCTTGTCTATCAGGAAGATATGTCAACCTACGCTGGCTACATAGTTTTGTAGTGTAGGGATAGATACTAAGGGTCAAACCCTCTGCTGGCTGGAATGCTCCCATCTCTAGGTTCGCTAGGTGTTAATTCGTACTCCCAACTGAATAGACACTGAACTGATTTATAGATTGTTCTATGACTGAATTGTTACTGACTGTGCTAACTGGCTAAACTAGATTGAGCTCACTAATATCTATTAACTGAATTAATACACTAAGTTCTGTAAGTAATTGAGTACTATTGTACGTGAAATCATTGAGACTATTCTGAAACTACTGTAATTCTAGGTAAACAACTAGATTTTAGGTATTGATTACCCCCAGGACTTGATAGCATCGAAAGTAAAACATGGTGTGATCATAATAATATAACAATAGTAACTTGTTAACAATGCTTTCTTTTAAACATTTTGTCAAACACTTGAGATGCGTGAATTGTGCACATAATAAAAATCAACATGCAAGCATTATTATCACAATCCCAACTTACAAATTCAAGGGGTTTTTAACATAAATCCACATAACACTACACACATGTTATTTACTTCACATGAAACTTGTAATAATTCATGGATTAAAACCCAAATAACATCATAGTCATAAATACAATCAAATTCAACGTGAAATTCATGAAGGCAATCAACTTGTAGTTTTAAAAGAGGTTCTTGAACTCCAAGGATATAAGGAAACCCTTGGATAAACACCTAACATACCTTGGCTATTAATTTGATGAAGATTGTGGTGAGTTGTTGAGACTTGATTCTTGATATTGATGAAACTAAGGCTGTTCTTGGGTGGTTTTAAGAACAATGAGGGTAGTTAGTCCTTTGGGATATTAAATTTCCTGTTAAGGATGAATAATGTAAGGGGAGAATGACCCATTTTCCCTCACAAACCCTGATAAAATAATATTAGATGGGGCCCCCATCACATCGCGACCCCTACTTTGGTTAAGCGGCCCTCACGATGCGATACCTACTCGGGTCAAGAAGCCCTTGCGATGTGACCCCTGCTTGGTTTAACTGGCCCTCGCAGCGTGGGCCTATCACTACCCCTTGCTATTTTGGACATCCAAACTCACCTTTATGCTAGTCCAAAAAATCTAAAACTCATCTGAGATGACCTATAAGTGACCCTGATCATGAATCAATTTGAAAATCGACATACTAAGGTTGGAAGGGTTGAGAATAAGATCCTTCAATATCGAAGGCTAAAAATGATTCTAATCCTTGACACTTAGCTAAAATATTCTAAGTCTGAGGCCTCTTTTGGCATGCTATTTCGGACAGAAATAACTAAGATTTTATGGGTCTTACACAAACCCTCAAAGATCGCCAGTTATTTGCAGAATTTAGTAAGTCTAAATTTTGGTTTGATTCGGTTACCTTTTTGTAGCATGTGATTTCGGGTGAAGGTATTCATGTGGAGCCTCAAAAAATAAATGCAGTGAAGCGCTGGCCTAGGCCCATTACTCCATTTGAAACTCGAAGCTTTTTGGATTTATCCAATTACTACAGGAGATTTGTTGAGGGATTTTCCTTAATAGCTTCACTATTGACCAAGTTGATGCAAAAGAAGATAAAGTTCTAATGGTCAGACAAATGCGAGAAAAGTTTTCAACTGTTGAAGGATTGATTGGCTTCAGCACTGGTATTAGCTTTCCTAGATGGGTTAGATAGATTTATGGTGTACTATTATGCCTCTAGAGTTGTTTTACGTTATGCTTGATGACAAATGAATCAATGATAGCTTATGACTCTTGACAACTTAAAGATCATGAGAAAAATTATCCGACTCACGATTTGGAATTAGCAGTTGTATTATTCACCTAGAAAATTTAGAGCAATTATTTATATGGTGTGCATATGGATATTTTCACTGATGATAAGTCTCTAATACATGTTCACGTAGAAGGAGTTAAATCTTTATTAGAAAAGGTGGTTGGATTGCTAAAGGATTATGAAATGAATGTGATCTACTATTTGGGCAAGGTAGTTATGGTAATTGATGCTTTGAGTAGGTTGTATATAGGTAGCGCAACCCATTTGGAAAAGGAGAAGAAGGACTTTGCCAAAAATGTACATATATTAGCTCTGATAAGAGTTCATTTGCATAACATATATGATGGTGGTTAATGGTTTAGAACAATTCAGGGTCATCCTTAGTAGCTGAAGTGAAACAGAATAATATGATGATCATATACTTAGCTAGTTAATGGACAAAGTTCATCAATAAAAGGTCAATGTTTTATCCCAAGGGAGATGGTGTGTGTTCCTAGTGTCGATGGGTTGAGAGAAAGGATATTGGCAGAAGATCTTAGTTCTAAATATTCAGTTCATTCTGGGGATACGAAGATATAATGTGATCTGCAGGAAATTTATCGGTGGAATGGTATGAAGAGGGATACAATAGGGTTTGTGCCTATGTTTTCTAATTGTCCACAAGTCAAAGTTAAGAATCATTGGCCAGAAGGTACGCTTCAAGATATTAACATACCTCTTTGTATGTAGGAGGTCATTAATATGGATTTTATTAGAGGATTTCACCACACCAGTCGTCAGCATGATTCGATTTGGGTCATCATGGACCGAATCACCAAGTCATCCCATTTTTTACTATTTTAGACCATAGATACGACTGAATATTATGCTAGGTTATATGTTTGTAATTTAGTAAGACTTCATGGGGTTTCTTTATCCTATCATTTCAGATTGAGGCACTCAATCTACTTCTTAGTTTGGGCAATCATTTTGGAGAGCTCTTGGTACAAAGGTAAAGTTTAGTACTGATTTACATCTTCCGACAAATGGTCAAGATGAGCATATGATACAAACTTTAGATGACATGTTGAGAGCTTATGTCATTGAATTCAAACAAAATCGGTATGATCAACTACCTTTGGTTGAGTTTTCTTATAATAACTGTTACCATGGTCGTATTCAAATGGATCTATTTGAGGCCTTATACAGACATAGATGTATTTAGAATATAGGGTGGCTTGAAGTTGGTGATACTACTTTGATTGGGAAAGATTATGTTCTTGAGGCTATGGAAAAGGTTTAGTTGATTCATGAGAGGTTGAAAATCATTTAAAGTCACCAAAATCCATATACAGATGTGAGGGAGAGAGAACTATTGTTCATGGTGGGTGATTAGACATTTTGAAAAGTGTCACCTATGAATGGAGTGATAGGATTTGGAAGGAAATAAAAACTCAGTCCCTAGTACATTGGTCCGTATGAAAACTTAAAGTGTGTGGGAGATGTCTCTTATGAGCTAGATCTTCTGCCAGAATTATCCATTGTTCATCTACTTTTCCATATGTTTTTGTTGAAGAAATTCATTGGATACCCATACTTAGTAGTGCCCATAGAAAGTATTGGAGTGAAATATAGTTTATCCTATGAGTAGATCCCAGTTAAAATTCATGATTACCAAGTTCGAAGGTAAAGGAATAAAATGGCAACGTATTAAAAGTTTTATAGAGGAATCAGTTAGTTGAGGGAGCAGCGTGGGAAGAAAAAGTAGAAGACGAGATCATGAGTCAATAAACTCACCTATTTTCTCCTATCACTGAGTAGCTTGAGGTAACAAGCCCCTTTTAATCTATTCTACTCATCAACATCCTTACTCATTTTAGTTTAATCTATACGGTTCATGTTTAGTCAGTCTTTTCAATTGTAAGCTTGTTCTTGGAGTGAGTAGTTTCAGTTCCAAGGCAAGATAAGCTTTAGATAGTAACCTAATGCACCCATAAGATAGATTTTCCCTGTACCAACCATCTTTTGAGAATGAATCGTATCAAGGGGGAGATAATGTATACCCCAAAATTTCAACAATTTTTATTTTGATATCTCGTATGTATTTTAAGGTAATTTTTGAGTTAAATAATGATAAGGAATGTTAGTTAATTGTAATGTGTTTGAAATTCTTGGAATGAGTTTTGAGAAATTTCAGGACTCTGAAATAGATAGACTACTTGATTAGGGCATGCCACGGAAGCAAGGCACACCCTTAACGTGAAAACAAGTGGACTGGTGCAATAAGGGCATGCCACAGAAGCAAGGCACACCCTTAACGTGAAAACAAGTGGACTGGTGCAATAAGGGCATGCCACGCTTGCTTGTTTATGGATTAAGGGAATGCCACACCCTTTGCATAGCGTGATAAGGGTGTGGTACGCCAAGGGCCATGGTGATGCCAAAATTACATTTGCTCTTCAATTTTCTGAGGGTAATAAGGTCATTGACATCCTAATTCAAACTGACAAGGCTTTAATTCAAGTTTTCTTCAAGAAATTCATTAAGTTCATGTATGTGGGGTTTGAAAAAATAGTATCTTCCATCCTTGTGTACAAAAGTTGAGTATTTAGATTAGTTTATAATGAATTGATGGCTAAGGTTCGTACCCATTATTCATGCCTTGAGATTATGATATTTCTATGTTATTTCAAGATCATTTAGCATAACAAATCATACTTACTCAAGTTTTTACTCATATGTTTGATATTATGAGATGAGTTTTAATATTTTGACATGAAGATTCATGAGTTGGTAAATGTATATGATTTTCAGCATAGTTTAGTCACTTTACAAGCAATTTGGACTTTCTGTTTCAAATTAATGTTTATCACAACTTGATTCAAATTTCAGTTTGATTTTATGATCTGAAATAAGATATGAAATTTACACAGTTATTTAATAACAAGTTTTAGCAACATATGCATGATTGGTCTTTAGACTTGTAAACCTATATGCTTAATTTATGGTGAATTTCATATATTATGAGCACCAGTATGTTTTGAGAATAGTATTTAACATCGAGGGGGATATAGGTTCAGCACACCCTATTTCTCAAAAACTACATGCCGCCATAGGTAAAGGGATCCTTACTAAATTGTATCTCCCTTGTCCAAATAGGCTTAGTTTAGTGATCACTCCAGTTAAGTTTCTATACCGATGTCATGTCAAACGTTGGACTTCATTGTATCTCACATGGTTTATATAGATTATAAGAACCTCCCACAGAAAAGATGATTTTAGAAACTAAATGTTATGACTCACTCATTTATTAGATTTTGCTTTTCTATTCATGCTTTATGATATCTCAACATTCAGTTTTATTCATGAATATGGTGAGTCTGTATACACTTAATATGCATTTTTAAGGTGATGATGCATATCATTTTTTATTTAATGCATGGACCCATATATTTAGTGTATTCTAGAATTACTAACCATATATATGTATGTGCGGCTACATTGTTGTCACACCCTTTTTTTTTTACCAAAAAAAAATTATAATTTTTTATTCGAACATGGTTTTTAATATTAAAGTGACTAAAAGGAAAAAAGTTTTGAAAAGGTATTTTTCAATTAAACTCTAGAGTCTCCACTTGGCATTGTTAGGTGCATTAAGTCACCTTTTAAATTTCCTTTTCAAAAACAGTTTACTGTTAAAACTGATTTCACAAACAAAGATTTTGGTTAAGGAATTCTATTGACCGAGGGAAAAGTGTTAGGCACCCCTCAATTCCGTAATTCCACCACAGTTTCTTCATTGAGTATCATCGGCTAATATGATACTAAGGGATGATAAACTCACAGAAAGATCACATACGCAAACAAACGAACAAACAAAACAACCAATGTTTTGGAAATCCAGTCCAATTAATATAGTCCCAAAATGAAAATACCTAAATAAAACTCTGAACTAACTTAAACTATCCTAAATTATGCTATACCTAATGCCTCAAGCCTTGATGACGAACATCCTCCACATACATAATACTTCGGGGTATTCTATGGTGAATAAGTACAATTTATCTTCAGGCATCCCCAGATAAAATGAATACATTTGAGTGAATGCGATAAACTAAAACAATAAAATAAAAGTTATCATTCGAGTATTCACAAATCCTAAATTTTCCTGTCCAACCTACTGTTTGCCTATTAGTTTCAACCTAAACTTGATACTATCAAATTTAAACAATCCAAATCAATAGTAAATAATAACTTGAAATGAACTAATTGAAGTTATGAACTAGTGGATCTTCAAATCTCTTCCCGAGTAATTGATTTTAATTCTCAAATAAGATATTATTTCATTACACAATCCATAATCAAGGGAACCAAACAATGAATAAAAACAAACAATGATTCACCTCCAACGAGGAATCAACAACATACAATATTCAATCTAATGCACTGAATAATATTAAAAAGGACATAAAAGGGGGAAAGAGTAGAATTGGACTTCAGTTTGAAGGTTTTAAACTCAAGTATTACTCAATTGAAAGACAGAATCCGCACCCATAAACCACAAGTCGAATCTAAATAAACAAACCCTCTAACTCGAATCAAACCTAAAAAATCTAGAATAACCCTAATTAGCCCAACTGGCCTGCTTCTATTTTTGGTGGTTTTCCGATAGGAATTAATCAAAATCAACATAAATGGCTTAGTTTTGGTTGATTTGGTAGCTAGTTTTGTTATTTCTTACAGGATTTGAGTTGAAAATAGGGATGGAATGGAGTTTGTTGTTTTTATTATTTTGTCGTAGCTCTAGCTGCGACAAGAATTTGAGAATAGGATAAGTTTTCTATGGTAGTTATGTTTTATGGATAGAACTTGTTGGAAAATTCTGATTCATCGCATGTTTTCTCTCCCTCCAGCATATTCTCTCCTCTCTCTTATTTTCCCTCATCTCTCTTGCCTTTCTCCTTGTATTCTCTATCTATTTCTTCACTCTCTTTATTTTCTCCTGTGTGTATAAAGTGATGTAGGTCAGTGTAGTCTTTTCTTTGTGAGTTTTTATGTATATGTATCATGAGGTGTAGTGTTTGTAATAATTTATGTGAATATATCTCAAGAAAAAATATGTTTTGTGTGTGGGCTGGGGCGAGGCGAGGGGCACATGGGATGGTATGGTGGTGAGGCTCTTAAATTTGTTGTAGTTTTTGTTATTATGTACAAGTATCAAAAAATTAAAGGGTGAGACAATATAGTATGGTGAGGTTGTTAATTTTTGTTTTCCTATATAGGGATTATAAAATAGTGTGTGGTAAGGTGAGGGTGTATAAAATAAAATTGAAAAATAGAAGAGTCAAATTTATTTGTCTACATCATGCCCCTCTTTGACTATGAACACAAAATTTTTTTATATAAAGAAGTAGAAAAAGAGATAGAATTTGACCCGATCATTATTCAAAGGAAGAAATAGAAAGATAGAGAGAAATCGAGTCCTAATTTTGGGCATCCTACCTATCCCAGGTTATGTGATACTTAGGTCACATGTAGTTCCTAGGGTTGTAAAGGAGAGAGACTATCCTGAGTTGGAGAGTCGAGTAAGGTCATTTCAAGGTTCCAGTCTGCGACTCTATCATTGATAACGCTCAACTTACATGTCAATGTAGTGCAAGGCGATCGTCGTCAATATATTTACCCAACTTTTAGAGTTGGGGTCGAATCCACTGGGAACAATGTGAGGGGCGATTAAACTGATTTGAAACTATAGCTACAAGTTAAATTCAAACAGATGATATGAAAAGATACAAAGGGGGGTTTTGATGATGTAATCAAGAGTTTATGGAAAACTAGAATTATGTTCACTATGGGTTTTGGTACTTGACAGATGCTAATAGTGATTCAAGATTCTCACGATAGGTAGGAAAAACAGATTGTCTTTATCAAATTTATGCCTAAATGTCTCTTGACCTACTTAAGCATTTAATTACTTAATCCTGTCGGACTTAGGGAATTTATATTCATTGGCAAGACTTCACCTCAAGTTAATTAACCTTGTTACAGCGTCAATTATTAAAATAAAGGTTGGTATCTTCCAAGTCCCTATCAATAATTCACTTCCTAGTGTAGTTGATTTCTTATCTCAAGCAAATCAAAGCAGGTGCTATCTATTTTTTGCAACCAATAGACAATAATTAAAACCTCAGAATTATCAAGGAGTCCTATTACCTTTAGAATCTTGAACACTTAGCAACTTACCAAGACCTAAACCATAGATCCCCTAATTCGGGTTAAAGGTATTTAGCCACTGATAATGTAATAATCGATATAACAAGTTGAATTCATAATTTGAATGATGAACTTACAAAAAGATGAATAGAACCTAGTGTTTCTCAGATTAGATCAAAGTAGAAATCCCAAAATATTGATGATAATCTCTTCAAAGTTAATTGTAAACTTGTATCAAAAACTAGAGAGCAAACACGTGAAGTTCAAGTCCAGAATGTTAAGTACCCCTAATATGTTTTGCCTCCTGATATATTCAGCCTCTTTATATAATTAGAAAATCTTAACATATGCTTTAAATACTTCATCCTTATTATTGAAACAAAATCACAGAGTTCAGTAATATCTTGGAAAGTTGATGACATTTTATGATGCATTATCAGAAGTCTGACGACATATCTCAGATATTGTCATCTCCTATTTGCTTTTGACATTCGCTGCTATAGGCTGATGATGAAGCATGATGGCTTATCAGATCTTTGACGACTTATCATAGATGTCGTTAATGATTTACTTCAGCTCTTATGTTCTGACTTAGGATAATGATGATCTTGACAGCTTATCACAACTCTGATGGCTTATCACATGTCGTCGTCACATCTTCCAGCTGAATTTCATTATCTATTTCAGGCTGACGATGAAGCTAATAACTTATCAGAGTGCTGACGACTTATCAGGAATGTCGTTAGCCATATTTCTCTTCTATTTGCTTCAGATTTCAGCTCTTTAACTTCAATCATTGTTGGTTCTATTGCATCTTGACTTCCACTGCAAAATCAAAGATAAAACAATCAAAAATGACAAAAGTTGCTTAAGACTTTGCAATTATTCTTAGTTAAATGCCTCAAATGTGTTAGCATCTACTCACACATCAACACCCTCAACTTAAAATGATTGCTTTTCCTTAAGCAACTAAAACACAACCAGGAGGATACAAAGTATATTTTGCAGTCAATCATTTATATTATCCTAAAACCATCTTTACCTTCTCCAAGGTCAATTAATTCCAAATCAACTGTGTATGCTACTAAAGAACACCAATGGGAGTCACAAGAATCAAGATATGACATCAATTCAGCAACAACAATGATGCATGTACCAAGATTATATTATCCAAACAAGTTAGTAACTAGCAACATAACCGGTGCGCCCTCACTACGAAGTAGTCCCACTTCACTTTTATCAAACATCACAAATGTAACCATGGGGACAGTCAAAAGACACTCATTCATAGAATGAAGTTCCAATCAATGTATGCCAAATACCATAGGCTTGACCTTATTTTCATTACCAAGACTTTCAGACAGGTTAGCTAGGATCACTACAGGTCTTCTCTTAGGCTAGTAATGTAGGCTAAGGGCTGGTATGATACTTGATATTTAAAACGACTAAGCCTCCTTGACACTACACTAGCTTTTGGGGTTTCACTCATTAGCCTTTTTCTATTTTTCTCTTTTCTTGATCACACTTATTTAGGATGGGTGTGGTTCTTTTCTACAATCACTTCTTTTTTTCACAACTTTTCTTTTCTTGCTCTTTTCTACCGCACCCAGATTTTTATTCTTTTATTTTACTCTACCTTTTTTCATACTCATTTTACATCACGCACCCCTATGATAGCCACCCTCAACTTAGGCCATTTTTCTAAGTTAAGGTGCACAGTGTCCAAGAAGGACCAGGGCCAAAACAGGTTCATCATGAAATAAAAATAAGACGGTAATAGGTATCATAAAAAGAAATAGGCTATTCAGGCTCAAAATAGGAATCAAAGGATATTATGTATACAGGGAAGGTCATTTAGGCTAAAGTGCACTAATATCAAAACGGCCTATGTTCCTTTCCTAACCCCTATCCTTCAACCTAGGTAAGACTAACCGGACAGGTTTTGACTACAACATACAAAGGGAACTAAGTAAAATCTGACACACACATGGCACACAAGAATATCACAAGTTACTACTTATCCGGTTCATGCAATTATTTAGTAATGGTTATTAAGTTACTAGAATTAATGCCATAACAAGATGCACAGTGGTCACACATAAATGCATATCACACAGTTATAAAATAGACAATTGGAGAGGTGTTCAAAAATCAAGAAAAACATGTTAACTGCCTAAGGTACTTGTATTTCTCTTATTCAACTACAAAATTTTACAACAAATCACAATATGCCTAAACATACCGGCTCTACTAGGAACAAGACTCTGGGGAAAAAAGGCATGGCAAAAAAAACCCCAAGAGGACATCAACACCCATAAGTAGCCTCACCTTCAACTTAAAATCATGCAATGTCCCCAATGTTTCAAACCAAAACAAGAGAGTTAGAAATATACTTGTGGCACCATGGGTGTGAAGATATGATGTCAATCATATAATACGAATACAAACAATGAAATACCTTGGGTTGCCTTCCAAGCAGCGCCTGATTTAGTATCGCAGCATGACCAAACTCAGTTTTTTCCTCCACCTTGAGGATATAAATTTCACCCCCAACTTAGAGTCCAACTTCTTGCCTCGATCATAGGGGGTGGTACAAAAATTATGAAGTCGACTAATGGATTGAGCGTGGTAAACCACTCGGCCTTAAAGTGAGGTGTGTTTTTATGTTGCTTATCAAGTGTAAATTAAAGAATATCGGATTCTTGTTCCTCGTCTTCACACTCCTCCACTATTTTAGATGATTCCATAGACAAGATATCATCTAAACATAATGTGGAAAAATTCTTTGAGTGAGGCCCAACTAATTCTACTTCAAAATTTACACTATCTACTACACACTCACTTTTATTCACCTTCTTAATGTCAGTGTCAAGATCAAGATAACAATCGAGTGGTTGCGATTCTTGAGTTTTCTCCTCAAATTGGCTAATGTCCTCCTTATATTTTTCTTTATTTAGCCACTGTAAATATGGTGGGAGTGGTAACTCCTTTAGCTCTGCCCATAGCTGTTCCTGATTCTCTAAAATATGTTTCATCAATTTGTTCGCTTGAATATGACAACACACATATCTTCAGTAAGATCCCTTTGACCACAAGCCAAACACCAAGTTACAGTAAGCAGGACAGTACCTGCATCATATCGTAAAGGTCCACCACAATAATAACAAGAATTGTCATCACCCAAAAAACCATCTATCCAGGCTAACATCTCAAGAAAGGTGTGAGAAAAAAAATAAAAAAAATAAAATAAATAAAACTGAACAAATATTTACAAGTCTGAATTCAAGTAAGTAATCTAAAATTTCAAACCAACTTAATACGCTAAATTGTTCCCTGGCAACGGCGTCATTTTTTATAACGCTCAACTTACACGTCAATTTAGTGCAAGGCGGTCGTCGTCAATATATTTACCCAACTTTTGGAGTCGGGGTCGAATCAACATGGAATAATGTGAGTGGTGATTAAACTAATTTGAAACTATAGATACAATTTAAATTCAAACAGATGATACGAAAAGATAAAATAAGGGGTTTTGATGATGAACAAATAATTGTTGGTCACTTTAGTTTCAATGCTTGTAATCAAGAGTTTATGGAAAACCAGAATTATGTTCACTATGGGTTTTGGTACTTGACAGATGCTAATAGTGATTTAAGATTCTCACGATAGGTAGGAACAACAGATTGTATTTATCGAAGTAATGCCTAAATATCTATCGACCTACTTAAGCATTTAATTACCTATTCCTTTTGGACTTAGGGAATTTATATTCACTGACCAGACTTCACCTCAGGTTAATTAACCTTGTTACAACATCAATTATTAAACGGAAGGTTGGTAGCTTCCAAGTCCCTATCAATAATTCACTTTCTACAATAGTCGATTTCTTATCTCAAGTAAATCAGAGCAGGTTTTACATATCGTTTGCAACTAATAGACAATAATTAAAACCTCAAAATTATCAAAGAGTCATATTACCTTTAGAATCTTTAACACTTATCAACTTACCAAGACCTAACCCATAGATCACATAATTTGGGTTAAAGGGATTTAGCCGCTCATAACGTAATAATCGATACAACAAGTTGAATTCATAATTTGAAAGATGAACTTACAGCAAGATTAATAGCAACGAGTGTTTCTTAGATTAGATCAAAGTACAAATCCCCAAATATTGATGATAATCTCTTCAAAGTTAATTGTAAACTTGTATCAGAAACTAGAGAGTAAACATGTGAACTTCAAATCCAAAATGTCGAGCACCCTCTTGATATGTTCAGCCTCCTTTTATAATTAAAAAACCCTATCATATGCTTTAAATACTTTATCCTAATCATGGAAACAAAATCACAGAGTTCAATAATTTCTCGAACAGGTGATGACATTTTGTGACGCCTTATCAGGAGCCTGACGACTTATCACAGATGTCGTCAGCTCCTCTTCGCTTTTGACATTTGCTGCCTTAGGCTGATAATGAAGGGTGATGGTAGATCTTTGAAAGCATATCACAAATGTCGTTGATGATTTACTTTAGCTATCATGTTCTTCGTTAGGTTAACGACGATCTTGATGGCTTATCACAACTCTGACGGCTTATCACATGTCATCGTCACTTCTTTCAGCTAAATCCCATTCTCTGTTTTTGGCTGACAATGAAGCTAATAACTTATTAGAGTGAAGACGACTTATTAGGAATATCGTCAGTCACACTTCTCTTCTATTTGCTTTAGATTTCAACTATTTTACTTCCATCATTATTGGTTCTCTTGTATCATGACTTTCACTGCAAAATCAAAGATAAAATAATAAAAAAAAAATAGAAATTACTTAAGACTTTGCAATTATTCTCAATTAAAATGCTCAAATGTGTTAGCATCTGCTCACACATCAGTCATTACTTCTAAAATTAAATTTTAAGTTAAAAATATAAATGAAGCTACAAAAATCCTATCTGTGTAGCTTCTCTTGATTCTTGACTTGAGTCTTCAATGTTTTCAAAAGTGATAAAATATCGGATCTTATTTGGGTTGAACTTGAAAATATATTCTTTCTCTATGTTAAACCAGTTATTGGCGATGAAATAAAAATTATACATGTTGTTTAGGTAGGACTTTTGAATTTGAACTTGAACTTAAAAATCTTTACCCTGTTCTCCAGGCGGGCTCTTGATATGCAATTTATAATCTTTACCCTATTTTCCAGGCAGGCTCCTGACTTGCCATTTCTTTACCTTATTCACTAGGCAGGCTCCCGACTATCAATTTCTTCATCCTATTCTCCAGGCGAATTCTTGACATACTATTTGTTCACCCTATTCTCCAAGTGGGATTCTAAGTTGCAAATATGTTACTCTATTCTCCAGGAGGGCTCCTTATGACTTGCTATATCTTCATTCTACTCTCTAAGAGGGTTCCTAACATGATATTTCCTTACCTTATTCTCCAGGAGGTGTTATGACATATAATTTCTTCACCCTATTCTATAGACGGGCTCCTGTGAGTTTATATTTTCTTACCCTATTTTTCAGGCGGGCTTGTAACTTATAATTTCTTCACCCTATTCTCAAGGTGGGCTCTTCACTTGTAATTTCTTCACCCTATTTTCCAGGTGGGCTCATGACTTGTAATTTTTTCACCCTATATGTTGTAGTGCATCAACGATAGTAGAAAAATGATTTTGTAATATTGATAGAAGCCTAAAAGTATTTTGTAGGTTCATAGCGGGGAATAGAGGAGGAGGCTGTCAAAAATTAGTGCATCTTACTGTCAATTTCTGTTTTATTTTTTGTTTACCTGGTCAAATAATTTAGTTCCTCTTTTTAAGAAAAATTGGTGGTTGCCAATGTAAGTAGGATTTTGTTAAGTTGTTATAGATTTCTTAGCAAGTTAACGTTAGTTATTTTACTATATATGTTGTGTATCTTATGTAGTAAAGAGTCCAAGAAAAAGCCAATAATAATATTCTCTCTTTTGGTTATTTCCTCTATCTACACTTTATACTGTCATATTTTTCTTTGGTAGTTTCTTTTGTTTTATAGTATCAGAGATAGGCCCACCCAATTTATTGTTTCCGATGTTGGGCCCCCCATCTTATGTTATCCATGCTCCAGATCGTGCGAGAGGGTGTTAGAGTCCCACATCGGTGGGTTAAAGGGTCCTTGGTCTCTCTATATGGTCTTGGGTGATTCTCCCCTCATGATCTAGCTTTTGAGATTGAGTTAGGCCCAAGTTTCATTTCTTTATCATGGTATCAGAGCTTAGGTTGTGGTAAAAGCTTTGATGGTTCTTTCTTTCTTCCTTGTCTATCAAGTTAGTTTTCTTGTTGAAGGAGATTGAAAAGTATGAAAGAGAAGCTTGTTTATGCAGTAATGGAGGTAGCAAATAGGGGAAATAATTCAACTGGACAATTTGGAGTTGAGAAGCTTGTAGGGACAAACTAAAAGTACTAGAGAATGTGTATGGAGGCATTTCTTCAAGGTCAAGACTGGGAACTCGTTGTTGGAGCTGATGCAGAAATTCCTGTATATACTCCAGAAAATGCAGAGTCACGTAGAAGATGGAAGATCAAAAGTAGAAAGGCTCTCTATGCTTTGAGGACATGTATTATCTGAGAGTTTATTGATCATGTTCGTGATGTTCTTTCTCCGAAGGAAGTTTGGGAAACTCTCGAAAGGCTGTTTACCAAGAAGAGTACAGCACGACTGCAATTGTTAGAGAATGAATTGGAAATATTAAAATAGGGAAGTATGTCAATTTCAGAATATTTTTTATGAATTAAAAGTATTTGTTCTAAAATTTCTGAGATCGATGCCGATGAGAAGATTAGTGAAGCTCGTCTACGTCGCTATCTTGTTTGTGGGTTAAAGGAGTATGGCCCCTTTGTCACTTCCATTCAAGGATGGTCGACACAGCCTTCTATTCAAGAATTAGAGAATTTCCTTTCAAATCAAGAAGCCTTGGCAAAACAGATGGCAAAGAGTTTTGAATCTGATGCGGTTCTTTTTTCTAAGGGAAAGCCAAAAAAGGATAAGTCCTGTGGGAATAAGAACAAAGAATAAGAATTGAGTACAGAAAAAGGAGACAACTCTCAATATAAGAAGCCGATCAAATGTTTCAGATGCAGAAAGATAGAGCATATTAAGAAAAATTTTCGGGTAAAGCTTGTTAAAGCCAATGTTGTTTGCACTAGTGAAAAAGATGTGCAACTCACGTGGGAGCATTGCTTTACTGTAGAGGCTATTGAAAAAAAGTCTGCTCAAACTTCTATCAATTATGTCGAAAATAAGAAAGATGAATGGATCATTGATTCTGGTTGTTCCCATCATGTAACCGGTGATGATTCACTACTTTCTGAGCTGTGTCAACATAATGGAGAGCGAGTCATTATTACAGCTGATAACTCAACATATCCAGTAGAGAATAAAGTAGTTGTAAAGATCGACACTGGTGATATAAAGATTGTCAAGCTGAATGATGTCTTCCACGTTCCCGATTTGAAGAGAAATTTAATTTCTGTTTCTCAAATTACAAATTCTGGAAAATATGTTTTATTTGGCCCTAATGATGTGAAAGTTCTTGATAATGTGAAAGATATTGCTGTTGATGTTCTTTTCACGAGTGAGAATAAAGGTTCCTTATTTTTTATGGCAGTGGGGGAAGCCTATATGAAGAAGACAAGATAAGTAGATAGCCCAGCGATTTGGCATGCTCGCTTAGGTCACTTGAGTTATCAATTGCTCAAGAAAATTTCTTCTAAGAAATTGGTGGATGGCATTCCGATTCTACGAAATGTTCTTGAAGATGTAATTTGCCAAGGATGTCAATTTGGAAAATCACATCGTCTTCGATTTCAAAAATCATCAAGTCACAGATCCATCATGTTGGAACTGGTGCACACAGACTTAATGGGGCCAACAAAAACTACAACATGTAGTGGCTTCCATTACATCATAGTGTTTGTTGATGATTTTTCAAGATATACATGGGTGACATTCTTGAAAGAGAAGAATGAATCATTGTCGAAATTTACTGAATTCAAAATGCAGTAGAGACAGAATTTGGCAAGTTAAATGCTCACGGAGCGACAACGGAGGAGAATAGCTTATCTCACTTCGATGAGTCTCTCATGGTTGCACAATAAAAACCTTCCACGAGAGTTTTAGGCTGAAGCTGTTCAATGTGCTTGTTATGTCATAAATCGTTTACCTCCATGGTCAGGAAAAGAAAAATCTCCTTTTGAGATTCTATATGATGTAAATCCACATATAAACTATTTTTGGGTGTTTGGTTCAATTTGTTATGTTCATATTCCAAAGTCAAATCAAACTAAACTTGACCCTAAAGCCAAAAAGTGTGTTTTTGTTGGCTATGATTCATGTAGGAAAGGGTGGAGATGTATGAATCAAGAAACAAAAAGGTTTATCACTTCTAGAGATGTTGTGTTCGATGAAGTTTCATCTTACTATTCTGTCTAGACATCCAATAGCATTCACAAAATAATCCTTGATGGTGATCAAGAAAATTCACAGACATCTTCTGAAAGTGACCTGTTGGCATCAAACAATGGTGAAAGATCAACTCCATATCCTTCAAATTTAGATGATGGAGAAGAACAAACTCAAAGGAGGTGAACAAGAGAAAAGAGACAACCAAATTATCTCAAAGATTATGAGGTACAAATCAATAATTGCACTGTTACTTCATGCTTCTTGGTAGGAGCATTGGATGAAGAACCATCAAGATTTGAAAAGGACAAATATCATCCAAAGTGGAAACCAGCCATAAAAGAAGAAATTAACGCTTTAAATAAAAATCAGACGTGGGAGTTGGTACCAAGGCCAGAAAATTGTGAGCTTATAACTTGTAAATGGGTTTATCGGTTGAAGAAAAATTTAGATGGGTCTGTGTATAAATGCAAAGATTGACTTGTTGCACGTGGTTTCTCTCAAAGTTATGGGCTGGATTATGAGGAGACATTCAGTCCAGTTGCAAAAATGGTAACAGTAAGAACCTTTTTCTCTCTTGCAACATCTAAAAATTGAAAGTTATGACAACTTGATGTAAAGAATGCATTTCTTTACAGAGAATTGGATCGTGAGGTCTTTATGGAGAATCCCGAAGGGTACATTTCATAGAAATTTCCTCATTATGTATGTAGGCTGAAAAAGGCATTGTATGGCCTTAAACAAGCACCATGTGCTTGGTATGGTAAAGTTGCTCAATTCTTTATCTTTTGTGGCTTTAAAGTTGCTAACTCAGATTCTGGTTTATTTATTAAATTAGAATCAAATTTAGATTTGATGGTTCTATTATATGTGGATGATATGATAATTACTGGCGATAATGAAGTTGAGATTTCTAAACTTCAAAATGATCTTTCTATTAGATTTGAGATGAAGAGTTTAGGAGAGGCTAGCTGTTTTCTTGGTTTGGAAATTCAAAAAACAAATCAAAGATACTTCATTTTTCAACAAAGGTATGCAACGAAGTTGTTGGAGCGTTTTGGCATGGGGGAGTCAAAAGAAAAAAACCATTCAATGGAGCCACATCTCAAATTAATAAAAGATGATGGAAAGTCATTAAAGGATGCAAAAAAGTTTCAGCAACTTATTGGTAGTTTAATCAATTTAACTATCACAAGGCCTAAAACTCCTTATTCTGTTAGTGTTATTTCTCAGTTCATGCAGTGTCCAAGAAGTTCACACTTAGATGCAGCAAGAAGAATTCTAAGATATGTGAAAGGCTCGCTTGATCATAGTTTGATGTACAAGAGACATGAGAAGTTCTTGTTAAGTGGTTTTGTTAATGCAGATTGGGCCGGAGATACGAATGACAGACATTCAACTTCAGGCTATTGTTTAAGCACTGGTTCCGCAATGGTATCTTGGTGTAGCAAAAAGAAATCAGTGGTTGCTTTATCTACCACTGAAGCAGAATATGTGGCAGCAACTATAGCATCACAAAATGTATCTGGTTGAAAAGATTAATAGGAGAGATTCTAAGCAAAGTTGATCATGTTGTCTAAATTAGATGTGATAATGAAAGTGCTGTTAAACTTGCATCAAACCCAATTTTTCATGGTCGGACAAAACGCATTGAAGTTCGTCATCACTATATTCGAGAGAAAGTGTTGGATCAAGAAATACAACTGAAAGGAATTTCCACAAATGATCAAGTTGCAGACATATTCACAAAGGCTTTGGTAAAGCCTAAGTTTGAATGTTTTAGAGCAGCTCTTGGACTCATTGATAGTAAGCATGCACTAAGGGGGAGTGTTAAAATTAGTGCATCTTACTATCAATTTGTATTTTATTTTTTGTTTACCTGGTGAAATAATTTAGTTCCTCTTTTTAAGGGAAATTGGTGGTTGCCAATGTAAGTGGGATTCTGTTAAGTTGTTCGAGATTTCTTAGAAAGTTAACGTTAGTTGTTTTACTGTATATGCTGCGTATCTGATATAGTAAAGATTCCAAGAAAAATCCAATAATAATATTCTCTGTTTTGGTTATTTCCTCTATCTGCACTTTATACTGACATATTTTCCTTTCATAGTTTCTTTTATTTTAGAGGCAACCCACTGGCTCAAACTCGGTGCATTTATGTCATTTGTTGCCTTAATCTCAAAATCTTTTTCTTTAAACTCTCATTTATTTTCACTCTTTGTCTGATCCATGATGTTACTCTCAATATCGTTATTGGACATAACTAAATCTTTCTTGGACTTGGTGTATTGTGGAGGACCAACCAGAATGTCATAAGCCAACCACCTTGAACTAACTGAACAATAGAGATAACAAATGTGTTAGAGTTCAATACTCCCTCAAAACCTTTTTCCTCCTTTTTTTTGAAAAGATCACCGAAAACCATAGAAGGGCGCTTACGTATCTCTACCCCAAGAGAGGAGAAACAAGTGTGCGTAGTTAGTGAAGTTTTTGCACAAAATTACCAATCAACCTCTCTTTCTTTTTCTGTTTTTCTTGAAATTTTATTAGAAAAAGAATATAAAAATTTTTCACAAGTAGACAAAAAATCTTTTTGAATTTCTCAACTTTAAATCCCTATGCTGAATGGAACCTATGATTACCAAAGGAAAATATTTTAGTATTCTTATATGAAGAAACGTTTGAAATAGCTAATCTAAAATGAAGAGTAAAAGAATTTTTTTAATTTTTATTTCAAATGATATTGAGATTTTTTTTCTTTATTTTTTATTCTGAATCTCAAAAGAAATTAAACCTAAAATTTTCAAAGAATTTTATTTTTGTATTTTCATATGAAGACATGATGGAGAGTTTTGTCAAAATATATTGAAAAAGATCTTTTGGATTTTGGATTTTGAATTTCTTACAAAAATGATACTTAAACCTATTAAAAGAAAATGTTTTGCTCATTTTTTAAGACGTATATGTAGCACCAACTCTAGATGAAGTGCAGAGAATATTTCTCTCAGGATTTTAAAAATAAGATCACCGAATCCGAAAAAGACTGTCAACGTATCCCACTCCCGAGAGAGGAGAATCAAGTGTGCGTAGTTCGTCCAGATTGGAATTAAAGATTAAGAAACAAACTGGACCCCGACTTGGTGCATAACCTAAACAAATGATGAAACACACAAATAAAAATATCTTTTGAGCTTTTGATTTGAAACTTCCTATAAAAAATAAAATCAAAACTATGAAAGAATTTTTTTTTGTAATTTCATACAAACTTATTGAAAAATAAAGCACCAACATAAAAATATTTTTAAAATTTTGACCTAAAAAACATGATGACACTAGGTCATGATCCGAACCTGAGCCTGTCCGTGATGGGAATCTCAATCCCACAATGGGCCGGAGACAACCCTCTTAGACTTACCTAGAGAGCACATAAATGTAAACAATGGAAGCCAAACAAGTCTACAAAGAGATATATAAATCCAAAGAAAGATAGAGTCAAATAAGATATCTAAGGCATCCCAATATTATCCACAAAAACCTCCAACCCCAAAATATCAACTAAGTCGGAACATGCCCCCAAAAATGACAAAAAGAATCCAAAAATACTAAGACAATAAAGAAAGAACAATAAAAAGACATGGCCTTTTGAAGGATGGAGGATCACAACTTCACAATTGTTCAATAGAAGTACCCAACCACCTAATGCTACATAGGGGCAATAGAAAAGTCCGCCAGACCTACATCATGAAATGATGCAGCGTTCGAGGATGGTCAGTGAAGCTAGTACTGGCATGTAACTCAAGGGATAGGGACAAAATAATACATTTACAAAAATCCAGCCATAAATCACATGCACAACATTTATACACATATATATAAGATTCCATGGAAGGGACAAGGGTCAATTAACATGATAGTTTAAACATTATCCTGAACTATGTATCTCGTACCAATATTATAGGTACCCACAGGTTGTATGGGTCCGACTTTACTTGCTGGAAGGGCCGCACTCTATGTTAGCCACATGCACCGAGGAAAGGCTAATGACACCAAGGCGATAGCCATCCAAAATATAATGTGTGCATTAGACACATGGTCATATAGATCCCCCAACATCGGAAGACGTGATTTTTTTAGTGTTGGTTCCCTCAGAACTACATCTTCTCAGTGATCTACACAATTTCTATTAAGCCCAAATTAAAACGAATTGCACATAACCTGACCATTAATCAGGGAGTCTTTATTAAGACATCTTCCAACATTGTATTGTCATACCAATATGGTTGCAAGATAGTTAAATTATGCCAAATCAATCCATTTAACCATTAGACTCCCCATTTTTATTTAAAATCTAAAACCATGGCCACCATGGTACTCTAAATACATAGCCACCAAACGCATTCTAAATTAATTTTTTTATCCATTTATCCTTTAATGTAATGCAATGGTTTTCAAAGACAAGTTAATTTATGCAAATATCCATATTCAAAATCAAGTTACAATGTGAGTTGAAGTTAATGTCATTACCAAGACAAAAATTCATCAATTTTGGTGAAACCTATTTCAACCATAATTACAATGCACCAATTCAGTATGAAAGACATCAATTAAAGCATGAATAATTAATTTACAAAATGGGAAAAGTAATTCAAGTAATGACAATCAGAAACCCTCAACCCAATTTTAAAACTCATCAATTCAAATCATATAAATGTTCAATAAATTGGTTTCACAATGTGAAATTCGAGTTACGAAAAGAGAAACATGCCTGAAATATAGAAGATATAGAAGAGAAATCAAAGCTTAGATCCTGAATGGTAAAATCCTCATAAAATCTTGAACTCTTTTTATTTGGGAGTTAAAGAAGAGAAAATGAATGTTTGATCTTGATAAGTGAAGGGAAAAAATGGTCATCTAAGTGTTTTAAAGTCGTTTTAGGGGTAAAGGACCAAAAATTCCCTCAACCCAAGTGAAAAAATAAAGACTAGAAGAAAATGCATAGTAGTGTGGCACACCGCTATCATAGAGGGTAGGTGATGTTGGATGTATTTATGCATTCTAGAGTTACTATTCTAGCATTTTTAGCCTTGTTTTAAGGATGATTCTTATGATATATGTGTTGATAATGATATAAATGAGTATTTATGTTTATAAGTATGTGTTTAAAATGTTTAATGGTGGGTTTACATGATTTTTAATTCAATTTGAGTATTTAGAAGTCAACCGAGAAAAATAGTGTAACTAGCTTGAGCTAGGTGTTTTTTTAGTCTCTTGTATTGGGTTCTAATGTGTTTTGATGAGTTACTAAGGTTTTTATTATGTATTTATGTGTAAAAAAACTTACTTATAATGTTCAAGGGTCAATTGGATTAAGAAAATAATGAAAATAATGAGTTAATGCTCAATGTGAATTTAGCCTATGCTTAGCTCGTGTTTCTAGTTCAACGGTGAGGATGTTATGTTGTTTTGAGCTCTTAATTGATGTGTTTAATGATTTGGGATGCTTTATGAATGGATTATGATGATACATGAAGGATATAAAAGCTTCAAATCAAGTTAAAACAACTCAAAAAGTCTCGGAAATTTCCATGGAAACACAAGATGCAAGCTGGATGCAATTCGGACCCCTGAAAAGTATGGGGCGTGTGTCGACTGTACAGGTAAAAAATGGATGATTTCAAAACATAATTGGATTCAAAAGAGGCCCAAGATTTTTAAATATAGGCGCGTGTAGCTTATAATAGGGTTTAAGCAGGTCTTGTGACGCGTTTAAATTGCAACTAGCTACTAAAATTTGACAGATTTTTTGACAATTGAGACATGGAACTACGGCACGACGCGGGGAGCACCAAAATCAAGAAAATTTTGCGTAGTTGAAGGAAAACAGTGTGTAAACCTAATCTAACTTGGTTTATAACTTGTCTACTGTAAATATAACATCCTAAAAAACTTTTTAAACATCTTAGGACCTCTTGGAAACCTAGATCAACTTGGAACATTATTAGAGGCTACCACAACTTCTTTTTAGGTTTTATTATTCTTTAATTTAGTTTTTTTTTATGATTTGTATCATCATTCCAAGGGATTGGATTATGAATATTTTCATTCAAGGTTAAACCCTCTTTGCGGGGTTAAAGCCAAGAACATGATTATTATTATTTTGGATTAATTCGTTTATTATTATTGGTTGTTTTTTTATTCTCTTTTTAATTGTTTTATGGATTTATCACCCATAAAATACATATATTATTGACCTCTTGATCTCGGGAGAGGGAATAGAGAGATTGAGCATGGGAATAAACAAAGTTTGGGTTTTTATTCTTTTATAAAATAAAGAATTAAACTTAGCATCTAGGATAAGAATGTACTTAGACTCCTTACTTGATTCAAACGTAGGATGATAGTTTTAATTCACTTAATTGGATTATTACATCCCTGCTCAATGATGTAGTTGTAATATCCATATTAGGTAAAAGATTATAGGTTGGGAAACCATGATCATGCAATTAACCCTACGAATCAACAACCAAGATAAGCAAGTTAACGAAATAATTTCAATAACATAGTATATTTGTTCGTAGTGCTTTAACCCTGGGCTTTGATCCATTGATTGTCACAAGACTTTTATTTTACGCGTTATTTATTTTATTTTTCGTTTATAATTATTTAAAACTCTTGGTGTTTATTTTTTCTTAATTAGTTAGACTAGAATTAGATAGGAGGCGAACGTAAGTCCCTAAGAGATTGATACTTGGGCTTCCTTGAAGCCACTATATTACTTGATAAAACCATGTACACTTTCATGTACATTTGGGCGCTGTCAGTAGCCTCCGTTCCACACTCCAATAATGGGGCATAAGTGGCATGACATGCCACTATCGCGGACCCTGGCTACCTCAGGGTCCCAAAATGGCCTCAAATCCTTTCTGAAAGGTTTGAAACTTTTCCAAAACACCCCTGTAACATTCCTTAAGATAATTCAAGTAATAAATTAAAAGCAAAATCTTACAGGTGAGTAAAAAATAAATTTGTCAAAATTTTACAAGGTCTTATACACTAAAAGCAAAATCTTTTTGAAATTTCAAATTATGAATGCATTCTAAAGGAATAAATAAAAATTAATTTTGATTTTCAATTTTTCTAAAACAAATACATTCAAAAGGTAAAATCTTTTTGAATTTTTGATCGTGAAAATAAAAGCCATAGAAAATTTCTACAAACTACGGAATTTTTTTTCTTTTTTTTTCTTTTTTTTCGACCACTCTGGTTTAAACACGCCCATTATCTCAACTTTAGCACATGCCACCCTAAATTATTCCATCAAATGACTCCTTTACCCTCAAAGATGCATCAAGTAACACATTGGGATGCTTAGGAGTAAGTCTCCTACTAAGGACCAAACTAAGCCTTCTAGGTCTCAACATAATGCAAATGAGAATGACCTAAAGGCTAAGCTAGGCTGGGGTTCAATTAACAAGGTTGTTCACAAAAGAGTTTAGTCAATAGTGGCTGCGGTTGCTTTTTTCCCACTCCATACCATCCAACGGCTCCCTTCCTAAAATAAGGGTGACTCAACGAAGGTTCATGTATACAAAATGTACCACGAGACTTGTTTCGAAAGAAATAGCTTAGGTTAATACATATGATGACAGATATAAAGCTATAACACATAAAAGAAAGTTGTTAACACATAGCATATAAACATTTAACAATGATAATACAATGACCAAACAAGGCATCAATACATTTATAGTGTCAAACTAAGTCAATATAACTTAACAATGAAGCTCGAATTCTATACAAATTCTAGTAGAGTCGTCAGAGCTATCACACCCCTTTTTTATCAAAATAAATTATGATTTTTAGTTAGAAGAAGGTTTTCATTATTAAAGTGACTAAAAGGATAAATGTTTCGAAAAGGGATTTTTCCATTAAACCCTAGAGTCGTCTCTTGGTATTATTTGGTATGCTAAGTAACCTTTTTAAATTTCCTTTTCATAAATAGTTGACTCATAAAACTGATTCACAAACAAAGATTCCAGTTAAGGAATGCTTTTGATTGAGCGAAAGGTGATAGGCACCCCTCAGTCCGGTGGTTTGACCATGGTCGCTTCATTGAGTTACATCTAATATGATACTAAGAGATGATAAATTCAAAAAAAGAGCACATACGCAAACAAAAAACCAAACAAACAAGACAACCAAAGTTCTGAAAATAATGTCCAATCCAATTACTACAGTCCCAAAATGAAAAAGTACTGAAATAAAAACCTAAACTAACTTAAACTATCCTAAACTATGCTTTACCTGACCCTTCATCCTTGATCACAAAAATCCTCCATGTATGTAATACTTTGGGGCATTTGTTGGTGAATAAGTATAATTTATCTCCAGACATCCCGGTTAAATGAATACATTTAAGTGAATGGGATAAACTAAAACAAAAAAATCAAATTTATCATTTGAAAATCCATAAATCTTAAAACTACCTACCTAACCTATCATTTGCCTACCAGTTTCGACTTGAACATAACAATATAAAATTTGAAAAATCAAAATCAATAGTAAATAATAACTTGAAATGAACTACCTGAAGTTACGAACTAGTGGATCTTCAATTTCCTTCCTAAATAATTGATGTTAATTCTTAAATAGATATCATTTCATCACATGACCCATAATCGAGGGAATCAAACAAAAAATCAAAACAAATAAGTATTCACCACCCACAAGAAATCAACCAACACACATTAATCAATCCAATGCACCGAATATCATAAACAATGAAATAAAAAGGGAAATAGTAGAATTAGACCTCAATTTGAAGATTTAAAACTCAAGTATTACTCGATTAAAATATAGAATCTAAACCCAGAAACCTCAAGTCTAATCTTAGCAAACGAACCCGCTAATTCGAATCAAACCCTAAAAATCTAAAATAACCCCAATTGACCCAACTTACCCGCTTCTATTTTTTATTGTTTTACAATGGGATTTCATTGAAGTAGAATAAAATGGGTTGGTTTTGGTTGATTTGGTTGTTGGTTTTGTTATTTTTGTTAGGATTTGAGAAGAAAATGAGGATAAGAGAGAGCTGGTTTGTTGTTGTTGTTTTGCCGAAGCTTCTGTAAGCTCTAACAGCAATGGTGATCAGAGAATGGTTCAAGTTTTTTGTGGCAGTAATGTTTTTCGGCAATAAATCAACTATAATGTTTGATTAACCATCTGTTTTCACTTTCTCTTACATTATCTCCCCTTTTACTCGTTTACTTTTCTCTCTCTTGCCTTTCTCTATGTATTAACCCTTTATTTCTTCATTCTCTCTCCTTAGTCTCTTGTGTGTAGAAGGTTATGTGAGTCTATGTAGTTTGTGTATTGTGAATGTGTATGCCTATGTATTGTGAGGTGTAGTGTGTGTGTAACCATGTCTGCCGATATATGTTAGTATATCTAGAGAAAAAAATGTGATGTATGTATGGGGTAAGGTAGGGGAATGTGGGATGGTGGAGGTGGTGATCTTGTTATTTTTATTGTGTTTTTTTATTATGTGCAAGTGTCAAAAAATTGAAGGGTGTGGCAATATAGTGTGGTGAGGTTGTTTTTTTGTTTTCTTGTGGTGGGATTATCAAATAGAGTGGGGTGCGTGGTAAGGTGAGGGTGTACAGAATAAAATTAAAAAATGGGAGGGTTAATTTGTGCCGTTGGAAGTATACTGGATTAGATTAGCTTGTTTATAGTTTCAATAGTGACGTTTTGTAGTAGAATTGTTGGTTATAGTTGTTTTCTTTTTGTACACGTTTATCTCATACTATTGATATGGTGAATCCTATGAGTGGTAGCACCCAACATTAATGGTGCTTCGACTAGTAATGTGTAAGACCCCACAAAATCTTAAGCTTAAACAGGTCCCAAACTTAGAAAATTTCAGCTAAGTGCTAGGACTTAGTCTTTTTTAAAGCCCTCAAACTTTGAGGAATTCATTTACTACCTTCCTGACCTCAGAAAGCTAGCTTATAAGTTGATTCAAGATCGGGGAAGTCAATAGTACATCTCGGGTGAATTTCAGAATTTTCAGACAAGCGTAAGGGCGTGTTTGGAATTCAGAAACAATGGCTTGAGGCGATAATCCCATGGCGCCCTACCCAGCACAGCTCTACAGAGCCCGTGGCGCCTCGCCTAGAGCGACGCTCCAGAGCCTGTGGCGCCCTGGCTAGTCCAGCCCGTGTATTTCCCTGCAGTTATGTTCTGTATTTTTAAGGGCAAATAGATCTTTTCCCTTCACCCAATAGCTCCATAATACGAAATTAAAGCCCCACATAGCAAAATTGCTCTTTCTTTTCACAAAAACCTCTCAAGAACAAGCCCTAGCTTCACCAAGTTCAAGAATCAAACCTCAAGAACTAACCCCAATCTCCACAAAATTAACAAGCCAGGTATATTAAGTGTTGATCCAAGTGTTTCCTTCAACCCTTGGAGTTCAAGAACCCTTTTTAAAAATCTCAAGTTAATAGTTTCATGAATTACATGTACCAATTGGGTTGTTTCCATGTTCATGTTGTTATATGGGTTTCAATCAAAGATTTAATTATAGTTGTCATGAATATAAGATGCCATGTATGTAATTGTTGTAATCCCCATTTTGACACCCTTAAATTGTGAATTGATGGTTATAGTCATGATGCATCAACATGTTATTCATGCTCAAGTACTAGATTATGACTCCCAGGTGTTTGACAAAATTCCTAAGTGAATAAATTGTGCATTGTGATCCATTGGTGATCTTAATTATGAATTCATGCTAGAACTACATATTTATAATTATTTCTATGTCAAATCTATGCATTATAAGTTTTGATGGAATGTCCATGTGATTGGAAACGTGAGATCATGATATGTTACCATGCTTTTCCATTCATGTACAAGTCCAAACATTTGTCAAAGTGCCTTAGTGAATGTATTATGGACATTTGATTATCGTTATGTTTTAAAGTATTGTCATGCCTCATTATTATATATGCAATTGAGTACTGGGGGTATTCAATACCCGACAAATCTAGTTGTTTACCCAGAATTATAGTTACTTTAGAATAGCTTCAGTAACGTCACAAATAGTAGAATTCAATTAGTTAACAGAACTCAATAAACTCATCCAGTTAGCAGAACTCAGTGAACTCATTCTAGTTTAGTCAGTCAACACGATCAGTGTCAGTTCAGTCAAGCCTAGTATAGTTTAGAAATCAGTTTAGGATCCATTCAGTTGGGAGTAGGATTCAGAAATGAGCGAACCCAGGGATGGGTAGAGAGGTTTTTACCCTTAGTAGAAATCCCTATGTTACAGAACTACATCTCCAACATCGGTTGAGATATCTTCCTTCCTGATAATGGTTGATATATCTCGTATGAGTTTTCCTGCTAGCGAGGGTTGATGAAAGAGCTTCCTTCCAGAGAGGGTTAACTCAAAGATATTGTTAGTATCCCTTGGACAGGCACTAACACCCTTCCAACTGGGGTCACTGGTGAGACCCCAACTCAGTTTATTATCGGGGTATGTCTGTTAGATGAACATTCCCACAATTTCAGTTTCATACTCAACACAGCACTCAGTTTAGTTCTATAGAATTAGAACTGTCACACATAGTCACCCAACTCAGCACAGAGCTAAGTTCAGTTCTACAGGATCAAGGCTGTCAGACATAGTCACCCAGTTATCAGTTATTCAGTTATCAGTAACCTAAGATATTAGTTACTTAGATATTTGTTACTCAGTTATCAGAACTCAGTTTTAGTTTAATCTCAAATAACAATATACTTATATAGGTGTACCATTCATACTCAGTAGTTCAGCATGTTCAGTTAGTCATGTACTCCTATCAAATTATATTCTTATCACACTGTCGGTTATTGTTCATGCATATGAACTCATGCATACAACCTTACCTCATGTAGCATACCAGTACATTCAAAGTACTGATGCATACTCTTTTCTTTATGCTATGATGTCTCATATCATAGGTTCAGACGCACGAGTTCCTGACCGTACTTAGCAGTTCAGACTATCAGTAGCAAATATAGTAGTGAGTCCTCATAGTTCGAGGATAAATTTCATTTATTTCATCAATTCAATATGTTCATTTGTTGGAGTTAGTTGGGCGGCTTGTCCCATTAACTCTATATTTAGACAGTTAAAGGCTTTTAGACTAGAATTGCTTAGACAACATTCAATTTTGTTTACAGTATTTCTATCAGTATTTCAATACTCATATCAGTATTTTTTTTGAGAACCTTATGGAATTTCAGTAATACTTCTGCATTATTTTAATATTATTGTTCAGTGCTCACAGCAGGTTCAGTTATGGGTTAGCTTGTGATCCTTCGGGGTCATAAGCATCGTGTGGAATTCGGGGTACAAACTCAGGGTGTTATAAACTTGGTATCATAGCCTAAGGTTCAAAAGAGTCCTAGGAAGTTTAAAAGTCGCGTCTAGTAGAGTCTTGTGCATAGGTGTATAGCATGCCACATTTAAGTACAAGAACCTACGAGGCGTTTTAGGAAAAGTTTCCCTTCTTTTAGTGTTCATATCATGCGAGTGAGCATGTGATCAAGTTATACTCTATGTCTAATCCAATGTTTCCTTCCATTTATAGAATATACCTCCAAAAAGGAATCACAGAAGGGGAACTGGAAATCGACCACCACCTCAGCCCATTCAGGGAGATCCCCTAGATGAGCATGTTTCACACGCAGAGTTAAGACTAGCTTTCACTACTTTATCTCATTTTATAGAAGCCCAGAATGAACACCCAGCTGCTGCTCAGGCCAACCCAGTGGCCAATACTCATGTAGCTAGAATTTGAGACTTCACATGAATGAATCCTTTGTCATTTATAGGGTCTAAATCTGAAGAGGACCCTAAAAAATTCCTTGACTTAGTGCAGAAAGTCACAGATATCATAGGGGTGACTTTTAGTGAGAGTGCGGAGTTAGCTGCATATTAGTTATAGGATGTGACTCACATATGATTTAAACAATGGAAGGCAGATAGGGGCGCCAATGCAGGGCCCATAGAATGAGAGGATTTTACTACTGCTTTCCTTGATAGATTCTTCCCACTAGAGTTGAGGGAAGCTAAGGTTTTGGAGTTTTTTAATCTGAGGCAGGGCAACATGATAGTAAATGAGTATTCTTTTAAGTTTATTCAGTTAGCAAGATATACTCCTTATGTGGTAGCAGATAGCAGATCTAAGATGAGTAAGTTTGTGTTAGGTATGTCTAAAAACATTATCAAGGAGTGTAAGACCGCAATGCTGATTAAGGAAATAGACTTATCCAGGATTATGGTCCATTCCCAATAGATAGAAGAGGCCAAGAATATGATGAAAGAGAGGGAGAAGAAAAAAGCTAGAACGGGTAGCTTCAACTTTACTCAGCCTAAGTCAGAGGGTGGTATTCATCCATAGTTCTACTCAAAATCCTTAGTTCCCACTCCGTCCTCAGCTAGTGCTTTAGTGACAAAATTCAGAGTGAGTAATAGAGATAGAGCATCAGGCGCCAAATCCTTGGGCAGTGTTAACAGTTCCCAAACCAATCTTTATGCTAAAAAGTGTGGTAGAAACCATCAGGGTATCTGCAGAGCTGGCAGTGATGTATGTTTTGAATGTGGCAAGCTAGGCTATAAGGTTAGAGAGTGTCCTCAGAAGGGTTCGTAGAGTCAGTATAACCGTCCCTCATCTCAGTCCGGTCGCCCGAATTAGCAGGGTGCCGCTTCCAGTGCTACTAAAGGGTAGTGCCAAAATAGACTCTATGCACTTCAGTCCCAGCAGGATCAGGAAAGTTTTCTTGATGTGGTCACTGGTACATTATAAGTTTATCACTTACATGTTTATGCTTTGCTAGATCTAGGAGATTTTTTGTCCTTTGTAACTCCTTATATAGCTGTTCACTTTTGTAACTCCTTACATAGTGTTTACTTCAGAGTCAGTCCCAAAATCCTAGTAGATCCTTTCTCATTATCTACCCCAGTGAGTAAATCTATCATAGCTTGACGGGTATACAAGAACTGTCCTGTTATGGTATCTTAGAAAGCAACTTCAGCAAACTTAGTACAATTAGAGATGAAAGATTTTAATGTCATTCTCGGCATGTTTTAGCTTCATTCATGCTATGCTTCAGTTGACTGTAGAAATAGAATTGTCCATTTTCAGTTTTCGAATGAACCTATCCTTGAGTGGAGGGTTAGTACTTCAGCACTTAGTGGTCAGCTTGTTTCTTACCTCAAGGCGAGGAAAATGATATCTAAGGGATGTATTTATCATCATGTTCGAATTAAGGATTCTAATTCTGATACTCCCTGTGTTGAGTCAGTTTCAGTAGTAAATGAATTTTCAGATATTTTCCATTGCAATCTTCCTAGAGTCCCTCCCGAAAGTGAAATTGACTTTAGGATAAGCCTTCTTTTAGATACTCATCCTTTCTCTACCCCATCATATAGAATGGCTCTAGCAGAACTCAAAGAATTAAAAAAATAGCTGAAGGATATCCTAGATAAGGGATTCATCAGACCTAGGATTTCCCCATGGGGTGCACCATTCCTATTCAATCATAAGAAAGACAGTTCTCTTAGAATGTGTACAGACTGCAGTTAGTTGAGCAAAGTCACAGTCAAGAATAAATATGCACTTCCCAGGTATAATGAATTGTTTGACCAACTTCAAGGTGCTAGTTACTTTTCTAAGATAGAACTCAGATCAGACTATCATTAGCTCAGAGTCAGAGAATGTGACATTCCGAAAATAGCTTTACGAACTTGGTATGGTTAGTTCAAATTCTTAGTCATGTCATTTGATCTTTCAAATGTCTCAGCAGCATTCATGGACATGATGAATAGCGTTTTCAAGCAGTATTTGGACATGTTCATCATAGTCTTCATTGATGGCATTCTTGTCTATTTTTCCAGTGAAAGGGATCATGAAGACCATCTTAGAATAGTGTTACAGACTCTTAGAGCCTATTAGTTTTTTGGAAAATTCAGTAAATGCAAATTTTGGATAAGTTAAGTAGCTTTCTTTGGTCATATAGTTTTTGATGATGGCATTAGAGTGGATCATCAAAAGACTGAAGTGGTAAGAAACTGTCCTAGACCAATCACCCTATCAGATATCAAGAGTTTCTTAGACTTAGCTAGCTATTACCATCGGTTTGTTGAAGATTTTTCATCTATTGTATCCCCCATATCTAGATTGACTCAAAAAAAAGTCAGATTCCAGTGGTCAGATTCTTGTGAGAAGAGTTTTCAGGAGTTGAAGACTCGACTTACTACAGCCCCTAATTTTACTTTATGAGATAGTTTAGATGGATTTTTTATTTATTGTGATACTTCCAAAGTTGGTTTGGAGTGTGTTTTGATGCAGCGAGGTAAGGTCATAGCCTATGCCTCTATACACCTTAAGCTCTATGAGAAAAATTACCCCACCCATGATCTAGAGTTAGCAGCTGTAGTGTTTGCCTTAAAGATTCGGAGGCATTACTTGTATGGAGTGCATGTTGATGTGTTAATAGATCATAAAATCCTGCAGTATGTGTTTTCTCAGAAACATCAGAACCTGCACCAGAGGAGGTCGTTGCAGTCTTTGAAAGATTATGACATGAGTGTTCTATATCATCCGAGCAAGTCCAATGTAGTGGTTGATGCTCTTAGTAGATTGCCCATGGGTAGTGTGGCTGTAACACCCCAGATATCATCCCTAGAAGCCACACGGTGCCCAAGGCTACACATAGCCTCAAGCTAACCCTTTAAGCCAAAACACTACCCTTGGGTTCCAACACAACAACATACACGGTACTCTAAGGATATATATAAGTACATATCATATCACATCGCACATGGCACGGAATATCGTTAGACTTTACATATATGGAATGTCTATACACAAACCAACCCAACAATACACTAGTCTGACATAGCCTCTATACAGCAAAATCTACGAGCCATTGGGACAAACCCCCAACTGACTCAACAGACCAAAGGGATCACAAAACAACAGCACCAAAACTAGCAAATTGGTCCTCGAACCATAAGGACTCACCATTGAAGGAACGTAGATGCGACACTCGGATATCACTATCGCGGCTGCGGCTGAATACCTAAACCTACATCATGGTAGGAATGTATCCCATAGAGAAATATATGGGTAAACACAAGATACTTACTGAGTATGTGGGGGCGCATGGAAAATATAAATAATATCATAAATTTCATAAAAACGTACATACGGACCATAGTGACACACCTGGCTTGAGTGACATTGAATCATGCAACTCATAACATCTTAGATAGGAAATGTAGGAGAAAAACCTCATAAATCATTATAGATCATCATAGGCAACTTGACTTACCACATCAAAACTCAGAGTAACTCGGTATTTCAATAAACATGACTCTTATAGACAGGGGAGTTTCCTATAAATGACAACCCTACGTGAGCTACGTGGAATACCAACGTTTGAAACCCCCATTGGAGGGAGCATCATACTCTTTGCCAGAGAGTACGACCTTAAAACTGCAATAATCATAATCGGGCTCTCTAGCCAATAATATCATCATCAAACAACCCTACGGTGGCACATAGGTTTAGGGAAATATCAAATTTTCCTCTCGGTGCTAAGTACTACTCCCCGACAAGCTCAGAACGCCTTAGGAAATCCACCACAACATCACAAGGGTCTATCATAAAGACCAAATCAAATCTCTTTCTCATTTATCAAATCATATCAATTTGTGGATTCCTAACTCAACATATTTTAGCTCAACACATTTTAATCTTCCTCAACATCAACAAGGTATCAATGCATTGAACCATAACCGACTCGACATTTGGACAAGGATATGAAGACTCAATACATAATATTTTCAACAATTTAACTCATCAAAACCATCCGGAAAATACCAAGACTTATTGCAACTTCAATATCAGCATATCTCAATTTGCCATCCAACTCTCATTTAAAGATACTTGAGACATCAACCCATAGTAGGGATATAGAATTTCCAATATTAATTATAAATCATAATAAGGAAATAGTGGAATGATAGTATAAATCAAGGCTTCACAAATTAAATCATCATACTCTCATAATTAAATACTTTTTGGACATAATTCCATCTCAACATCATACACATATCGGATGACATAATCCCATAGCTCATGGACAATAATATAAGATATAAAACCATATTCCCAATTCATGGTAAAACATGTAAAATCTCATGTCAATGTAATTAAACAAAAATACTGGGCACAAGATCGAAAGGATAATCTTGTTCAAAGCCCCACATACCTAAAAATGGAAGATGAATATGAATTTCTGACTTCGAAACTTTATTCACAAAAATAAAGGGCACTTCTCGAAGCCCTTAACATGATCAACTCAAATCCCAAATCAATTTGAAATTTCTACGGTTTAATCAAGAGACATAGAAGGATGAAATTTGGAGTAGTAGGGTTGGGGTTTGAGCATTAGGAAATTTTGGAGAAAAATGACATGCTCAGGATTCGTAGGAAAGATGTGGAGATATTTGGTGCACATATCCGCTTCGGCTTCCTAAGTAGCACTCTCCATGGATTGATTTTGCCAAAGCACTTTAACCAAAGGAACTTCCTTGTTTCTTAACCTATGAACTTGATAGTCAAAAACCTCAACCGAAATCTCTACATATGAAAGACTATCTTGAATACCCGAGCTTTCGGAAGGATCAATCACAATAGAATCACCAATAGACTTCTTAAGCATAGAAACATGGAAAATGGGATGAACGTTAGATAACTCCTCTGGCAATTCAACCTTATACGCTACCTTCCCAATGAGAATCACAATCTTATAGGGACCAATGTAATGGGGACTTAGTTTCCCTTTCTTCTGAAATCTCTTCACCCCTTTCATGGGTGAAACTTTCAAGTACACTAAATCACCAACATCAAATTCAAGGTCTTTCCTCCTTACATCTGCGTATGATTTGTGATGACTTTGGGTGGTTTTCAACCTTTCCCGAATGCACTTAACCTTCTCCATGGCCTCAAACACTGTATCCAATCCAGTCGCAGCAGCCTCACCAACTTCAAACCAACCAATGGGTGATCTACACCTTCTACCATACAAAGCTTCAAACGGGGCCATTCTAATAGTAGCATAAAAATTGTTATTGTAAGAAAACTCGATTAATGCTAAGTGCTCATCCCAACTACCTTTAAAATAAAGCACACAAGTCCTCAACATATCTTTTAAAGTCTAAATGGTCCGCTCGTCTAGACTATCTGTTTGCGGATAGAAAGCAGAACTTAAACAAATTTAGGTACCGAGACCATTCTGGAAAGATTTCCAAAACTGAGAGGTAAACTGAGTACCTCTGTTAGAAATAATATCCAAAGGGATTCCATGAAGTCTAACGAGTTCCCGAATATATAGTCTAGCATAATCTTCAGCTGTATACGATGAATGCACAGGTAAGAAATGAGCTGATTTCGTCAGCCAATCTATGACACCCCAAATCGAATCATGATAGTGAAGAGAAGGAGGCAAACTAACTATGAAGTCCATAGTCACTTCTTCCCACTTCCAAGTAGGACTACTAAGCTCTTGCATCATGCCACTGGGCCTTTGATGCTCTATTTTAACCTGTTGACATATGGAACACTTCGCCACAAATTCTGCTATATTCCTCTTCATACCGTTCCACCAATAGATTTCCCGCAAATAATGGTACATCTTGGTAGCACCAGGATGGATGGAGTATCGCGTACCATGCACTTCTGCCATAATCCTCTTCTTCAAGTTATCAATATCAGGAACACATAATCTTTCTCAGAGTGTCCAAATGCCATCTACCCCTTGGGAGAAAACCTCCACCTTTTGGTCTTTAACTGACTCCTGTCTTGCTTCTCCTTCACTTTCAAAACTAAAGAGGATTCGGAACTGCTTTGCACTCCTATACTACCCTCAATATCACCAAACAACCTAACCCCCAATCTAGCCAAACGATGTACCTCATGGGCGAACTCCTTCTTACAAATCTCCACATGTGCTACGCTACCCATGGACTTCCAACTAAGGGCATCTGCTACTAATTGTCCTTGCCCGGATGATATAGCATGCTCATATCATAATCTTTCAATAGTTCTAACCATCGTCTCTACCTAAGATTCAATTTCTTTTGGGTGAATACATACTGGAAGCTCTTATGGTCTGTGAAGACGTCGACATGGACACCATACAAATAATGTCTCTAGATTTTCAAATGAAAAACCACGGCAGCTAATTCAAGGTCATGGGTAAGATAATTCTTCTCGTGAGGCTTTAGCTACCTGGAAGTATAAGCTATAACCTTGACCTTTTGCATCAATACACAACCGAAACCGACTCTGGAAGCATCGCAATACACCATAAAACCATCAACATCGTCAGGCATAGTCAACACAGGGGCTAAAGTGAGTCGAGTCTTCAACTCCTGAAAACTCTTCTCGCAAGATTCGTACCACAGGAACTTCACTTTCTTTTGGGTCAAATGGGTCATAGGAGACGTAATATATGAAAAACCTTAAACAAAACGATGATAATAACCAGCTAGACCCAAGAAACTTTGGATATCAGAAGGAGAAATAGGTCTAGAACAACTCTTTATAGTCTCTATCTTTTGAGGATCAACTCTAATACCTTCGGAAGAAACAACATAACCCAAGAAGGCTACAGAGTTCAGCCAGAACTCACACTTACTAAACTTAGCATACAAACGATAAGTTTGAAGAGTTTCCAACATGATTCAGAGATGATCCGCATGATCACCCTCACTTCAGGAGCAAATAAGAATATCATCAAGGAACACTATTACAAATAAATCCAGATATGGCCGGAATACACGCTTCATAAGATCCATGAAAGCCTCTAGAGCATTAGTTAACTCGAAAGACATCACTAAAAATTTAAAATGATTGTAACGGGTTCAGAAGGCTGTCTTGGGGATATCACATTCCCAAACCTTAAGTTGGTGATAACCGGATCTGAGGTCTATCTTCAAAAAGTAGCTCGCAACTTGAAATTGATTAAATAAATCATCAATTTGAGGAAGCGGATATTTATTCTTGATGGTAACCCTATTAAGCTGCCGGTAATCAATACACATCCGTAAAGAACCATCTTTCTTAGGAACAAACAGGATAGGTGCACCCCACGGGGACACACTAGGTCTAATAAAGCTTTTGTCTAAAAGATCTTTCAATTGCTCCTTCATATCTTTAAGTTCCGTGGGAGCCATGCGATATAGAGGAATGGAAATAGGCTGAGTATCGAGAAAAAGGTCAATCCCGAACTCTATCTATCTATCAAGAGGTACTCCAGGGAGATCTTTCGGAAAGATATCAATAAACTCATTAACAACATTAATTGACTGAATGGTCGGGGTTTCATACTTAATGTCTTTAACCCGAACCAAATGGTGGATGCAACATATGGAAATCAACTTCCTAGCTTTGAGATAGGATATGAAATAACCCTTAGGAATCACAGAACTCCCGGACCATTCGAGGATAGGTTCTTAGGCACAAACAGGACAGGTGCAAATCTACATTCTTTCCCTACATAACTTGACACCCAAGTTAGAAACTTGCTCATACTAGTCCTCGAGTCAGCCATCATATTGGGAGCGTACTTCGATAGCTGATTAAACTTAAGACAATACTCCTTAACTTACTTGGAGCCTTGTCTCAAATTCATTAACTTCTCTATCTTAGCTTCCCGTAACTCAAGAGGAAAAAATCTATCAAAGAAAACATCTTGGAACAATTGCCAAGTCACCAGAGAAGTATCTTTCTATCTACCCTTATTCCACATCTGCACCCAGTCATAGGCAATATCCTTCAACTGATAAGAAGCCAGCTCTACACTTTATTCCTCGGTCATGTGCATAATCTTTGTAATTTTCTTTATTTCATCAATATACATCTGCAGGTCCTCATCTACTCTTGACCCATAAAACTCTGGTGGATTCATCTGCATAAAGTCACAAATTTATGCTGCTGCTAAATTATTTTCCTACAGAGGTAGAGCATTAGCCTGAGTATTGGCTATAACTGCCTGGGATACCGTCTCATGTAATGGATCAACGGGTTGAGGTTGGTTGTTGTTTTTGTGAGCTCGACGTGGAGGTATTTTCTATCATAAGAACGCATGAATTAACAGCAGAAGGAAATAGTTGTAAGCATGATAGACTCTTGTATAAAGAAAGAAATGACTTTTCCTAGAATGCTCCGTAGCCTCTTGATCATAGGTGTGGCGTGCTATTCACCGATGCTCAAAACTCTATGTAACGCTGCTTGTCAGACTCCGTAGGAGTCTTCACAACCTTAGGCTCTTTGATACCAAGTTTGTAACACCCCAAAATATCATCCCGAGATGCCACACGGTGCCCATGGCTATACGTAGCCTCAAGCTAACCCTTTAAGCCAAAACACTACCTTTCGGTTCCAACACAACAACATACATGCTACACTAAGGATATATATATTAGTACATATCATATCACATCACACATGGCACGGAATATAATTAGACTGTACATATAAGGAATGTCTATACACAAACCAACACAACAATAAACTGGTCTGACATAGCCTCTATACAGGAAAATCAATGAGCCATTGGGACAAACCCCTAACTGACTCAACAGACCAAAGGGATCACAAAACAATAGCACCAAAACTAGCAACTTGGTCCTCGAACCATGAGGACTCACCACTAAAGGAACGTAGATGCGGCACTTGGATGTCACTGTCGCGACGGTGGGTGAATACCTAAACCTACATCATGGTAAGAATGTATCCCATAGAGAAATATGTAGGTCAGCACAAGATACGTACTGAGTATGTAGGGGCGCATGCAAAATATAAATAATATCATAAATTTCGTAAAAACGTACATACAGGCCATAATGACACACCTGGATTGAGTGACATTGAATCATGCAACTCATAACATCTTATCTAGGAAATGTAGGAGAAAAACCTCATAAATCATTATAGATCATCATAGGCAACTTGACTTACCACATCAAAACTCGGAGTGACTTGGTATTTCAATAAACATGACTCTTGTGGACAGGGAATTTTTCTATAACCGATAACCCCACATGAGCTACGTGGAATACCAACATTTGAAATCCCCATTTTCGGGAGCGTCATACTCTTTGCCAGGGAGTACGACCTTAAAACTGTAATAATCACAATCGGGCTCTCTGGCCAATAATATCATCATCAAAAAACCCTACGGTGGCACATAGGTTTGGGGAAATAACAAATTTCCCTCTCGGTGCTAAGTACTACTCCCCGACAATCTTAGAACGCGTTAGGAAATCCACCACAAGATCACAAGGGTCTATCATAAAGACCAAATCAAATCACTTTCTCATTTATCAAATCATATCAATTTCTGGATTCCTAACTCAACACATGTTAGCTCAAAACATTTTAATCTTCCTCAACATCAACAAGGTATCAATGCATTGAACCATAACTGACTTGACATTTGGACAAGGATATAAAGACTCAATACATAATATTTTCAATAATTTAACTCATCAAAACCATTCGGAAAATACCAAGACTCGTTGCAACTTCAATATCAACATTTCTCAATTTGCCATCCAACTCTGATTTAAAGGTATTTGAGACATCAACCCATAGTAGGAATATAGAATTTCCAATATCAATTATAAATTCATAATAAGAAAATAGTGAAATGATAGTATAAATCAAGGCTTAACAAATTAAATCATCATACTCTCATAATCAAATACTTTTTGGACATAATTCCATCTCAACATCATACACATATCGGATGACATAATCCCATAGCTCATGGACAATAATATAAGATAAAAAACCATATTTCCAATTCATGGTAAAACATGTAAAATCTCATGTCAATGTAATTCAACAAAAATACCGGGCACAAGATCGAAAGGATAATCTTGTTCGAAGCCCCACATACCTAAAAATGGAAGATGAATATGAACTTCTGACTCTGGAACTTTATTCACAGAAATAAAGGGTGCTTCTCAAAGCCCTTAACATGATCAACTCAAATTCCAAATCAATTTAAACTTTCTACAGTTCAATCAAGAGACATAGAAGGATGAAATTTGGAGTAGCAGGTTTGGGGTTTGAGCGTTAGGAAATTTTGGAGAAAAATGAGCTATTGAATGATCTTAATGGACTTAAATCCATGGTTTACCCGGATGGATTGGAGTGAGAATGATCAAAATACCCTTAAAAATCAAATAATGTCAAATCTGTTCTTTGGTGGATTATTTTGATAGGCTAAAGTAGATCGACCATAACATTTTGCTCCGATGGCCAAATTGGATGAAACCAATTTCATTGGACAGAGGACTTTCAGAGATTTCCGTTGATATATAGTAGCTCACTCAGGTCATTATGCACAAGGATTTATGATCGTTTGAAGTTGACCCTAAAATTCACCTCGCCTCAGTATTTTTTTCCTGCACCTTTACTGTTCACCACTATTCACGATTAGATTGGAATGATCATAACTCATCGCTCGAGTGTCCGTTTTGGATGATCCATATATCTTTGGAAAGATTATTCGATGGTCTACGTGATGACGAGTTACATATCCAGAAATTCCACACTAAAATTATTAATCATGATAAAAAACAGAATTCAACACATTTTCATTCGAGATCTTAACAGAAAATTTTTTTGGGGCATCACAGTGCCTCACATTGAGTAAGGAGAATTTAGTTCAAGAAGTTTAACAGATTGCCTGACTAGGTGTCCCCTTAGTTGATTTAGTAGAGGGAAGTGTTTGGATGCAGAATAGTTCAGATTTTTTTTTGGGTTTCTAAAGTAAAAGAAAAGCAGTATAGGGATCCCAGTCTAGTTATGCTAAAGCAGTCAGTCAAAGATCAGAATGTAGAGATTTTCTCCAAAGATGGAGATAATGTGGTGCATTGCTAGGGTCGGTTATGCGTGCCAGGCATAGATGACTTGAGGCAACAGATTCTTGCAGAAGTGCATAGTGCACATTACTCTATTCATCCAAGGGCCACTAAGATGTACTACAATTTACAGGAGATCTATTGGAGGAGTAGGATGAAGAGGGAAATTGCCGAGTTTTTAGATAAGTGAACAACATGTTAGCAGGTCAAAATTAAGCATTAGAAGCCTAGTAGGTTTATGCAAGAGTTAAGTATTCCCACTTAGAAGTGGGAGGAAGTGAACATAGATTTTGTGATGGGTTTTTCATGCAAACGTCATCAGCACAATTCTATTTGGGTCATTATAGACAAGATGACCAAGTGAACTCACTTCTTACTTGTTCATACCTCATATTCAATAAAGGATCTTGCTAAGCTCTATGTCAGAGAGTTATTCAGACTACACAGAGTCCCATTGTCTATTATTTCAGATAGTGGTACGCAATTCACCTCTTATTTTTGGAAAGCCTTCCAAAAGGGTTTTGGTACCCAAGTTCACCTCAGTACAACCTTCATCCCTCAGATAGATGTCAAGCAGAAAAGACCATCCAAACTCTAGAATATAAGTTAGAGCGTGTTCCATTAACTTTAAAGGTAGTTGAGATGAACACTTACCTTTGATTAAGTTTGCATATAATAATAGTTATCATTCCATCATTCAGATGGAACTGTTTGAGGCACTCTATAGGATAAGATATAGATCTCCCATTAGTTGGCTTAAAGCGTGTGAGGCCGCAGTAGTAGGACCTGACTTGGTGTTTGATGTCTTAGAAAAAGTTCATTTGATTAGGGAAAGGTTTAAGAAAACCCAGTGGCAGCAGAAATTATATATGGATATGAGGAGAAAAGTCTCGAGTTCGAGATTGGTAATTTTCTGTACTAGAAAATCTCTCCCATGAAGGGGGTGAAAAGGTTTGGCAAGAATGGGAATCTCAGTCCCCGGTATGCCTGTCCTTACTAGATTCTCAGCTAATTCAGAAAGGTCACTTATGATCTTGAGTTTCCTTCAAACTTTGCTTCAGTGCACCCAGTTTTCCATGTCTTCTTGCTAAAGAAGTGCATAGGTGACCTAGTAACAATAGTCCCGATAGAGGGCATTGATGTCTAGAATGGCCTATCACATGAGGAAATCCTAGTCAAAATTATCAAATTTTAGGTTCGCAAACCGAGGAATAAAAAGGTCCATCTAATCAAATTTCTTTAGCGGAATCAGTTCTTTGAGGGAGCTACTCTAAAAGCGAAAGCAGATATGCAGACCAAGTATCCTCACCTCTTCTCCACAAACTCAGACTCAGCTCAAGGTAACAGTTTTCATTGAACTTACCCAGTTCTATGCTTAGATCTCCTTTACAACTTTGTATCGATCTAGTTGCATAGTATTCTCATATCATGCATACCTTTATGAAACAGCTCAGTCATGTGTCATGTTTTTAGAACTAAGTCCTACTTCAGTTATGCATGTTTAGTATGATAACTCTGTATATCAGTACTTTCAGTTATGTAGTCACGCTTCAATTGTCCGTCTTTAGTATATAAATTCAGTTTACCAGTATTCTCATATTAGTTAGTCTCATTTGAGAACGAATGTTCCCAAGGGGAAGATATTATAAGACCCCACAAAATCTTAAGCTTAACACAGTCCGTTAAAGCTTGAAAAGAGGTCCTAAACATAGAAAATTTCAGCTAAGTGTTGGGACTTAGTCTTTTCTAAAGCCCTTAAACTTCAAGGAATTTATTTATGACCTTCCCAACCTTAGGAAGCTAGTTTTCAAGTTAATTCATGATCAGGGAAGTCAATAGTACATCTTGGGTGAGTTTTTGAATTTTCAGAAAAGCGTAAGGGCATGTTTGGAATTTAGAAATAGTGGCTTGAGGTAATAAGCCCGCAGTGCCCTGCCCATCACGGTGCTCCAGAGCCTGCGGTGCCTTACCTAGAGTGGCTCTCCAGAGCCCACAACACCTTTAATAGTCTAGTTTGTGTATTTTCATGTAGTTATGTTCTGCGTTTTAAGGGCAAATGGTTATTTTCCCTTCACGCAATATCTTTATAACACTGGATTAAAGCCCCAAATAGGAAAATTGCTCATCCTTTTCACAAAAACCTCTCAATAACAAGCCCTAGCTTCACCAAGCTTAAGAATTAAGCCTCAAGAAGTCACCCCAATCTCCATGAAATTAACAAGCCAGGTATGTTAAGTGTTCATCCAAGGGTTTCCTTCCACCCTTGGAGTTCAAGAACCATTTTTAAAAATCTTAAGTTAATAATTTCATGAATTACATGTACCAATTGGGTTGTTTTCATGTTCATGTTGTTGTATGGGTTTCAATCCATGATTTAACTATAGTTGTTGTGGATATAAGATACTATGTATGTAATTGTTGTAATCCCTATGTTGAAACCCTTGAATTGTGTATTGATGGTTATAGTCATGATGCATCAACATATTATTTTTTCTCAAATATAAGATTATGTCTCCTAGGTGTTTAAGAAAATGCCTAAGTGAATATATTGTGCTTTGTGATCCATTGGTGATCTTAATGATGAATTCATGCTAGAACTACATGTTTAAAATTACTTCCATGTCAAATCTATGCCTTCTAAGTGTTTGATAGAATGTCAATGTGATTGGAATAGTGAGATCATGATATGTTAGCAGGATTTTCCATTCATGTACAAGTCCAAATATTTTTCAAAGTGCCTTAGTAAATGTATTGTGTACATTTGATTATCGTTATGTTTTCAAGTATTATCATGTCTCATTATTATTGATGCTATTGAGACCTGGGGGCATTCAATACCTAACAAATCTAACTGTTTACCCTGAATTCCAGTAACTATAGAATAGCTTTAGTAATGTCATGAATAGAAGAATTCAATCAGTTAAAACAACTTAGTAAACTCAATCAGTTAGCAAAAATCAGTGAATTCAGTCTAGTTCAGTCAGTCAACACTATCAGTGCCAGTTTAGTCAAGCCTAGTACAGTTTAGATATTAGTATAGGGTCCATTCTTTTGGGAGTAGGATTCAATACCGAGCGAACCCAGTCATAGGGGCATTCCTACCAGAGAGGGTTTGACCCTTAGTAGCAATCCCTGTGTTATAGAACTACGTAGCCAGCATAGGTTTAGATATCTTCCTACCAGATAAGGGTTGATATATCTCATATGAGTTTTCCTGCTAGCGAGGGATGATGAAAGATCTTCTTGCCAGAGAGGGTAAAGTCACAACCATTATTAGTATCACTCGGCAAGGTGCTAACACCCTTCTAAATATGGTCACTGGTTGGACCTAACTCAATTTATCATTGGGGTATGTCGGTTAGATGAACATTCCCACAGTGTCAATTTTAGACTCATCTTAGAATTCAGTTCAGTTCTACAGAATTAGGACTGTCAAACGTAGTCACCCATCTTAGCACAGAGCTCAGTTTAGTTCTATAGGATCAGGAGTGTCAAACATAGTCATCCAGTTATCAGTAACCTCAGATATCAGTTACTCAGTTAGGAGTAGTCAATATTCAATTTTAGTGTAATCTCAAAAAATTGTATAATTGTATACGTGTAGCATTGCACACTCAGTAGTTCAGTATGTTTAGTTAGTAATGTACTCCTACTCAATTATATTTTTATCACTCAGTCAATTATTGTTCATGTATATGAACCCATGCATACAACCTTACCTCACTTAGCGTACCAGTACATTCAAAGTATTGACACATACTATTTTCTTTACGTTATGATATCTTATATCATAGGTTCAGACACACATGCTCTTAAGTGTACTTAGCAGTTCAGACTATCAGCAGCAAATACCGTGGTGAGTCCTCATAGGTTGAGGATAAAGTTAATTAATTTCATCAGTTTAATATGTTTAGTAGCCGGAGTTAGTTGGGGGGATTGTCCCATCAACTCCATATTCAGACAGTTAGATGCTTTTTGACTAGAATTAATTAGACAGTATTCAGTTTTGTTTTCAGTATTTCATTTAGTATTTTAGTACTCATATCAGTAACTCTTTTAAGAACCTTATGGCATTTTATTTATACTTCTGCATTATTTCAATATTATTGTTAAGTTCTCACAGCAGATACTAGTCATGTGTTAGCTTGTGATACTTCGAGGTCGTAAGCACCATGTGGTATTCAGTTTGAAGACTCGGGGCGTTACAAAATTTATATTAGAGCCTAAGATTCAACAGAGTCCGAAGAAGTCTAAAAGTGATATCAGGTAGAGTCTTGTGCATGGGTATATAGCATGCCATACTTAGGGACAAGAAGCTATAAGGTGTTTCAGGAAAAATTTCCTTTCTTTCAGTGGTCATATCATGCGAGTGAGCATGAGCTCAAGTTAAAATATCTATCTAATCTAATTTTTACTTCCATTTATAGAATATGCCTGCCAAAAGGAATTATAGAAGAGGAACTGGAAATCAGTCAACACTTCAGCCCATTCAGGCAGATCCCCTGGATGAGAATGTTTTACACACAAAGTTTATAGTAGCTTTGACCACTTTATCTCATTCTGTGAAAGCACAGAATGAATGCCCAGCAGCCGCTCAAGCCAACCTAGTAGCCAATACTACTATATCTAGAATTCAGGACTTTACCTGATTGAACCCTCTATCACTTATAGGGTCTAAATCTGAAAAAGACCCACAAGAATTCCTTGACATAGTGCAGAAAGTCACAGATATCATGAGGGTGACTTCTAATGAGAGTGCAGAGATAGCTGTATATTAGTTGTAGGATGTGGATCACACATGGTTTAAATAGTGAAAGACAGATTGGGGCGCCGTTACATAGCCCAAAGAATAAGAGCAGTTTACTACTGCTTTCCTTGACAGATTCTTCCCACTAAAGTTGAAAGAAGCTAAGGTTTTGGAGTTGATTAATCTGAGGCAAGGCAACATGATAGTGAAAGAGTATTCTTTCAAGTTTACTCAGTTATCTTGATATGCTCCTCATGTGGTAGAAGATAGCAGATCTAAGATGAGTAAGTTTGTGTTAGGTATGTTTAACAGCGTGGTCAAAGAGTGTAGGACCACAATGATAATTAAGGAAATAGACATATCCAGGCTAATGGACCATGCCCAGCAGATTGAAGAGGACAAGAATTGGGAGAAGGAGAGGGAGGATAAGAAATCTAGAATGGGTAGCTTCAACTTCACTCAGCCTAATTCACTGGGTGGTAGTCATCCTTAGTTCTAGATATATCCTTAGCCAGTGCTCCAGTGTTAAAATTAAAAGAGGGTAATAGAGATAGAGCATAAGGCTTTAAACCCCAGTACAGTGTTAACTATGCTCGAACCAATCCTTTTTGCCAAAAGTGTAGTAGAAACTATCAAGGTATCTGCAAAGCTGGCTGTGATGTTTGTTTCGAATGTGGTTAGCCAGGACATAGGGTCAGAGATTCTCCTCAAGTAGGTTTGTATAGTAAGTATAATAGTCCCTCAGCTCAGTCCAGTCACCCAAATCTGCAGGGTGCTGCTTCTAGTGCTACTAGTGGGCAGCGCCCAAATGGACTTTATGCACTATAGTCCTAACAAGATCAGGAAATTTCTCCTGATGTGGTCACTGGTACATTAAAATTTTATCATATACATATTTATGATTTGATAGATCCAAGAGCTTCTTGGTCTTTTGTAACTCCTTATATAGCTTTTGACTTTGGAGTTAGTCCCAAAATCCTAGCAAAGCCCTTCTCAGTCTCTACCCCAGTGGGTAAATCTATCATAGCCCTGTGGGTATAAAAAAGCTACTTCAGTAGACTTAGTATAATTAAAGATAATAGATTTTGATGTTATTCTTGGCATGGATTGGCTTCATTCTTGCTATGCTTCAGTTGACTGCAGACAAAGAATTGTCCATTTTAAGTTTTCAAATGAACTTGTCCTTTAGTGGAGGGGTAGTACTTCAACACTTAAAGGTCAGCTTGTTTCCTACCTTAAGGAGAGTAAAATGATATCTAAGGGATGTATTTATCATCTTGTTCGAGTTAAGGATTCTAGTTTTGATACTCCCATCCTTGAGTTAGTTTCAGTAATAAATGAATTTTCAGATGTGTTCCCTGATGATCTTCCTAGAGTCTCTTTCAAAAGAAAAATTGACTTCAGTATAGACCTTCATTTAGATACTCATCCTATCTCTATCCCGCTATATAGAATGGACCCAATAGAACTCAATGAATTGAAAAATCAACTAAACAATCTCCTAGATAAGGGATTCATCAGACCCAACATTTCCTCGTGGGGCGCACTAGTCCTATTCGTATGTAAGAAAGATGGTTATCTCAAAATGTGTATAGACTACCGTCAGTTGAACAAAGTCACAGTCAAGAACAAATATCAGTTCCCAGGATTGATGATTTATTTGACCAACTTCAGGGTGCCAATTACTTTTCTAAGATTGACCTCAGATCAAACTATCATCAGCTTAGAGTCAGAGAATGTGACTTTCTGAAAATAGCTTTTGAAATTTGGTATGGTCACTTCGAATTTTTATTCATGTCATTTGGTCTTACCAATTACCCAGTATCCTTCAAGTACTTGATGATTCATGTGTTCAAGAAATACTTGGACATGTTCATCACAATTGTTATTGATGACATTTTTGTCTACTCCCGCAGTGAAAGGAATCATGTAGACTATCTCAGAATAGTGTTACAGACTCTCACAGCCCATCAGTTGATTACCAAATTTAGTAATTGCAATGGCTAAGGTCAGTAGATTTCTTTGGTTATATAGTTTTTGGTGAAGGAATTAGAGTGGATCCTCAAAAGACTGAAGTAGTGAGAAACTGGCCTAGACCCATCTCTCCGCTGGATATCAGGAGTTTCTTGGGCTTGCCTGGCTATTATCGATGGTTTGTTGAAGGATTTTCATCTATTGTATACCCCATGTCCAGATTGACTCAGAAGAAAGTCAGATTCTAGTTGCTAGATTCTTGTGAGAAGAGTTTTTAGGAGTTGAAGACTCGACTTACTACATCCCAGTTTTGAGTTTACCAGATGGTTTAGATAGATTTTTTGTTTATTGCAATGCTTTTAGAGTTGGTTTGGGGTGTGTTTTGATGCAGCGAGGTAAGGTCATAGACTATACCTCTAGACAACCTAAGCCCATGAGAAAAATTACCCCACCCATGATCTAGAGTTAGCAGCTGTACTATTTGACTTAAAGATTTCGAGGCATTACTTGTATGGAGTTCATGTTGATGTGTTCACAGGCCATAAAAGCCTCCAGTATGTGTTTTCTTAGAAAGATCTAAACTTGCGCCAAGGAGGCGGTTGGAGTTGTTGAAAGATTATGACATGAGTGTTCTATATCATCCTAGAAAGGCCAATGTAGTTGCTGATACTCTCAGTAGAATATCCATGGGTAGTGTGGTTCACATTGATGATGGTAAGAAGAAGTTAGTTTAGGAAGTTCATCAGCTTGCCCGACTAGGTGTTCGCTTAGTTAATTTAGCAGAGGGTAGTGTCTTGGTGCAAAATAGTCAAGAATTATTTTTGGTTTCTGAATTAAAAGAAAAGCAGTACAAGGATCCCAGTCTTTTTATGCTAAAGAAATCAGTCAGAGATCAGAATATAGAGGTTTTCTCCCATGGGGGAGATAATGTGTTGCGCTGCCAGGGTCAGTTATGCGTGCCAGGCATAGCTGACTTAAGGCAATGGATTCTTGCAGAAGCACATGGTGCGCGTTACTCTATTCATCCAAAGGCTACTAAGATGTGCGCCTACTAGTAGCACTAGAAGTGGCACCCTGCTGATTTGGGTGACCAGACTGAGCTGACGAATGGTTCTGCTGATCCTGAGAACCTGGCTGAGGACAGTCTTTGACCCTATGGCCTGGCTTGCCACATCCAAAACAAATACCACTATCAGATCTACAAATAACCTGATCTTGCTTGTCACAAGTCTGGCAAAGGGGATTAGTTTGGGCATTGCTGACACTACCCTGAGACTTAGAGCCTAGCGCCCTATATTTATTACCATCCCTGAACTTAGAAGATAGAGAACTATTTGAAAAAAGAGGAGGAATTGATGACTTAGGACGAAAATAAGAACGGTTTTCTCCTTATGATTTGGGCTGAGAAAAGTTGAAACTACCTATCCTTGTTCTCCTATTCTGCTTCTTCCTCATCTTAATATTTTTCTTCTCTATCTGAGGAGCATGAGTCATAAGCATAGATAAAGTTATGTCACTATTCAACATCATAGACCTACACTCATTGACCACACTATCATTCATCATAGAAACAAACTTACTCATCTTGGCCCTGCTATCTGCAACCACATGAGGGGCATATCTAGCTAATTGAGTAAACTTAAAAGAATACTCTTTAACCATCATGTTTCCCTTTCTTAGGTTAATGAATTCTAACACCTTGGCTTCTCTCACCTCTAGGGGAAAGAACCTCTCTAAAAATATGGTACCAAACTCCTCCCACTCAATAGGCCCTGTATCATCTGGCCTTTCTGACTTCCAATGTTTAAACCAAATGTGGAAAATATCCTGCAATTGGTATGCATCTAGATCAATACTCTAACTAGGAGTAACACCGATGATGGCTATAACCATCTAAACCTGATCGATGAATTCCTAAGGGACCTCATCTGACTTAGGCCCGAGAAAGGATGAAGGATTCATTTGGGTCAAGTCCCGAATCCTGACTGTAGCTGAATTGGCCAATTGTTTGTCCTGAATGATAGCTGGTCATTCATTCTAAGCAGTAACTGACTGAGCAAGAGTAGTGAATGTAACTCTAAACTCTGCATGAGAAACGTATTTGCCCAAGGTTTTTCAGGCTGAGGGGTTAACTGATTCCCATTTCGTCTTTTAGGAGGCATGTTCTATAAAAAAAAGGGAGAAATGGATTAGACTTATAGATTGTCTTGAGATTATGGTCATTGGTATGACATGAATACTGATAGAAGGGAAACAGTTCCTAAAACATCATATAGCCTCTTGTACATAAATGTGTCGCTCAACACACCTATGTACAAGACTCTACTAGATGAGGATTTCAGAACTATTGAACCTAGATCTAATACCAAGTTTGCAACGCCCCGGATCTAGTACCCAGAATGATACACGGTGCTATGACCCCGAAGGACCATAAACTAACCCATGACTGCTATCTGTACCTTTATACTGCATAATATACTGTATGATTACGGAAACATAAACTTAAAGGCCATAAGGTTCAAGATTGTAATATAACTGATAAATATATAACATCTGAATAGGGTATGAAATACCCAAAACAAAATTGAAATAACATGATAGTCTGAACATGATAGTCTGGAAAGCCTCTAACTGACTGAACTATCTAAATGAGTATTTGATGGGACATGTCCCCAACTAACTCAAACTAATAAATTACGTAATAAGATAATAAATAAATGATCATGTCCTTGAGAGATGAGGACTCACTGCTAACTCTAACTACTGAGACTAGAAAGCTACTGATGCTCTGGAGCTCATGCTTCTAAACCTATGGTATAAGACACCATAGCGCAAATGTGTTAGTATTTTAAATGTACTAGTATGCATGGAAGGTAGGATGATGTACAGGGTTCATATGCATGAACAGTATTGGCTAACTGACTAATATGAACATGATAATACATGCATGAATATGTAGTTACTATATTTGAGATCATGATAACTTGAATTTACTGATAACTAGCATGACTGATAACTGAGTTCTGATGCCTGATATAACTGATCAGATGAGTGACTGTATCTGACAGTCCTATATCTAATGGAACTAGCTGAGTTCCGTACTGTTCCGAGTTGACTGTATCTGACAATCCTGAATTCTATAGAACTATCTAAGTTATAATACTAAGACTAATTGACTGTATCTCACAGTCCTAATTCTATAACTGAAACTGTGGGAAGTAGTTATCTAACCGACAAACCCCTAATACGCTATTATGGCTGAGTTGGGGTCCAATCTGTAACCCTAATTGGAAAGGTGTCAGTACCTCGCCACTAGTAAGGACAACCTGTGGGTAACCCTTATATAACAAGTGACTCTAGTGAGAATGGTGGGAATACTCATATAACAGGTTAATCCACCTTATCTACCCTTATATAACAGGCTATGATGTCTCAACCTATGTTGGCTGCATAGTTCTGGAATGCAAAGATTGTTTTTAAGAATGACATCCTCATATAATTGTTGAGTTCCCATCCTTAGGTTCACTCGGTGTTAATTCCTACACCTACCTGAATAGACACTGAGCATGATTAAATAAAATGGACTAGATTGAATTCATAGAGTTCCATTAAATAACGGAATACTATTGAGATTACTGCATTACTGAGCTTTCCTAAGTCACAAAACTGACTGAGTTCTATGGATCAGGCTTGACTGAGGATATCATGAAAACATAACACGGACTCTAGGAACATAGCTATATTTTTTGGGTACAAGTACCCCCAGGACTCGATGGAAGGAAACTAACAAGGCATGACATTCTTGAATGGATGACTAACATCAACAATCCACAATACAATAATTGAAGATATTTCATAGGCATTTGATTAACATAGCTTGGGATGTGAATAAGATAGCATGTATACATAGCATAATTTCAAATGGCTAACTCATGAGCAATCCGACAAACAATTTCAATACATAAGAATAGCATGAAAGTCATTTTAGATCACAATTAAGCTATAGTGCATAATTTCTATCCTCCTAGGAATTTTATCAAATGCCTTGCATGCACCCTTAGGGCATAGGCCTAATCATCAAATTGACACATTATAAATAGCTCAGTTTATGGATTTCACTCACTTGCAAATATAGTTACATAAAAAACACATAAATATTCCAACTTGGGAATCATATAACAAGATAAACATGGTTACAATCAACCCACAACATAAATATCATAAATCATAATTTAAAATAGGGCTCTTGAGCTTTATGGATGAAAGGAATCCATAAATCAACACAAGGCATAGCTTAGTTCTGGATTTATCAAATACTAACAGAGAGGCTTTCTTGAAATTGAATCCCAAATTGAAACCCTAGTTTGTTCTTGAGAGAAACTAGTATATTTTAGGTGAAGAATGCCTAAATCATGTGTTATTGGGTTTAAATAGGGGTGGAGAATTGAACCTTTTAACCTTGGACGTATCTTTTAAAATTTGTGAAATTTTTTGGACTGGACTACTGGCGCAACACAGGGCTATAGCACTGGGTCACTATAATTTGACAATTGGAAAATTGGGGGATGGCGCGACACAGGCCCATCACGTTGCCACTTCATTTGAGACCTAGAAGTTTGGCGCGATATGCCACTATCGCGGACCCCTACTAAAATTTGACAATTGCCATTTTCTCTTATGGCACGGCGTATCACTAACTAATATGGCGCTGTTTTATGATGGGAACTTGAAATAGTCCTAACTTCTTACTCGGTTATCGAATTTAGGTGAATTTTATATCGATGGAAAGCTTATTGAATCTCCCACACGAAAAAAGTTAAAATCTTACAAATTTCCCATGGAATAAACATTATTCAATTTAGAAGAAAATACTAGACATATTTGGGATGAAATTAGTTAGGAAACTTTAGGGTATTACATGTAAGGGCATGTTTGGAATTTAGAAATAGTGACTCGAGATGATAAGTCTGCGGTGCCCTATCCATTACAGTGCTCCAGAGCCCGTGGTGCCTTGCCTAGAGCAGCGCTCCAGAGCCCAGAGCGCCTTGGATAGTCCGACCCATGTAATTTACTGCAGTTACGTTCCGTATTTTTAAGGGCATATGGGTCTTTTGCCTTCACCCAATATCTTCATAACACGTGATTAATATTCTAAATAGAAAAATTGCTCATCCTTTTCACAAAAACCTCTCAAGAACAAGCCCTAGCTTCACCAAGTTCAAGATTTAAGCCTCAAGAACTCACTCCAATCTCCACAAAATTAACAAGCCAGATATGTTAAGTGTTCATCAAAGGGTTTCCTTCCATCATTGAAGTTCAAGAACCCTTTTTAAAAATCTCAAGTTAATAGTTTCATGAATTACATGTACTAATTGAGTTATTTTCATGTTCATGTTGTTGTATGGGTTTCAATCCAAGATTTAATTGTAGTTGTCATGAATATAAGATTCCATAAATGTAATTGTTGTAATCCCTATGTTGAAACCATTGAATTGTGAATTGCTGGTTATAGTCTTGATTTATCAACATATTATTCATGCTCAAGTACAAGATTAGGCCTCCTAGGTGTTTGACAAAATGCCTAAGTGAATAAATTTTGCATTGTGATCCATTACTAATCTTAATGATGAATTCATGATAGAACTACATGTTTAAAATTACTTTCATGTCAAATCTATGCCTTGTAATTGTTTGATGGATTATACATGTGATTGGAATAGTAAGATCATGATATGTTAGCATACTTTTCCATTTATGTACAAGTCCAAACATTTGTCAAAGTGCCTTAGTGAATGTATTGTGGACATTTGATTATCGTTATGTTTTCAAGTATTGTCATGTCTAATTATTATTGATGCTATAGAGTCCTGAGGGTATTCAATACCCGAAAAATCTAATTGTTTACCTAGTATTCCAGAAGCTACAAAATTGCTTCAGTAATTATACAAATAGAAGATTCAATTATTTAACAGAACTCAGTAAACTTAGTCAGTTAGCAGAACTCAGTGAACTCAGTCCAGTTTAGTCAATCAACACGATCAGTGTATGTTCTGTCAAGCCAAGTACAGTTTAGAAATAAGTTCAGGGTCCATTCAGTTGGGAGTAGGATTTAATATCGAGCAAACCCTGGGATTGGGGCAGTCCTGCCAGGGAAGGTTTGACCCTTAGTTGTAATCCCTGTGTTATAAAACTACGTAGCCAGTGTAGGTTGAGATATCTTTCTACCAGATAAGTGTTGATATATCTCATACAAGTTTTCCTACCAGCAAGGGTTGATGAAAGAGCTTGCCAGAGAGGGCTAACTCACAACCATTGTTAGTATCCCTTGGCAAGGTCCTACTACCCTTCCAATTGGGGTCTCAGTTTGGATCCCAACTCAGTTTATAATTGGGGTATATTATCTAGATGAATATTCCCATTGTTGCAGTTTTAGACTCAACATAGAACTTAGTTTTGTTCTACAGAATCAGGACTGGCAGACAAAGTCATCCAGCTCAACACAGATCTCAGTTCAGATCTATAGGATAAGGACTGTCTGACATAGTGACCTAATTATCAATGATTCAGTTATCAGTAACATCAGATATTAGTTACTCAGTTACCAGAACTCAGTACTCAATTTTAGTGTAATCTCTGAAAAATAGTATACTTGTATACGTGTAGTATTGCATACTCAGTAGTTCAACATCTTTAGTTAGTTATATACTCCTACCCAGTTATATTCCATCTCTCAGTCAGTTATTGTTCATGCATATGAACCCATGCATACAACCTTACCTCACTTAGCTTACTAGTACCTTCAAAGTACTAACGCATACTCTTTTCTTTGTGCTATGATGTCTTGTATCAAAGGTTTTGACACACAGGCTCCTGACAGTATTTAGCAGTTTTGACTATCAACAACAGATAAAGTGGTAAGTCCTTATAGTTTTAGGACAAAGTTCATTTGTTTCATCAGTTTAATAGGTTCAGTAGCCAGAGTTAGTTGGGGGGCTTGTCCCATCAACTCCATATTCAGACAGTTAGAGGATTTCAGACTAGAATTGGTTAGACAGTATTCAATTTCGTTTTCAGTATTTCTATCAGTATTTCAGTACTCATATCTAATTTTTTGGTAGAACCTTATGGCATTTCAGTTATACTTTTACATTATTTCAATATTATTGTTCAGTGCTCATAGAAGGTACCAGTATGGGTTAGCTTGTGCTCTTTTATGGTCTTAAGCTCTATGTGGCATCTAGGGTGCATATTCGGGGCATTACATAATGATGGATTCAAAGAATTAACTTTGGACCCATCCCATCCTTACTATATCCATCCTTCTGAAAGGTCTAGTTATTAGTTGGTATCCATAGTCTTTAATGGTTATGGGTTTTCTATTGATAGAAATAACACGATTATATCCTTGTCTACCAAAAACTATTCAGGAATGTTTAATGGTAAATTTCCTAGAATCGATCCTAATAACCCTTACTTTCAGTTTTGGGAGAGGTGTGACCATAGGGTCAAAGCTTGGATCACTAATTCTTTTAACATTACAATTAGTGTGATGTGTCTCCCTACTACTAGAGGTGTCCAGAAAGACATCAATAATATATTTGGTCAATCCAATAGGTTTAGGTATATTCATGTCCAAAGGGAAATTAATTCCATAATTCAAGGTTCTTATAATATAGCCACATACTTCATAAAGATGAGGTCTCTTTGGGATGAGCTCAATGCATCCTATGTTGGTCCTGAATGCACATGTGGGGAATTGAGTAAATTTAATCAAGACCAATAACTTTTCCAAATCCATAGTGGACAAAAAGAGACATACTACACTGTGGAGAGTAACACATTGATGATAATACCATTCCCATCCATCATCAAAGTCTTTTCCTTTCTCCAACAGGATGAAAGCCAAAAGGAAGCTCAGTGTAGAGTTCCAAAATTCTCTAGTGACTAGTCTTCCTTTGGTACTGTCATGACCCGAGGCCCTAGACGCAACGAGCATCCCAAACTATGAAGGTTTGAGAGACCTCTTAGATGCTATCATAAGCATAATCCATACATAAATCAAGTGCGGAAGATACAATGAAATTAAAGAGAAACTTATAATCTAAACTAGGTCAACAAAGTAGTGACAATACAATAATCAAATCTCATTTATGAAGGCTCTACTTAGTACTATCTGTCTAGGCCAAGACAAGGCCTCAGGTTGGACCATAAACTAAAAGAGTCAACATATGAATAAAAATGTCTTCTGAAATATGGATGTCATATCGCAACGGTCTATTGATGTGATGGACCATGGGACTATACCACAGAACCTGAAATATGAAGGGGAGGGTTAATAATTTAAAAGTAATAATATTTAGAACTAACTAAAAGTAATATATATTTTGTATAATATAAATGAGAGCATTGGAAAAAAAATTTAGCTTAATATATATATATATATATATATATATATACATAAACATGCATGGGCATAATCAATGAGCTTCAAATCATTCTTGCATAAACATTTACTCAACTCTTGCTTTAGTTTTGAGCTAGATGCTACACCCAACATTCTAAAATCCCATGGACTATATGGAATCCGCCCTTGACTCGGTAGCCAAGCCCCCAATCCGAGTTTTCCTCAAGAAATAGGGTACGTAATAAAATAAAGTATGCCTCCTTATTGACATACAATGTTATGAAAAATAATATGCCTTCTTACGAACATAGCATTTCATAAAAACTCGTATCGACAAAATACAATTTTGGGCTATGAGTTATCTGAACTCATGCCTTCTTTAGGTAACCATCTAACTATCACTAAGCCCATTTTAACCACTTAAAACCATGATCCATACTCAAAATACTTTTTTATTTCATGGTATGTATCCTCATGCCTAGACTTGCAAACCATGTCATATCAAATTATGTCCATAGACCTTTTCATTCAAAAGCATGTTAATGACCACCAAAATATTAACATAACACACGAGAGTTCTTATTTCAATAGTACATGGACACTTATGCAAAAGCAATCTCTTTTCAATACTTACATAAAACACATGCAATTCTTCATTAGGACATAAAAACCTTTAGAATAAGAATCACCACTTTGAAAACATGTAAAATAACAAAGCATAATTTACAAATAGGTATTTATAACTCGAGAAATATTATCATTCATAAAGTAGCCCAAGCATTAGCTATACATAAATCTCATCATCATAAGGGGACTTATAATTCATGCTCTCAAATTTATTTCTCAATTCATGACATGTTAAGATAATAAATTTTATCATGCAAGGGGAATTTCATAAATCATACTCTTAAATAACTTTTCAAAACTCATAACATATGTACGCATGACTACAATTCATGTTTATGGAAACCCCCCTTAGCAATTTCATAATTTCATCATACATGGGTTCCTGATGTATTCTCTTTAAATGGTTTCAAGAATTCATTACATATACATACATATACATTTTAAAACTTGATAAAATAGTAAACTTATGCCCATGAGAGTTAGGATAGTCTCACATGCCTTTTGATGAAGAAAATTGAATAATAACCTTGAGTTTGTAATCTTCGGGCTTTAGAATGAATGAATCCCTTCTTGATATTTTTGAGAGGAAGAGAATAAGGTTTTGAGGATTTCAATAGGTTTTGGAACGTACTTAGGGTTATATTACATATTGGGGGAGTTATGGGGGGTTAAAGGACCTTTTTGCCCCTGATTCAAAGTGGGAAAAACCTATCTTAACACCTGGGAAATAAGGTTCGCACTGTGGACCCAAGCGGAGAAAAATCTTTGCCTCACAACCTCAACGAGGACCCTAGACAATGTCTCACTAAAAAACTCATAACTTTTGAGTCAAAACTCGGATCAATGAATGACTAGTTGCATTGGAAAGAGGATTTAAATGGATTTAATTTGATATATAATAGGCCACATAACTCCTCACATTCTAGGATTAATTGTAACTGAATTTTGACCCAAGAAAAATCAACTAAAACTCAACCTGTAGGAAGTGTACAACTTAACTTTGAGCTAGGAGATTTGTAAGACGTATACTCATCTCCAAAGATGTTAACATGACAAATAATTTTAATTTAGATACATATATAAATAAAAAATATCGGGTTCAAGTATATATACATAGGAAGGAGGATTTAAGTTCTAGCTCAAAAATATAGGGTATTACAAGTGCTTCCACCTCTGTTTCTCTCTTAATAGTTGAGGCTGAGTATTGAGCCCTTAGAAAAGTGGTGGCTAAGATATCCTTGTTGGTGCGCTTCCTTTATAATTTTGGTTATCTTGTTTCTCATCCAGTCTCTATTTATTTTGATAGCCAAGCTGCCCCGTACATTGATAAAAATCCTGTATATTGTGAACGCACAAAGCCCATTGAAATTGATTGCCATTATGTTCGTAAATTCCTTCATTTTGGTTTCATCTTGCTTTATTTTTTCTCTTTCATTGGTCAGCTTGCTGATATCTTCATGAAGCCACTTTTTTGTCCTGCTCATCATTGTATTCTTGGCAAGCTTGGTGTGTGTACACCCTCCAGCTTTAGGGAGGGTGTTGGAGGGTGTTGGAGTTATTACATAGTATGTATATTTTATACATTTCATATACATGTATACATTTTATTTGTGCCTACATTCTTAATTTGATTTACACTTCACAAATTATTATGGCCCATATTGTAATGAATAACTCAGCTCACATAAGATGTATATTAATGTGAGCCTTAGTGGAGGTAGTTTGACAATTCAGATATTTTTCAGATTCAATGAAAAGTTTTTCTCTCTTCTTTTGTCTTCACAACTGTTCTAGGTTTCATTGTGATTCATTTGTAAATTTTATCTCGATTTCACCCTAACAGAATAACTTGTTACATTTATTTCAAGAAAAAACTTTGGAATTTTTAGACCAAGCTTTGATAACAATAGGTGAAAATATAACTTGTGAGAGCCCTTAGACCAATTATTGACAACACTAGGCGAAAATGTAACTTTTGAGAAGCTTGATATTCTCTATAAATGTTTCATATAACTTTCCAATTTTAATAAGAAAATCCATACCATTTTTGTGCTAAATAGGCTGAAGTGTGACTTGTAAGAAGCTTGACAATCTATATAAGTATTTGGTATAACTATATGACAAGAAGAGATGAAACACATAATCCTTAGACCAATCTTTAAGTGCAATAAGAGAAAATGTAAAGTTTGAGAAGCCTGATATTCACTATAAGTTGCAATAAGAGAAAATGTAAATTTTGAGAAGCCTGATATTCACTATAAGTTTTATATAACTCCGTGACACTATGAGATAAAACACACACTGTTATTATGAAATATAGGTGAAAAATGTAACTATGGTTAAAGAGGTTTGATTTGTGATTTAATACTAGAAAAATGATCCAAAGAAGATATAGTTTTTTTTAATGCTATTCATATTATTTTCTTAGATAGTTAAATTTATGTTTGTACAAATTCATCTTTAGTAAGATATTACTTTGTTTTGATGAATCTAGGCTTTATCTTTGTGTTCCATATGTTTCATCTGGAAATGGGAATCTTCATTTGATTAAATATGTATCAGATCTTTCATTTGTCAACATATCTTATGATTCTTTCTTTTCATAATATAAACTGCATTTTAATTTAATACTATTCGAGAGCTCTTATTTTCAATGATTAAGACAATATGATATGAAAAGATATAAATTTTTTATTGTATATGTTTGAGTCAAGTTGCAGCCCAGTCAGTCAAAGGCCAAAGGTTTATCACATCTCAGGGACATCACTTTATCCCTAAGCTTCTTTCTTTTTCTAAATATGATTATTCAAAGATGCTTAAATTGAATATCTCTATGAATGGGGTGCAATGTTGGAGAAAGTTATCTTAGGTGTATTCATGCACCTAAGTGTTGTTATCTACTCTTCTTTAGCTATGTTTCGAGGACTTCTCCTGTGCATAATGAGTTGATATTTGTACTATTAAGAATACAAGTGAAAAAGTACATATTTATAGTTTTTAAGGTATGTTTGAAAGATGTTTGTAATCCAAATGTTCATTTAGATTTTAGACAAGAAAACTAATATTCTTAGCTTGAGCTATGTGTGTTCTAGTTCATCTAGACGAATTCTATTGTGTTGAAAGCTCTAATCGATGGTATTTTATACAATAGGAAACTTGTTGAGATGATTAACTTTGTAATGGTAGGATATAAAATCTATTTTTGAAGAGGTAAAGCTACCATGAAGAAATAAACTCAAAGCCAAATCCATGGGGAAGACAAGGACCAAAGCTGGAATTTTTGAGCTTAGGAGCGTGCCATGCCCTCTAGCCTCTTTTTTAAGGGAGTTCCATGCCCTTAGTCACACACAAAAAAATTTGATTACCAGTGTGTCACCACGATAAGGGTAAGACACACTCTTTTTCTTCCGCGATAAGGGCGTGGCACGCTAGTGTAGTGTGTCAAATTGACAAACTTATTCCAACTATAAATAGAACACTCCAATCTTTCTATAAACACCTTGGAAGACCTTTGGGGCTTTGAACACCTTTGAGGAAGCTTGTCTTAGGGTTTTATACTTGTTCCAACTATAAATTGAACACTCCAATCTTTCTATAAAAACCTTGGACGACCTTTGGGGCTTGGAACACCGTTGAGGAGACTTCTCTTAGGGTTTTATACTTTCCTTTAGTTTAATTTTTGATTATGAACATGAATTTCTTAATTGTGATTCTTTGTAATTCCATGAATGGCTAAGCACCCTCGTTCGGGGATGAGGCCAAGAACATGAATACTTCAGCTTGTAATTAAGTAAGTTTATGTTATTTATCATTATTAAAATGTTCATATATTCTTGTTCTTTACTATTTTATGGATCCACGACCCTTAGACTAAAAACATATTTCTATTGTGAGCCCGAAAGGAGGAACTCTAGAATAGAAAGGATAATGTATTAAATAGGATCTTAATCATTCAATGAATTGAAGTTAGGATATACACTTATGATAGGAATATTTTACTACTTGGGTGACCACGTACACTTGCGTCTACTCTTGGCGCAATAAATTTTTTGGCACCGTTGTCGGAGATTTATAAATTGGCAACCGTCTTATTATTAGTTTTTCTATTTTCCTTTACAGGTGTTAATAACTAGATCTTAGCTTCTGAGTTTGTAGGATTAGGTCTGAAAAACAAGTAAGTTGGAAAGGTAAAGGAAGTTGGTTGATCCATATCCTGAACCTGAGCAATGCTTACCCCAATTAAGGAGAAAAGCAGTATTTCTCTACTAGATACCTCAAATTCAGCAAGAAGGAGATATTCCCGCACCCATGGATAAAGATCCACCAATCCATTGGACAGTACGCGATGTAAAAATCCCATTCACAACTAATGTTACCTCTACCATCCACAGACCAACACACGAAGGTGGTTTGAGATGAAATAGAACATGGTGCATCTTTTTCATAGAAGTGGGCAGTTTATGAGCTTCTAACGTATGGATCCATAGGTCCATTTGCAGAATTTTATTAGAAATCAGTGACATGTTAATTCTTACCGGAGTCTCTACTGCTATGTAAGGCTCGCCCTCTTCCCCTTCTCACTTTTGGATGAAGCAAAGAAGTAGTTCAATGTTGAACCTATAAGTTCCATCACTATATAGGATTATTTGACAAAGAAGTTCCTCATTTGTTTATTTCCACTCGACAAGACTACAAGGTTGAATAGTTAGATTTTGACCCATAAGCATTAGAAGGATGAGAATTTATATTATAATTAGGAGAGGACTGAATCTCTTCTAATGGATTGTCCAACAATCCAACATGGTGTTGGATCACACTTTTGTTAAATCTCTGGTCCATAATGTAAAAATTTTGCTAGATTCAGCCATAGGTAGTCAAGAATTAGAGAAAATATATGATAATCTCAATTATTGAACCAAATTGCACAAGGTAATCTAGACTGGCATAGTGACATCTCTAGAATTATAGTGAGAAACCCTACGGGTATAATTGAAGTTGATAGTGTCACAATATCGGCCGTCCAATTTTCATCTCTTCAGAATTAAATGATGACACAGTTTAGCAAATTGGGTGTGAATCAGTCTCAGGCTCAGGTGAATACAGTTTAGCAGGGTTCATCTTGGTGTTAGATATATGGAAATATTATCCACTCTGCAGACTTGTGTGATGCAAATTCAGAGTATTTACATTTTGTAGGTAATGCACAAAATGGTACATATGTAATTTCTACAACCATAAGTGGGAGAGTCAACCCAACAATTCATGAGAAAATAATCATACTCAGCAGCTTCAGCAGCAGCGGAACGTGCAAACAAGCAATATTAAAGAGACTTTGAAGAAGATCCTGACCAATCAAGAGTAAATGGCTGCTGAAATAATAAAATTAACAACTTTCCTAGAAAAGTTACAGACATAGTTAGGGCAACTAGTTCAAGCATAAAATACCAGACCCTAAGTTGGATTGCTAAGAGACATAGAGAATCTCAAGCAAGTTATAGAAATCACCTTGAGGAGTGGTAAGAGTATCATTGATAGGCCTCCCAAGAAAAATAAGGATTTGTAGGCAGAGTTGGTTCCATAGAAGGTGGATGGAAAGAAATTTGCAAGCAAAGGGGCTAAAAATTTGAAGAAATCTAAGTATCCAAAAACTAATGCAACTAAGCATATGCATGAAAGACCACCACAACAATTGCCTTAAGGGCTTAAAAAGGCTAAGAAGGATGCTTATTTTAAGAAGTCCTTTGACATATTCAGAGAACTTCACATTAATATTTCTCTATTAGATATTTTGTAGGGTATGGCTAAGTACGCTAAGTACTTGAAAGATGTGTAACTATTAAGATGAAGCTGCAGGATATTGAGATAGTGGCACTAACTGAGGAGTGTAGTTTAGTGGTAATGAGAAAGATGCCCAGGAAATTGAAGGACCCACGGAGTTTCACCCTCCCTATACAAATTGGTGATAGTGATGTAGTTCATGAGTGATTAGGGGAAAGTATAAACCCAATTCCCCTATTAATGCTTTGAGGAAGTCGAGGTCATTCTTTGTAGGGCTCTAAATGGCAGACAAAATTAGAGTTTATTCAGAAGAAATTTTTGAGGATGTGCTCATTAAGGTTGGTAAATTTATTATTCCTGATGACTTTATTGTTTTTGATTAAGATCCAAATAATAGTGTATTGATCATATTAGGACTTCTATTCATGGAGATGGGAGGATCACTAATTTACATGAGAGGTAACTCTAAAGATGAATTAGATGATGAAGAGATAGCCTTCAAAGTTTACAAACCACTCGATCCACCTTCACATTATAAGGACTTATGCATGATTATATCCATGGAAATAAATGAGTGTGGGGTGGATTCCAAACCGCCAATGACCGCTTTGGACTCTCTTATAAAGTTTTTGAAACCACCACTCAAGCCTGAAGTTGGATAAATTAAGAAGGAGCCTGAAAAAAGTAATGTTGATAAAGATGTAGGACACATAAGAGGTTAGAAAAGAGTGAGAAGATTGCCTATAGTGGAATAAAGAGGATGAAGGAATATGAATAAGAGTAATGATGTGGGTCGTGCCGCGACATGAAATCAAGTGCTGCTTAGGAGGCAACCCAAGTTAAGTTAGGTTCTTTATTTTTGTATTTTAGGTTTTATTTTACATATTTTATATTTTACTCAAGTTACATGTTGATGGGAAGTCTGAGTACTAAAAAACTAAGCTAAGGAGCATGGAGAAAACTGAATATATGATCCACTCAACCTCATTGATGTTTAAAGATTCTACTAGCTAGGACTAGAGGCCTCAGAGAGTATTTCTATCAGTACTTTGAATTAAACTTTAAGGACAAAGTGTATTTGTAAGTATGGACTGGGGAGTCTTTCCATGATTTAGGATGTAGTGATGCTATAGGGTGTTTTTTTATTTATTTTCCTTGTTTTTGAGTAGATTTGAAAAAATTGCAAAAATATTTTCTCTTTGATATTTTCTAGATTTTAGTAGTTGTGGTTCTAGTCTAGTAGGTCCACTCTTCACCCAACCCTCGATTATTCTCTTTGGTTCTTTTCAAATGGAACGCCCTTTGAGTTCAGTATCCCTTTTTAATTTTGATACAATTTTGAACTTTCTGTGTTAAGAATAAGTAAGATGTTCTTGCTATGTGTGATTACATGATGCAAATGATTTTGAATGTGAAAACATGTTCATTGTATTGCAATTTTATTTTTGTTTGTTCTATAATTTATGACTTGTACTTTGTTAGAAACTGGTATCTTGTGTGTATTTTTGTGATGTGCCTAAGCCTTCCCAGTATGTTTACATTATTGTCCTTTGAAATTTTTGTGTACCTTCTGTCTTCCTGCTTTAATCTGGTGCTAGCTGCCTCAATTTCCTTATCCTTAGTTGTGCCATTTGTTGCTTATCTTGGATTGTGATTGCTTTTGTACTTTTTGGTTACTCCATAAATGTGTTATAGCTTTTTGGACATGAAAAACTAAAACACCAGTTAATTAAAAAATCTGCCAGGGAATTGCCTTCTTTGTATATGTGTTTAACTGTAATCTATCCCAAATACAATAGATCAACAATTTTCCTTATGGTTCCTCTTAACCTCGATGGGATTTCCCATTCCCCTTTCACCATTCTATATAGAACTAATGAATTAGTTTCAAGTACAAGGGGTAGTAGCTATTTTTCCACACAGTAAGTACACCCTTCCTTCATAGCCAATGCTTCAGCATACAAACTTGTATTGTCTACATGGTGCATATACAAAGTCACCCTTATCATTCCTAATACAAAAGGCCAGTGAACTAGCACCAGATTTTCTTTAGAGGCACCATCTGTATTGTATTTATACCATCCTTGTATAGGCATTTCCAATTTTACAACCATAGTTTTCATTTGAACCCTATACTTGTTCAAAAAGTCTTCCAAGAGAGGCTTCCCTAAACTATGGAAATCTTACTAGAGTCAGTTGATAAAGACTTTCATTTATCTCATGTATGACTCTATGCATCGACATTGAACCTCCAAAGTTAATTCTATTTCTCCTTTTCAATAGCTGACAGCATATGAAACTTGGTACAAACTGAGCAATAAGCTTTAATATATAATCAAAAATTATGCTCCGCCATTTTGAAAAGGTCTTGTGACATTGTATAAAAGGACATTCAACTCCTACTGTCATTGTATAATAATTCCATACCTGAGATGCAAAGTTACTATTAATTAACAAGTGATGTATAGTTTCAAGATGTGGATCTACACATCACCCACATCTAGACACTTAATTAATGCCACATCTCAGCAATATATCATCTACAGGAATTTTAAATTTCCAACCTTCATAAAAAGAAATTAATCTTGTATGGTACCCCTTTACTCCATATTTAACTCCACTGATCCTTAAATTCTGTTCTATGTCAAATCAATTGGTATGCACTACAAACTGTGAATTTCTCATTTATTGTTGGCATCCACCATGGAAAGTCACATAGTGATGTATTCTGACTAACAGGAATGTAGTCCACAATATATTGAATAATGTCAAGAGGTAATAGTCCCTGCATTTTTTGAATGTCCCATTGTCTTATACTGTTAATGTATCAATATCACTTACCTTTTTATTTATAAAAAAATTAGAGTCAACAACTAAATACAGAGAACCTAACCTTGACAAGTTATCAACCCATATACTAGAAGAACCTACTGATGGTTCCCACCAAATTTCTTATTCAATAGCATCCCTAGCTTCGAGCATCTTCATCCATACTTGAGATCCACCTTTCCATTACACTACTATTGGAATAAGTTTCTTACAATACTCATTCCACATAATTTCTATCCACAAAGACCTAGATGTTCTAAAGATCCACCATAATTTTTCAAATATAGCCTTAGATATATTGTGGATTTTTGGAAGAACACTAGCAGGGCAAGTTTGGAGTGGTTGACGAGGTTGTTTAACATATTTTTAGAGCATCAAAGATGCCTGAAGCATGGAGATAGAGTACAATGATTTTAGTGTATAAAAACAAGGAAGACATCCAGAGTTGCTACAACTATAGAGGTATTAAGTTGTTGAGTCATACTATACAGGTTTGGGAAAGGGTGGTAGAGTTAAGGATGAGAAGGATTGTGATGATCTTTGAGAATTAGTTCAGTTTTATTCTAGGTCAATCGAGCACCTAGGCCATTTAACTTGTGAGGATATTAGTAGAGCAGTTTTGGGAGAAGAAGAAGGACTTGCACACGGTGTTTATTGATCTTGAGAAGGCATATGACAGAGTTCCTAGGGATATTCTGTGGAGGTTCTTGGAGGCTAGAGGGGTGCCCGAAGTGTATACTAGGTTGATACAAGTTATGTATGATGGTGCGATGACTCGTGTGAGAATAGTAGGTGGAGATTCAGAGGATTTCCCAATTTTGACAGGGTTGTACCAGGGATCGACTCTTAGCCAATTTTTATTTGCCATGGTGATGGATGTTTTGACACAACATATTCAAGGGGAGGTTTCTTGATGTATGTTATTTAAAGATGATATGGTACTGATTGACGAGACTCTAGGTAGAGTTTATGATAAATTAGAGATTTAGAGATAGTCGCTTGAGTCTAAAGGATTTCGGTTAAGTAGAACTAAGATGGAGTACTTGGAGTGTAAGTTTAGTGATGTTTTGTAGGAGGCTGGTGTGGTTGTGAAGCTAGACCCTTAGGCAATTTAGAAAGGGAGAGTTTTAAGTATCTAGGGTCTATGATTCAGGGCAATGGTGATATTGACGAGGATGTCATGCATCGTATTAGGGCAGGGTGGTTGAAATGGAGGCTCTCTTTGGGAGTTCTATGTGATAAAAAGGTGCCCTTAAAGGTTAAAGGTGAGTTATATAGAGTTGTAGTTTAGCCAACTATGTTTTATGGAGTGGAGTGTTAGCCAGTTAAGAACTCACACTTCCAAAAGTTGAAAGTGGCGGAGATGAGAATGCTGAGATGTATGTGTGAACATACTAGGAAAGATAGGGTAAGGAATAAGATTATTTGGGAGATGATGGGAGTTTCCTCAGTGGAGGACAAGATGCGAGAAGTGAGGTTACATTAGTTTGGGGACATGATGAGAAGGGGATCTGATGCTCCAGTGTGGAGGTGTGAGACATTAGCCATGAATGATTTTAGGCGGGGTAGAGGTAGATCAAAGAAATATTAGAAGGAGGTGATTAGGCATAATACAGAGCAGTTACAGGTTATGGAGGACATGGCCCTTGATCGAAAGGTAATGAGGATGTAAATTAGGGTAAAGGGTTAGGGGGTGGGAGTGCGTCGATAATAGTAGGGGGCATTCTTTTATGTCTGGTGTTTCTTCTTCGTGGTGTTGTGGCTGTAGTATTATTATGTGGTTATTTTGCATAATATATTAGTTTATATGAACTTATCTTTTGTGTTTGTTACACTGTTAGTTTATTTTGCGTACCATACTAGTTTATATACACTTATCTTTTGTGTTTGCTATACTGTTATTGGTCCCAAGCTGGGGGTCTATCGAAAATAGCCTCTCTACTTCACCTGAGAGAGTGGTATGGTCTGCATACACTCTACCCTCTTCAAAACCCACTATGTTGGAATATACTGGGTATGTTGTTGTTGTTGCTGTTTTTTAGCCATAGATATATTAAATAGATCCCTAAAACTAACACCTCCCACTTCTTCGGGAAAGTAAAACTTCTCCCATGCCTACCAATGTTTGCTTTACCTTCCTCCATTGCGCTCCACAAAAAATTTTCAAAAATTTTATGAACCTCATAAATAATAAACTTTGGAGGTACCACACCTGATAACAAATAAAGATGTAAGCTCTTTAGTACAATGCTTACTAAAATTGATTTTCCACCAAAAGATAAAATTTTACCTTTCCAATTCTGAAGTCTACTTTTCACCTTCTTAATAAGATTATTATAGTTTTCTTTTCATTTCCTTGCATAAGTTGTTGGACAGTCCATGAACTGAAAAGGAAATTGTCCCTGATCAAAACCTCTTATGCTTCCTACTTTATTCCTCAAAGAGCTTGCCACATTACTGTACATATAAAATCAAGTTTTTTTCTCATTTATGAGATGCCTAGAGATTTTTGATATTCTTTTAGTGCCTTCATAATAAAATTCAGGGAAGATTTATTTGCAGATTATAGATTACTGTATCATTTGCAGATGTAAATATTACTGTATCATCTGCATATGCAAGATAATTAGATTCCTAATCCATTTAGGCAGTCCATAACCTTTATATAATCCCTCTTCAAATAAAGAATTAACTGCTCTTGAAAAAACTTCTACAGACATATTAAATAAAGTAGGGGAAAGGGAATCACCCTGTTTCAACCCTCTAGTTGAATGAAAAAACCCATTTGGCTGACCATTAATGATGATAGAGTACCAGTTGTTAGACAACAACCTCCAAACCATATCTATAAAGGATTTTGCAAAGCCCATTTTCCTCACGACCTTAGTCAAATATAACTAAGACACCCTATCATATACCTTAGATATATCAAGTTTCAATACAATATTACATTGTTTAACTCTTAGCCTGATGTTAGATAATATCTCCTAAATCAGTAGTGCATTCTCAATAATACTCCTGCCATTAACAAATCCTGATAGATTAGAGGAGATTAATGTTGGTATAATTCCTTCCAATATATCATTAATAACTCTAGAAATAACCTTATTAACGAAATTACTAAGGTTGATAGGTCTAAGATCTGAAAAACTCTTTACACTATCTTTCTTAGGGATCAACACCAAATTTGTGCGAGTAATACTCTTTGGAAAAGTATTACCATCACAAAAACTATTTAACATATTCAGAACATCCGTTCCTACAATATCCCAACAATGCTAATAAAAAAAATCTGAAAAACCATCTGGTCCACAAGCACTACTTATATTCAGGGAGAATACTACATGTCTAACTTCTTCCATACTTGGTACTACACTTAACAACTTATTATCCTCTTCATTCACCATTTTTAAAATATGCTTTAATAACTAAAAGTTTGCGCCTTCTTCTTTCTGAGTGAACTGATCCTGGTAGAATTTGATTTCTTCCTCACCAATGATCATTCTTTCATCTAAAAAAACACCTACATTATTCTTTATCCTATTAATCTATAATCTCTTTCTTCTCCCTTTCACAAGACTATGAAAAAATATTGTGTTTCTATCCCTTTCTCAAAGCAGGTACTGCCAAGTTTTTTCCTCCAAAATTTCTCCTCCAAATGAACATATATTTTAAACTCTCCTTGTATTTACTGAATAAAATTCCTATTTTAATAATAAGGATAATCCTCAAAATGTTTCTTCTTAATTTGAATTATCTCTTCCCTAATTATAAGCTGCTGAAAAATGTCACCATACCTATATCTACTCTATTTACACAGAGCTTTTTTCACATTCTTCATTTTATGCTTAAAAAACAAGAAACTGTTGTCCATTTATTTTGTCCTCCTATGTTGTCTCTCTACTTCTTTCAAAGAAGTATCCTCTACCAAAAATATAGGAATTTAAAAGGTTTAATGAATTATTATGAACCTTTTCACATGGAAAGAAAAAGTAAAGCATGGTCTGACACTGTTCTAGGAAAGTGTTCTTCCTCCAAACTAAGAAACCAATTCTAAAATTCTACATTAGACAAAATTCGATCAAATATTTCAAATATACATTCACTTCCACCCCTGCCTTTGCACCAAGTTAAAGGACTACTCTTGAAAGAGATCTTATTAAGATCACGGGAGTTCACACAAAAAGTAAAATCCTCAATTTCTTGTGGTGTAACTGGAAGCCCCCTATTTTATCTTCTTGATTTAGAAAAGTATTAAAATATCCTCTAATTAACCATGGTAGACTTGTGTTTTTCAAATTATAAATATCACTCCATAACGGAAATCTATCAGCTTCTATACACTTGGCATTAAGCATTTAAATCAACATGTGCTTCTTGTCATCTAGAATCAGGATTATAATAAATATTTATTCATCTGAGTCACTTATAATTTCCATTTACATAAAATCTCTTAGAAAGAACCAAATTTTTTTTTATAAATATTAGCTCCATAACTATTTATATTCAACTTTTGTCTAAATCTATAAATCTCCCCAATCTACTGAAAAGGCTCCAAAAGAGCAATTAAAAAAACGGTGATGCCTATTAAGCATTTTATTTCTATTAAAGTCTTGTTGAGTGTTTACAGATCTGATATTCACAAAATAGCTTTCAGCTTGATTTGTCAGTCTTATTGGTCACCATATTGCTTTTTGGTATTACCCGTTTAGGTAATTGTTTTGTATTTTATATCTTCCCCTTTTTGATACTCTTCTATCCTACTTTTGGATATATATCTGTTTGCCTACTAATGGAATCCATTTCCTTATCATTTTCCCTATCCCCATAATCTGTAAATATCCCCCCTGATTCATTTATTACTGTAGGAACATCCTTAAAATGATGCACTACTAGATTATGTAAAAAGTGTGTGGGGATATTTTGTGCTGAAACTGATTTAATCTCTAATATGTTCTGCTGTCCTAATTTAAATAAGGTATTATTTGTTTCCGCTAACTCATTATCACAAGATAAATTGTAATACCCCGTATTTTCCTAGCTAAAATTAACTCTTAGTCGTTATCCAACGTAAAAAAATTTAAATACTCAATATTTTTCAATTTAGAGCTCACCAATCCATAGGAAATTCAGTCAACTTTCCTACACTATAAAATTCGCCTAAATCCAAAATCCGGGTGAAGAGTTAGAGATATTTTTTAGAAGCAGTGTACCACCTAGTACTTTTGCCCGTAGCAAAGGCAGTCCAAATGAAAATTGTCATTTTTCAATGATCTAACGTGATACCATCGCATCGAGTCACCAACTAATTTTCCAATTATCACTTTTCCAGTGTTGCTCTACGATAATGGCATATCGCACCAAGTTCTAGTTTCCCATCTAGTGAGCCACTGCGATGGCGTTGCGTCGTGCCACTAGCCCAGTTCCAAGTTGTCACTTTTCAATGAGCCAGCGCGATTATACCGCGTTGTGCCGGGGTGAAAATTGGGATTTCCAGCTTCCATTATTTAATTTTAGTGGTTGTTTGGTCAATTCTCAAAACCCCTAAATAACCTAATATCTCATTATTCACTGACATTTCTCAAGATTTAAAACATTCTCTCTCAGGAGGCAAAAACCCTAGCTTCAAGAATCAAGGTTAATCCTCAAGATATCATCCAAGAACCTTTAAGAACTCTTCTTCTCAGGTATGTTAGGTGTTCATTCATGGGTTCCTTTTACCCATGAAGTTCTAAAACTTTTTTTAAACATACAAGATCTCAGATTCATGGTTTCCATGTTTGAATTAGATTGTATTTATGTTCATGATATTAGTTAGATTTGGATTTCAATCCATGATTAATTGCAAGTTTCATGAAAATTGAATAACATGTGTGATGAATATGTGGTTATCTTGATAAACCCTTGAATTTACAAATTTATTAATCTATTATGATGTTCATGTGTTCGCTATTATCATGTAAATAATCCATGCTCCCTAAGTGTTTGCTAAATTGCCTATGTGAACAAAATATTGGAATCATAACATGCTATTATGTCAGCCCAATCATGTACAAGATTATGCCCTACAAGTGTTTGATTAAATGCTTATGTGAATTGACTAGTGAAAGCATGACATGTTATTATGTGATCCCATTCATGCTCAAGGTCATGTATATCAAATGTTTGACAAAATGTCTAACTGAGTGCATTGTTAGCGAGCAAGTATTTCTATGCCTTTATGACCATGCTATGTCTTTCTTTTTATGCTATCGAGTCCTGGGGGTATTTAATACCCGATAATCTAGTTGTTTACCTAGAGCCAGTGTCAGTTATAGAATAGTATCAGTCATATTATGATTAGTAGAATTTAGACAACTACATAACTCAGTAGAACTTAGTTAGTTACAGAACTCAAGAAAACTCAGAAAACTCAATATCAGTCCAGTCTAATTCTATATACTCAGTTCAGTGTCTTTTAGTAGGAAGTAGGATTTAGCACCGAGCAAGTTCAGGGATGAAGGCTTCCTCATTAGAGAGACAGAGTCATTAGTAGTAGTACTTGTACTCGAAAACTGTATAGCCAGCGCAGGATGAGGAGTCACCCGTTAGACTAGGCTTGACTACCTCCCAAGGGTCGCCCATTGGATTAGGCTTGGCTCTGCCCAAGTTTCAACCGCCAGCTAGGCTTGGAATCCTAGTTTTCTAGTGTTAGTACCCATGGCATGATACTAGCACCCTTTCAACTGGGGCCACAGGTTGGACCATTATCAGCTTAGATTTGGGGCATATCAGTTACCTCTTGCAATCTCAGTTCTAGTCTCAATTTAGAATTTAGTTCTGTTCTACAGAATTAGGACTATTAGACACAGTCACTCAGTATCAGTAATTTAGTTATTAGAAACTTCAGATGTCAGTTACTCAATTATCAGAGCTCAGTACCTAGCTTCAGAAAAGCTCACGTATAGTATATATTTATGAACAGTATTACATACTCAGTATATATAGTAGTTTCAGTTATACATATACTCTCATATTTAGTTACTCTATATCACTCAGTCAGTTACTATTCATACATATGAACCCTTGCATTCAGCGTTACCTAATCTAGTATACCAATACATTCCACGTCTTGATGCATACTCTTTCTTTGCGCTATAATGTCTCAAATCATAGGTTTGGATGCTCAGGTTCCCTATCGCGCTTAGAAAAATACAGTCACCAGTCACAGATTTAGTAGTGAGTCCTCATCTATTGAGGATGTGCTTTTATTTTAATATTTCAGTTTAATAGTAGTTCAGTAGATGGAATTAGTTGGGTGCTTGTCCCATAAACTCTATATTCAGATAGTTCAGTTAGAGGCTTTTTGTAACGCCCTGAGTCTGTACTGGGGATACTACACGATGCTCATAATCCTGAGGGACCACAAGCTAACCCATGTCTAGTACCTGCTGCAATAACTGAATAATAATATTGTATTTTGCAGAAATTAGGCGAAAACTTGCCATAAGGTTCAAAACTATAAATAAATTCTTAGTACTAAAAACTAAATACTAATACATCTATCTGAAATACTCTAGTGTGATAAGCCTCTATTGTCTGAACAAGGGATTGATGGGACAAACCCCCAACTAACCTCGACTACTATAAACTGATAAACTGAGATATTAAAGTAATAATCATATCCTCAAACTATGAGGACTCACCACTAGTCTGCTACTGATAGATCGAGCTGCTAAGTATGATTGGGATCTCGTGTGTCTGAACCTATTATATAAGACATAATAGAGCAAAAGAAAGGTATATGTCAGTACTTTGAATGTACCGGTATGATAAGTAAGGTAGGTTGAGATTAATGAGTTGATATACATGAACAATACTGAGTAAATAACATGAGTATAACTGAAATAATATACATGCCTCAATACATAAACTATAACTGAGGTCGTGACAACACTGGATACTGAGTTTTGAATTACTGATTTATTGATATCTGAGTTTACTAATACTGTATTACTGTTAACTAGGTGACTGTATCTGACAGTCCTAATTCTATGGTACTATTCTAAGTTTTGTAGTAAACTGAATGATTGTCTCTGACAGTACTGATTTCTATAGAACTGAACTGAGTTCTATCTATTGTGAAAACTAAAACTGAGACTGTGGAAGGTAATCATCTAACTGACATGCCCCTTTTCTGAATAAATTAGGGTCTAACTTGTAACCTCGGTTGGAAGGGTGTAGTACTGTGCCACGAGTAAAGACAACTATGAGTTAACCCTCTCTAATAAAAAGCTCTTTCATCAACCCTCATTGGCAGGAAAACTCATATGAGATGTATTAACCTTAGTCTAGCAGGAAGATATCGCAACCTACGCTGGCTACGTAGTTCTATAATATAGGGATTGCTACTAAGGGTCAAACACTCTGCTGGCAGGAATGCCCCCATCACTGGGTTCTCTCGATGATATATCCTACTCCCAACTGAATAGACACTGATCTAATTCCTAGTTCATATTAGGCATGATTGAACTGTTACTGATTATACTATTTAACTGAACTAAACTGTGTTCACTGAGTTCCATTGACTGATGGAATACTACTGAATTCTATTAACTGACAGAATTTATTGAGGTCTGAACTTGATACTGAACTGGATACTAAACTGGACTAGACTAATACTAAGTCTGTTGTATTTTTCCTGAGTTCATTAACTGACTGAGAGTATTACTGATCGTGACATGACTCAGATTATTCTATAACTGACACAGGCTCTATGTAAACAACTAAATTGTCGGGTATTAAATACCCCCAGGACTCGATAGCATGAAAATTAAATTACTGCATGACTTTAGTACCATAATGGTATTAGCTTGCTAATAAAACATTCACTTAGACATTTTTAGTCCAACACTTGTTATACATGAGCTTGTGCATGATTGAAATAATAGAATAAAATGTTATGCTTGGACTAGTCTATTCACATAAACATTTTGACAAACACTTGGGAAGCATGGGTATTTCACATATCAATAAACATGTAGTAATATCATGGATTCTACATTCAACTAGCAATTCAAGAGTTTGACATCTAGTTCACAAAATTCAGTTCATAATTAAACTAGTTTGCATGAAACTTGGGACAAATCATGGAATTAGAACACCATTAACATCACAATCATTAATACATTTAAGATACAACATGAAATCAATTAAATTTTACTTAGAAAGAGTTTCTTGAACTTCAAGGGTAGAAGGAAACCCTTGGATAAACACTTCACATACCTTAACAATTAAATTCTAAAGGATTGATGGTACGTTCTTAAGCCTTAAATTGAATTTGAAATCTCTTTGGGTTTGTTCTTGAGAAAAACTTCCAAAGAATGAATAGTTTTTGCTCTTAGAAGGGTTTAATTTTGTGCTTTAGGGCTGATAGACGTGGGGAAAAAACCCAATTACCCCTGAGGACATGGTTTTTTATTGACTGAAAACTGATCTAGCAATGTGCAGACCAATGTGCCATGTCGTTGGCATCGATGCGATATCCAACGCACTGCATCGAGTCCATGTTGGTTCAATGGAATTTGCATTGGGAGCTAGGGAAAAAATACTCATCGACGCATTGGACGACATGACGCATCTAGATCACATCAACCACTAGTTTGAGCTTTCAAATTTTTTTCAAACGAAGTCCAAAAAATTAGAAACTTGTCCGATAACACCTACTAATATTTCTGAACATAAATTAACCTAAAAATTGATATTTGAAGGTCATAAGGGTCATGAAAAAGGATTACCAACTTACGAAGGCTAAAATAACTCTAAGTATGAACACTTGGCTGAATTTTTTTCTAAGTCTGGGACCCCTTACTAGCTTTTACAGGACTGAATCAAGCTTAGGATTTTGTGGAGTCTTACAATATCTCCACCTTGGGAAAATTTACCCTCGAATAAGACTTACTAAGCTGAGAATAATGATAGACTAAACTTAGATAATGGATATCCATAACTGCAAAATGATTTCATAATTGACACTATTGATATGCTAAAATTTCATACTGAACATGCATATCTGATGTATAAGTACATAGCTAAGCATTATTCATGAATGCATGATTGGGATTGCTAACAAGCTGAGTTTCTCATGCTGAACATACATATTTGATGCATGAAGTCATAAATAAATATGCAATGGTAACTGGTACCAAGTCTATAAAGGAAAATCTAAGCATGGAACTAAGTAAGTTCAAGGAAAAACTGTTACCTTGGGCAGAGTCTGAGTTTGCGGAGAAGAGGTGAGGATACTTGGTCTGCATATCTGCTTCTGCTTCCGAAGTAGCTCCCTCAATGGGCTGGTTCTGTTAAAGAACTTTAACTAGAGGGGCCTCTTTGTTCCTCAATCTGCAAATCTGATAATCAAGGATTTCGACTTGAATCTCCTGATAAGAGAGGCTGTTCTGAATGTCTATAGTCCCTATAGGGACAACAATTGTTGGGTCACCTATCCACATTTTAAGCAAGGAGACATGGAACACTGGATGGACTGAAGTTAAGTCTAAAGGTAAATCAAGCTCCTCAGCTACCTTTTTGAAATGGTTGAGAATTCTCTAAGGACCGACAGATCAGGGACTGAGCTTTCCCTTTTAGTCAAACTTCTTTACTCCTTTAATAGGAGATCTTTAAATACACATAATCACCAATCTTGAACTCAAGATCCTTTCTACACATATTTGAGTACAATTTCTTTTAGCTATGAGCTGTCTTAAGCCTTTTCTTGATCAACTGAACTCTTCTAAGGTATCAACTACCAAGTTAGGAACTACCACTGCGTCCTCACCCACTTCAAACCAACCACTGGGAGATCTAAATCTCCTCCCATAGAGCATCTCAAATGGAGCCATCTGAATACTGAAATAATAGCTGGTGTTAGATGCAAACTCAATCAAAGGCAAATGATCATGCCAACTACCTTTAAGTCTATCGCACATGCTCGCAGCATATCCTCTAAAGTCTTATTGTCCCTTTCCGCTTAACCATCTATCTGAGGGTGAAAAGTTATACTAAGGTGGACTTGGGTACCAAGACCCTTTTGGAATGCCTTCTAGAAATGAGAGGTGAACTGTGTACCTCTATCTGAGATAATAGATAATGGAACTCCATGCAATCTAACAAACTCCCTGACATAGATCTTGGCATAGTCCTCGGCTGAATAAGACATATGGACTGGTAGAAAATGAGCTGATTTGGCCATCCTATCTAGAATGACCCAAACTGAATTTTGCTGATGATGAGTACGAGGTAAACCCATCACAAAATCTATGTTCACCTCTTCCCAATTCTAAGTGGGAAAATTCAACTCCTGTATACACCCACTAGGTTTCTGGTGCTCAATCTTAACCTATTAACATCTTGAGTACTTAGCTATAAACTCTATAATGTCTCTCTTCATCCCACTCCATTAATAGATCTCCCACAAATCATGGTACATCTTAGTATCCATTGGATGAATAGATTAACACACACTATATGCTTCTACTTGAATCCATTATCTTAGGTCATCTACGCCTAGCACACTTAGCCAACCCTGATAATGTAATACACTATATGGAAAAAGCCTCTATCTTCTGATCTCTGACTAATTCTTTCAATAACTAGGTTGGGATCCCTAACCTGCTTTTTCTTTACTTCTGAAACCAGGGATGATTCAGAACTACTCTGCACCCATACACTACCTTCTGCTGAATCGACTAAGCGAACACCTAGTCGGGAAAGCTGATGAACTTCCTAAGCTAACTTCTTCCTACCATTATCCACGTGAGCAATACTACCAATAGACATCTTACTAAGAGCATCAACCACTATATTAGCTTTGCCCGAATGATAGAGAACACTTATGTCATAGTCCTTCAACAACTCCAACCACCTTTTATGATGGAGGCATAGGTCTTTCTGAGAGAACACATACTGTAGGCTATTATTCTCAGTGAATACATCAACGTGCACTCCAAACAAATAGTGCCTCCAAATCTTTAAGGTAAATTCTACTGCTGCTAACTCAAGAACATGAGTTGGATAGTTCTTTTTATGGATTTTGATCTATCTAGAGGTGTATACTATGAACTTACCTCTCTGTAGCAAAACACACCCCAAACCAACCCTAGAAGCATCATAATATATGATAAAGCCATCTGAACCATCTAGTAGAGTCAAAATTAGGGTTGTAGGGAGTCGAGTCTTCAATCCCTGAAAACTCTTCTCACAAGAATCTAACCACTGAAATTTGACCTTTTTCTAAGTCAATCTATACATAGGTGATGCAATAGACAAAAATCCCTCAACAAACCATCGGTAATAGCAAGCCAAGCCTAAGAAACTCTTGATATCTGATGGAGAGATGGGTCTAGGATAATTTCTCACTTTTTTAGTCTTTTGGGGATCATCTATAATTCCATCACTAGGAATGATATATCCAAGGAAAGCTACTGACCTTAGCTAAAATTTTCACTTACTAAATTTGGTGAATAGATGATAGTTTCTGAGAGTCTTTAATACTATTCTGCGATGGTATGCATGATCATGTTCACTGCAAGAGTAGACAAGGATGTCATCTGTGAAGAACTATGATGAACATGTCCAAGTACTTCTTGAACACATGATTCATCAAGTGTATGAAAGCTGTTGGGGAATTAGTAAGACCAAATAACATGACTAAGAATTTGAAGTGACTATACCGAGTTTTGAAAGCTATTTTTGGAATGTAACATTCTCTGACTCTAAGCTGATGGTAGCTTGATTTGAGGTATATCTTAAAAATATAACTGGCACCCTGAAGTTGTTCAAACAAGTCACCAATTCTAGGAAGTGGGTACTTGTTCTTGATCGTAACTTTATTTAATTTACGATAGTCAATACACATTCTGCGAGAACTATCTTTCTTACGCATGAATAGAACTGATGCACCCCATAGGGACACACTGAGTTTGATAAATCCCTTATCTAGGAGATCTTTCAACTGTTCTTTTAATTCTTTGAGTTCTGCTGGAGCCATTCTATTTGGCGGAATATATATTGGCTGAGTATCTGGAAGAAGGTCTATTCCAAAATCATTATCCCTTTTGGGAGGAACTCTGGGAATATCTTCAAGAAACACATCTGAGAATTCACATTCTATTGATACTAACTCAAGAGTAGGGGTTTCTGATCTAGAGTCTTGTACTTTAACGAGATGGTAGACACATCCCTTAGTTAACATTTTTTCCCTAACGTAGGAAACAAGCTGAACCCTAAGTGCTGAAGTACTACCCCTCTACTCTATGGTGGGCTTATTTAGAAGCTGAAACTAGACAATTCTATTTCTGTAGTCAACTGAGGCATTGCAGCAATAAAGCCAATCCATGCTGAGAATGACATCAAAATGGGTCATCTTTAATTCGACTAGGTCTGCTGAAGTGAGTTTCTGAGATACCATAATTGGAAAGTTCCTGTATACCCATTGGGCTATGATAGATTTACCTAATAGGGTAAACACTAAGAAAGGCTCTACTAGAATTTCAGGACTGACTCCGAAGTCAAAAACTATATAAAGAGTTACAAAAGACAAAGAAACTTCTGGATCTAGCAAAGCATAAATATGAAAATGATAAACTTGTAATGTACCAGTGACCACATCAGGAGAACTTTCCTGCTCCTGTCGGGATTGAAGTGCATAGAGTCTGTTTGGGTGTTGCCCACTGGTGGGACTGGAAGTCGCAACCTGCTGATTCGAGTGACCGGACTGAGCTGATGGGTAGCTGTGCTAATACTACGAACCCATTTAAGGACATGTCTGACTCTGTGGCCTGGTATGTTACATCCAAAACATACGACACTTCAGCTCTGCAGACACTTTGATGGTTTCTACCACATTTCAGAGAGTATTTTTTTAGCACTTCTAACACTACCTTGGGGTTTCAGCCCTGATGCCCTATCTCTATTACCATCTCTTAAATTTGGCATGGGAGCCCTGGCTGAGGACGGAGCTAGAACTAAGATTTTTGGCAGAACTAAAAAAGATTCCTACCCTCTGACTTTGGCTGAGCAGTGTTGAAATAACCTATTCTCACTCTCTTTTTCTCCCTCTTCTTCCCCCTAGTCTTAGCCTCCTCTATTTTCTGAGCATAGACCATGAACCTGGATATGTCCATCTCCTTAATCAATACTACGGTCTTACACTCCTTGACCATACTATTAGACGCACCAGACATAAACTTACTCATCTTAGATTTTCTATCTTCTACCACATGAGGAGCTTATCTTGCTAATTAAGTAAACTTGAGAGAATACTCTTGTACCGTTATGTTTCCCTGCATAAAATTTATAAATTTAGAAAACTTCACTTCCCCCAACTCTAGCAGAAAGAACCTATCTAGAAAATCAATATAAAAATTCTCCCATTCTATGGGCCCTACATTGTAGACCTCTTTGCTTTCCACTATTTTAACCATGAGTGAGCCACATCCTGCAACTAATATGCAGCTAACTTGACACTCTCACTAGATGTCATCCCCATAATATTTGTAACCTTCTGCAACTAATCAAGAAATTCCTGTGTGTCCATATCTGACTTTGACCTGGTAAAAGATGAAGGGTTCATTCGGGTGAAGTCCTAAATCCTGGCTACAGTAGTATTGGCCACTAGGTTTGTTGGAACGACAGCTAGGCATTCATTTTGGGATACCACAGAATGAGCTAGGGTGGTGAAAGTTTCTCTGAATTCAGCATGGGAGATATATTTATCCAGGGGATCTGGCTGGACGGGCTGAGGTGCTGACTTATTTTTGGTTCTTCTTTTATTAGTCTTTTTAGGAGGCATATTCTGTAAATGAAAAGGAGAGAATGGATTAGACTGAGAATTTAACTTGAGCTCATGCTTACTTGTACGACATGAACATGAAAGAAGGGAAAATTTTCTTAAAACATCTAATAGTCTCCTGTCCATAAGTGTGGCACGCTACACACCTATGCATAAGACTCTACTAGACGTCGCTTACAGACTACCTAGGACTCTGTTGAACCTTAGGCTTTGATACCAATTTTTTAATGCCCTAATTCTATACCCTGAATCCTACACGATGCTCAAAATCTCAAGGGACCACAAGCTAACCCATGAATGGTACCTGCTGTAATAACTGAATAATAATACTGTATTATGTGGAAATTAGGTAGAAAATTTCCATAAGGTTCAAAACCATAAATAAATACTGAGAACTAAAAATTGAATATTAATACATCTGTCTAAAATACTCTAGTTTGATAAGCCTCTACTGTCTGAATAACGGATTAATGGGACAAATCACCAACTAACCCCGACTACTGAAAACTAATAAACTGAGATACTAAAGTAATAATCATGTCCTTAAAATTTGAGAACTCACCAATAGTTTGCTACTGATAGATTGAGTTGTTAAGTATGATCGGGAGTCCATGTATCTGAGTCTATGTTATAAGACATCATAGCAAAAAAGAAAGGTATGTGTCAGTACTTTGAATGTACTAGTATGCTAAGTGAGGTAGGTGGAGATACATGGGTTTATATGCATGAAAAATACTAACTAAATAACATGTGAATAACTGAATGAAAGTACATACATGAATACGTAAACTGTAACTAAGGTCGTGACAACACTGGATACTGAGTTCTGACTTACTAATTTATTGGTATCTGAATTTACTGATACGGTATTATTATTAACTGGGTGACTATATCTGAAAATCCTAATTCTGTGGAACTATTCTAAGTTTCATACTGAACTTAATGATTGTGTCTAAAAGTCTTGATTTCTGTAGAACTAAACTAAGTTCTATTCTAAGGACTGAAACTGAGACTGTGGAAGGTAATCATCTAACTGACATGCCTTTTTATTAATAGATTAGGGTCCAACCTAGAACCTCAGTTTGAATGGTATCAGTATTATTCCACGAGTAAAGACAACTATGAGTTAACTCTCTCTAATAGGAAGCTCTTTCATTAACCCTCATTGGTAGGAAAACTTGTATGAGATATATCAACCTTCGTCTGGTAGAAAGATATCTCAACCTACGCTGGCTATGTAGTTTTGTAACAAAGGGATTGCTACTAAGGGTCAAACCCTCTGCTTGAAGGAATGCTCCCATTCTTGGGTTCGCTCGATGCTATATTCTACTCCCAACTGAATTGACACTGATCTGATTACTAGTTCATACTAAGCTTGACTGAACTATTACTGATTATAGTATCTAACTGAACTAAAATAAATTCACTAAGTTTCATTAAATGATAGAATACTACTGAATTCTATTAACTAATAGAATATACTGAGGTCTAAACTAGATCTGAACTATACTAGACTCATACTAAGTCTTCTGAATTTTTCCTGAGTTCTATAACTGGTTGAGAGAACTAATGATCATGACATGACTAATATTATTCTACAACTGACACTGGCTCGAGGTAAACAGCTAAATTGTCAAGTATTAAATACCCCTAGGACTCGAAAGCATGGAAAGTAAATCACTGCATGACTTTAGTAGCATAATGGTCCTAGCTTGCTAATAATACATTCACTTAGACCATTTTGGTAAAACACTTGTTATACATGAGCTTGTGCATGATTGAAATTTCACAATAACATGTTATGCTTGGACTAGTCTAATAACATAAGCATTTTGACAAACACTTGGGGGTATTTCATCTATCAATAAACATATAGTAATATCATAGATTCTACATTCAACTTGTAATTCAAGAGTTTGATAGGTATTTCACAAAATTCAGTTCACAATTAAACTAGTTTGAATGAAACTTGGAACAACTAATGGAATTACATTACCACTAACATCATAATCATTAATAAATTTGAGATCCAACAAGAAATCCATGAAATCAATTAAATTGTATTTAGAAAGAGTTTCTTGAACTCCAAGGGTGGATTGAAACCCTTGGATGAACACTTCACATACCTTAACCATTAAATTCTGAAAGATTGATGGTAAGTTCTTGAGCCTTGAATTAAATTTAAAATCTCCTAGGGTTTGTTCTGGAGAGAAACTTGTAAAGAATGAATAGTTTTTTCCCTTTGAAGGGTTTAATTTCATGTTTTTGGGCTGATAGACATGGGAAAAAGACTTAATTACCCTTGAGGATATGGCATTTTAATGACTGAAAACTGATTTAGCAACGCGACGTGTCATTAGCATTGAAGCGATAGCCAATGTGCCTCGTTGAATCAATATTGGTTCACTAGAATTTGCACTGGGAGCTAGGAAAGAAATACTCATCGACACAATGGATGACGCGGCGCGTTGAGATCATATCGATCCACTGGTTTGAGCATTCAAATATGTTTTAAATAAAGTCTAAAAAATCCAAAACTTGTCCGAGAACACCTGCTGTCATTCCTGATCATGAATTAACCTAAAAATTGATATTTGAAGGTCAAAAGGTTCATAAGGATAAAATAACTCTAAGTATGAACACTTGGCTGAATTTTTTCAAAATCTAGGACCCCTAACTAGCTTTTACAGGACTGAATCAAGCTTAGGATTTTGTGGGGTCTTACACTTTTAGAATAGAACAGTTCAGATAGTGTTTAGTTTTCAGATGATTCTACCAAATCTTATTATTTATCAGTATTTAGATTTTTAACCATATGAAAATTTAGCTTAATTCTGTATTTATTTCAGTATTATTATTCAGTGCTTATAGCAGATATTAGTCATGGGTTAGATTGTGGTCCCTCAGGACTATAAGCACTATGTGACACCAAGGATTTACTCTCGAGCAGTTAAAAACTTGGTATTAGAGCCTAAGGTTCAATAGAGTCCTAGAGAGTCTGAAAGTTGCATCTAGTAGGGTCTTGTGCATGGTTATGTAATGCGCCACACTTATGGATAGAAGGCTATGAGATATATTAGTAAAGTTTCTCTTCTTTCAGCATTCATGTCGTGTGAGTGAGCATAAGCTCAAGCTAAATTCTTAGTCTAATCCTTTTCTTCCTTTCGGTTACAGAACGTGCCTTCCAAAAAGACAAACAGAAGTAGAACTAGAAATTAGTCAGCACCTCAACCCATTCAGGAAGATCTCCAGGACGAGCATGTCTCCTACGCCAAATTTAGAACCTCTTTCACTACCTGAGCTTATTTAGCAGTTGCTCAAAACAACCTACAGGCTATTGTCCTATCTAGGATTGGGCTTCGTACTAAGCAGAGCAAGGGAGAGAAAAGATAGAAGGAATAAGAAATTCAGAACAAGTGGTTTTAGGCCAAGATTAGAGGGTGATAACCGATTCCAGTTCCATAAAAAATTCTCATCCCCAAATCTTTATGTATCTAGCACTCCAATGCCAAATTTTAGAAATATCAATCCAGATAGCATGTCAGATTCTGAGCCCCTGGGTATCATGAAAAGAGGTCTTATCCACCCAGTTTTCTAAAATTGTGGTAGAAATCATCAGGGTGTGTGTAGGGTTGTTGATGACGTATGATTCAGATGTGGTAAGCCAAGCCAGAGGATATGAGAGTGTAGAGTAATGGCTCAGAGGGGAAAATATTTGCGCCAACAAGGTTAGTCCAACCATCCTTTAGTTCAGTCCGGTTGCCCAAACCAGAATGGTGCCACTTCTAGTGCCACCAGTCGGCAAAGCCCAAACAGGCTTTATGCCCTTCAGTCCAGACAAGATTAGGAAATTTCTCCAGACGTGGTCACTGGTACATTAAAGAACTTCTATTTACATATTCATGACTTATTAGATCCAAGAGCTTCTTTGTCTTTTGTAACTCTCTGCGTAGTAGACAACTTTAAAATCAGACTAGAAATTTTAACACAACCTTTCTTAGAACTTAGCTCAGTGGGAAAATCTATTCCAGCCAGACGAGTATACAGTAATTTCCCAGTTATAGACTTAGAATACTGGATTTAATCCAAGGGAGAGATGGTAGAACAAGTAACCAAGTCATACTTTCAGATTTTAGTAGTAATATCAGTATGCATAGAGAACCAGTGGGAAACGTTGATGCCCAACCCATCCTTACCTAAGTGCAAAGATTTGTACTTCAGCTATCACGATATCTACTCATACCTTACATGTTAGCTCTATGATTATAGTTCCTATTTATGCATATTATCAAAACTCATGTACGTTTACAGTTTCTAGTATAAGGAGTTCGTATTTTCTCAGTATTATGAATCATGTTCCATAAATATAGATACTCCAAACTCAGGTCATGCAGCTCATGACTCACGTACTTATTCCTTAAAGTGTGCTCAGTTTCCATGACTTATGCTATAATCCTAATGATCAATTAAATTCAGATTTATGTCATGTATATCCTCAGTCTAGATCTCGTGATAAATCCATGAGGTTGATATTCTATTCGTCAAGCCTCAGTTAAGTGTTAAGTTCAGTATTGTGTCCATTCATGCTTCAGGTCCTTATGTTTAACCTTCAGTGAGCTTTTCATATTAAATGATATAGTGATAAGCAGTTGCTTAGAAAGGAGATAGTAGATGTTTCATGTTAATAAAAGATTGTTGCATGTTATTTTAACACGAGGTTGTAGTTATGAAGATAGCCTTGAATGTCATGTTGATGATTAAGTGGTTAAAGGCATTTTATAGATTTGAGTAGGCTTGAACATAGTGGGAGAATTCAGTCTAGCTTAGACCTCAGTAGGTAGAGTTATTAGAGCCCATATTACAGAATTTTTGCCATGTTGTGGCTTCTTATTCATATGTCTTATTCAGACCATGCCAAGGTCTCCTTTCTCCCTAAAGTCATTACAACTTTATAGAAAATGTGTCAAGAAACACCCCAATTGAGTGTAAGTTTTCATGATGAGTTAGTGCGTAAATTAAGGAATTTAATTTAGCAGTTAGGGGGACTATTTCATATGGTTTCCCTATCTTTCCGTCTAGTCGTACTATCCGGAGTCTCATGAATATGACTACCCCAAAATGGCATAACCAGGTAGTTATGAGTTTATCCCAGTTCATGTGTCATTTCTTAGTTTTAGATCCCAAATATTCAGTCACGATTCAGTTAGTAGGTGCCCCGTGCACCGTCTTAGCTTTTTCTCAGTATCTCAGCCAAGTCAGCATTCTTCAGGGGACATAATATCCCAAGGGGGAGATGTACTATAACCCTGAGCTTTTATGTCCTAAACCTTTTAGTTTCTCTTCACACAACAAGATCCATTTTTAAGTAATGGGTAATTATAAGTTGACTCGCTCGTTCCAATCTCAGTTGTATAACCATTCCATGGCGTGATATGTATTCAAGAAATTAGTTTAGTTCATAGTATTCAATTCATATATCATGCTTCAGATTTAGTCATGTTCTCATGTTCCCGTTCATGCATGTTCAGTAAATGATCTCAGGTTCACCGGGATTCTCAGCCTCAGGTAGCAGCCTTTCTTAGATTTACTCAGTTCCTTGATTCAGTTACAGTTGTAAACTTGGTATTCCCTATAGTTACACCTTTAGTCATGTATTCATGAATCAGTTCAGTCATGTATTTTATGAATCAGATATGCATGGTCAGTATGTAAACTCCGCATATCAGCAATTTCATACAGGTAGTCATGCTTCAGTCGTGCATGTTCAATGTGTAAACTCAATCTATCAGTGTACCTCAGCTTAATTAGTCCCATTTGATGATGAATGTTCCCAAGGGGGATATATGATAATACCCCGTATTTCCTTAGCTAAAATTAAATGTCACTCCATAAGTTATCCAATGTAAAATTTTTGAAATACTTAGTATTTTTTAGTTTAGAGCTCACCAATGCATAGGAAATTCAGTCAGCTTTCCCACGATATAAAATTTACCCAAATCTGATATACCCGAGCGAAGAGTTAGAGACATTTTTGTGAAATAGTGTACCACTGGTTCTTCAGGTCTTTGCAGAGGCAGTCCAAATGGCAATTATCATTTTCTAGTGAGCCAACTTGATACTACCGGATCGCGCCAACAACCAATTTCTCAATTGTTACTTTTCCAGTATTACTCCGCGATAATGGAGAATCGCGCCAAGGCCCAATTTCCTGTCCAGTGAGGCACCGTGATGGCACCGCATCGCACCACCTGCCTAGTTCCCAGTAGTACACTATCTAGTGAGCCAGTGCAATTGTACCACATCGCGCCGGGGTGAAAAATCGGGATTTCTATCTTTCGTTATTTAATTTCAGGGGATGTTTTGTCAATTCTCAAAATCCCTAATCAGCCTAAACACGGGATTTATACCCTAAATAACCTAATATCTCATTATTCACTCACTTTTCTCAAGATTTAAAACATTCTCTCTCAAGAGGCAAAAATCCTAGCTTCAAGAATCAAGGTCAATTCTCAAGAAATCCTCCAAGAACATTCAAGACCTCTTCTTCTCAGGTATGTTAGGTGTTCATTCATGGGTTCCTTTCACCCATGAAGTCCAATAACCCTTTTTAAACATACAAGATCTTAGATTCATGATTTTCATGTTTGAATTAGATTGAATTCATGTTCATGCTATTAGATGGGTTTCAATCCATGATTTAATTGCAAGTTTAATTGCAAGTTTCATGAAAATTGAATAGCATGTGTGATGAATATTTGATTATCTTGATAAACCCTTGAGTTTACAAATTGATTAATATATCATGAAGTTCATATCGTGGCTATTATCATGTAAATAATCCATGCTTCCTAAGTGTTTGCTAAATTGCTTATGTGAAGTAAATAGTGGAATCATGACATGTTATTATGTGGTCCCAATCATGTACAATTTTATTCCCTACAAGTGTTTGATGAAATAATTATGTGAATTGACTAGTGAAAGCATTACATGTTATTACGTGATCCCATTCATGCACAAGTTCATGTATATCAAGTGTTTGACAAAATGTCTAAATGAGTTCATTATTAGCAAGAAAGTATTGTTATGCCTTCATGATCATGTTACGTCTTTTTTTTTATGATACCGAGTCTTGAGGGTATTTAATACCTATAATCTAGTTGTTTACCTAGAGCTAATGTCAGTTACAGAATAGTATTAGTCATGTCATGATCAATAGAATTCAGTTAGCCACAGAACATAGTAGAACTCAGCCAGTTGCAGAAATCAGGAAAACTCAGAAAACTCAATATCAGTCTAGTCTATTACCGTATACTCAGTACAGTCTCCTTTAGTTAAGAGTAGGATTTAGCACCAAGCGAGTGCAGGGATAACGGCTTCACCGTCAGAGAGGCAGCATCGTCAGTAGCAGTCCTCATACTCTTTAATTGCATAGCCACCACAGGATGAGGAGTCACCCATCAGACTAGGCATGACTACCTCTCAGGGGTGACCCATTAGATTAAGCTTGGCTCCACCCAGGTGTCACCCATCAGCTAGGCTTGGCATCCTGGTTTTCCAGTGTTAGTACCCGTGGCACGGTATTAGCAACCTTTCAACTGGGGTCATAGGTAGGACCTTTATCAGCTTAGATTCAGGGTACGTCGGTTACATGACAACCTCCTGCAGTCTTAGTTTCAGTCTCAGTTTAGAATTCTGTTCAGTTCTAAAGGATCGGGTTTGTCAGACATAGTCACTCAGTATCAATAATTTAGTTATCAGTTACTTTAAATAGAAGTTACTCAGTTATCAGAACTTAGTATTTAGCTTCAAAAAAACTCAGTTATAGTATACATATATGCACAGTATCATATACTCAGTATTTATAATAGTTTTAACTGTCCATGTACTCTCATATTCAGTTACTCTATATCATTCAGTCAGATACTTTTCATGCATATGAACCCTTACATTCAACATTCCCTCATCTAGCATATAATTATGTACCATGTACTAATGCATACTCTTTCTTTCCACTATGATGTCTCATATCATAGGTTCGGATGCTCAGGTTCCCGACTGCGCCTAGATAAATCCAGTCAACAGTTGTAGATTTAGTAGCGAGTCCTCATCTATCGAGGATGTGCTTTTATTTTAGTATTTCAATTTATCAGTAGTTAAGTAGTTGGATTTTGTTAGGTTCTTGTCCCATCAACTTCATATTCAGATAGTTTAGTTAGAGGCTTTCAAACTAGACCAGTTCAGACAGTGTTTATTTTTCAGATATTTCTACCAGATGTCATTAATTATCAGTATTTAGATTTTGAACCTTATGGCAATTTAACTTAATTCTACATTTATTTTAGTATTATTACTCAATGCTCACAGCAGATATCAGTCATGGGTAAGCTTGTGGTCCTTCGGGACTGTAAGCACCGTGTGACGCCAAGATGTACTCTCGGGGCATTACATAAATCTTGTAACTGAAATGAATCTATAATTTGCTCCTTTCCTAGACAATCTAATTCCAAAATTTCCATCAGAACTTCATTGATGGTGCTCTGGTAGATCAGTGATTTATTGTGTTGCTTATCTAATGTATCAGTTCCTCCAGACTCCTGAGAAAATTCAGACTCTTCTTCAACTCTATTCCCCCATGTGGTGCTATTTTCCCCTACTTTTTTAGGGATGTCATCTTCCATATTTCCTTGCTTCTTTTGTATTCTCTTTTTCTACTTTTTTCTAGTGTTTCCACCATGTTTTTCACTAATTCAAAAGTATTTTCACCCATTCTTTTGTGGAAAGTTCATTTTTCTTTTGACCCTCACTATATTTATCTTTCACCCTTTTTTCTTGTGATCCCTCATTCAAAATATCAAATGGTGTCTTAATTCCATCTCTAGAGTCTTCAACATTTTCAACACTATTATTGAGAGCATATTCATCATCATTATTCTTAGCAAATTATATATTAGTTAGATTCCATATCCTGTAGCTTTTACCGAATCTCCATCCATTATAGTTAAGATGTTGAACCTGTGATTGATCATGATAGTTCCCTTGCTGTGTAATGCCCCGAAAATGGGTCCCGGAGTGTCACACAGTGCTTGAGGCTACGAGTATCCCCAAGCTAACCCTTTGATCCATTTTCATTCAGTTCAACACAAATCAACGGGGTTTCCATAAATAACCATCAAATATCAACAAAGTAATCATCATCCTAGAATAAAAGAATTTAGAAAGATAACAAAATACGAATTATTAATCAACTCCCAACATCTATACTAGTCTGATAAGCCTCTATGAGAATCAATAAAACCAGCGAGCCATTGAGATATGCCCCAACTGAATCATACTCAGTTATCAAATGTAAATGATTCCGTGAAACCAACATCAGACATCACATCCTCAGAACATGAGGACTCACCACAACAGAGGATGTAGAAAGCTTGCCCGAAGAATCACTGTCGAACCTGGAACAGAGCATCTAAACCTATATTCCGAGAAAATACAGCCCACATCCGAAGATATGGGCCAGTACCATGGAAAGGAACCGAGTATATGGGGGTGTATACAGTTGTATACACATCATCATCATAAATATTTATACGAAATATGCAGGATGTATGCAAGACTCACATAGCCCGAAGAAAATCATCATAATCATGAGAGGATGAAATAAGTACAATAACACATGTGAGTCATCAGATAATTTGTCAATCACTTTCAGTGAACCAAGAATATCAATTCTCATATTGTAAATATCATTTAAATCTTTTGAAAGAATAACTTTCACAATTCCACTTTCAAATCACTTCATCCTTCACCATAGACACAAGCAAACACACACACACTAGGAGATTCTATAACCGACATAAACCATATGAGCTACATGGAGTCAAACGTACAACCCACGTTGGGGAGAGCCGTCCTATCTTTGCCATCGGAGTAGGACTATCGATATCAAATCCATACAAACTAGTAATCACTATATAAATCAGCCTCAGGCTCACTCCTACAAGGGCATGTAGTTCTAGGGAAGTAAGGTCTCTTTATACCTCCCACTCGGTGCTAAAGATTTCTCCCGGACTTAGCTCAGATCAATTATCAAATGTAAACAATTCTGTGAAACCAATATCAGATATCACATCCTCGAAACATGAGGACTCACCACAATAGAGGATGTAGAACAGCGTGCCCAAAGAATCACTGTCGAACCTGGAACTGAGCACCTGAACCTACATTCCGAGAAAATACAGCCCACATCCGAAGATGTGGGTTATTACCATGGAAAGGAACCGAGTATATGGGGGTGTATGCAGTTGTATAAACATCATCATCATAAATATGTATAAGAAATATGCAGGATGTATGAAAGACTCACATAGACTGAAGAAAATCATAATAATCATGAGAGGATGAAATAAGTACAATAACACATGTGAGTCATCATATAATTTGTCAATGACTTTCAGTTCATCAAGAATATCAATTCTCATAATGTAAATATCATTTAAATCTTTTGATAGAATAAATTTCACAATTCCACTTTCAAATTACTTCACCATTCACCATAGACACAAGGAAATACACACACACTGGGAGATCCTATAACCGACATAAACCATGTGAGCTATATGGAGTCCAACATACAACCCACATTGGGGAGAGCCGTCCTATCTTTGCCATCGGAGTAGGACTATCGATATCAAATTCACACAAACTAGTGACCACTATATAAATCAGCCTCAGGCTCACTCCTACGGGGGCACGTAGTTCTAGGGAAGTAAGGTCGCTTTATACCTCCCACTCGGTGCTAAAGATTTCTCCCGGACTTAGCTCAGATCATTTCAAAGACAATCCACAACAAAATAATTTCAGTAATATATAAATATATATCGGGAGCCATCATGGTTCCCATCTATCAAAATTAACCACGTTGTGGATTTCATTAACACTCGAGTTCAAAACAACTTCATTAAGACCAAAACATCAAATCAATCAAAATATCTCAAATATTCAACATCAACATGCTTATAATGCACACTTTCTCAAAAAAACACAATTTCCAATGGGGATTCATGACCCAAATATCAAAATCATGATAAATATCATTCAAGATTCATGCTTTATATCTCCACACATGTAAATTCATCTTTCAAAATCATAAACATCAAGATTTCATAATAATAATCATAAGATATGGGTTCATGCTTCAAATTCGTAAAAATCAAATAAAAATCATGCCTTTATAAAGAAAATTACTTTTGGGCAGAAGAACGAAAGAGAGTTCTTGTTGAAAAACCTCACATACCTTGAATGACGAACTTTAGATCGATACTCATTTTTGAGATGTTAATCGTGCCTTTGAATGATGGTTCTTAGAGTTCTTGAACTAGGAACTTAGAATCTTGAATAAATTTGCAGAATTAATGGTGAACTTTGGAGGTTCTTGAAGTTCTTGAACTAGGAACTTGGAATTTTGAATAAATTTGCAGAATTAATGGAGAACTTTAGAGGTTCTTGAAGTTGGATGTAGGAGCTTAGGGTTTTCTTTTTGAGGGAATTTGATGAAATATAACATTTAATGCTTCTAATAGGCTTTAATATAGGGTTTGGACAGATTTTTGGGTGAGGGGGAATGTCCAAAACGCCCCTAAAAATCAAATAATTCTCGAATCTGTCCTTTGATGGACTGTTTTGATAGTCTGAAGTAGATCAACCATAACGTTTTACTCCGTTATCAAAATATGATGAAACCAATTTCATTAGAGAAAGGACTCTCATATATTTCCGTTGATATACAGTATCTCACCCAGATCAGTGTGTACGAGGATTTATGATAGTTTGAAGTTGACCCAAAATTTTTCTTTTGATAGGCTGAAGTAGATCGACCATAACTTTTTTCTCCAATTGACAAATTGGATGAAACCAGTTTAATTGGAAAGAGAACTCATAGAGATTTCCGTTGATATATAGTAGATCACCCAGATCATTATATACAAGGATTTACGATCATTTAAAGTTGGAGCAAAAATACGTCAGGCCTCATACTTTTTCCTACACGTTTTACTGTTCACTACTATTCATGGTTTGATCGGAATGTTCATAACTCGTCACTCTGGTGTCCGTTTTGGATGATCCACATATCGTTGGAAAGATTATTTAATACTCTACGTAATGGTGGGTTATAATCTAAGACATTCCACACGTAAAATTTATAATTCATTCTAGAAGATAGAACACAACACATTCACGCACAAAATTTCAACGAAAAATTTCCCGATGTATTACATCATCCCCCCTATAAAATATTTGTCCTCGAATGACGCTAGACATGCCAAGATTAGATAGGGAAGAGAGTATACAATTGAAACCATTCGTTAGACTCATCACCACATTGTTTCTCACTCCGAATACAACATAGAATGCATAAATTCAAGAAACTACAGCTGAACACATAATAAATGACAGCTGAACTGCTGCAACTTTTATCAAATATGCATGATTTAGGAAAGAACGGTACCTTTGGCTTGATCGGAGTTTGCGGAAAATAGGTGCGGGTACTTGGATCTCATATCCCCCTCAGCTTCCCAAGTTTCACCCTCAACAGATTGGTTTCGCCACATGTTCCTTAGTCTTCGGACACTGAAATCAAGAATCTCAACAAGAATCTCATCAAAAGAAAGATTTTCTTGAATGTCAGCACTCAAAGAAGAATCCACTACCACAACATCACTAATATGCTTTCTAAGCAAGGAGACATGGAATATTGGATGAACAAAGGAAAACTCGGAAGGCAACTCGACCTTATAAGCTACCTTACCAACATGGCTAAGAATTTTATAAAAACCAACATAATGGGGACTAAGCTTCCCCTTCTTTTTGAATCTCTTCACCCCCCTCATGGGTGAAATTTTTAGATATACTAGGTCACCAACTTCAAACTCAAGGTCTCTTCTTCTAACATCCGCATATGACTTCTGACGACTCTGCGCAGTTTTCAACCTTTCCATAATTAACTTAACTTTTTCCATAGCCTCAAATAGCGAATCAGGACCACTCACAGCCGCTTCACCCACCTCGAACCAACCTATGGGTGATCTATACTTCCTTCCATATAAGGCTTCACACAGAGCCATGCCAATACTAAAGTGGAAACTATTATCATAAGCAAACTCTATCAACAGTAAGTGATCCCAACTTCCCTTAAAGTCAAGTGCACAAGCTCTCAACATATCTTCTAACGTCTGGATGGTCCGCTCAGCCTGACCATCGGTCTGCGGATGAAAAGCAGAACTTTAAAGCACTTGAGTACCAAGACCCTACTGAAAAGCTTTCCAAAATTGCAAAGTGAACTGAGTACCCCTATCCGAAATGTTAGACAAGGGAACTCCATGCAGTCTGACTAGCTATCGAATATATAATCTAGCGTAATCCTTAGTAGTATATGAAGTATGAACAGGAAAGAAATGAGCAGGCCTAGTCAACCTATCAACCACAACCCAAATGGAATCATGATGGCGTTGGGAAGGAGGTAAACCAATCACGAAGTCCATATTTATCTCTTCCCACTTCCAGGAGGGAATACTAAACTCTTGCATCATACCATCAGGTCTTTGGTGTTCAACCTTAACCTGCTGGCATGTTGCACACTTAGCTACAAATGCTTCTATATCTTTCTTCATGCCACTCCACCAATAGATTTCCCGCAAGTCTCGGTACATCTTGGTGGCACTAGGATGAATAGAATATCGTACCCCATGTGCTTCAGCCATAATCCTCTGTCTCAAATCATCAACATTTGGGACACACAATCTACCCTACAATCTCAACACACCATCTCCCCCATGGGAGAAAACCTCTACTTTTTGGTCCTTGACTGACTCCTTCAGTCTGACCAAACTAAAATCTAAGTATTGCTTTTCCTTCACTTCCGAAACCAAGGACGATTCGGAACTACTCTAAACTCCTATACTACCTTCAGCAAAGTCAAACAACCTAACCCCCAATCTAGCCAAACGATGTACATCATGAGCCAACTTTTTCTTACCTTCTACCACATGCAAAACACTACCCATGGACACTCTACATAGGGCATCTGCCACAACATTGACCTTGCCCAGATGGTACAACACACTCATATCATAGTCCTTTAATAATTCTAACCATCGTCTCTGCCTAAGATTCAATTCTCTCTGGAAAACACATACTGTAGACTCTTATGATCAGTGAAAACAACAACATGGACACCAGACAAATAGTGTCTCCAGTTTTCAAAGCAAACACAACAGCAACCAACTCAAGGTCATGGGTGGGGTAATTTTTCTCATGGGGTTTCAACTGTCTAGAAGCATAAGCTATCACCCTACCCTTCTGCATCAATACGCAACCCAACCCAACTCTCGAAGCATCACAGTACACCACAAAACCATCAACACCATCAGGTAAAGTCAAAACAGGGGCTGAAGTGAGTCGAGTTTTCAACTCTTGAAAACTCTTCTCACAAGATTTGGACCACAAGAACTTCACTTTCTTTTGGGTCAACCGAGTCATAGGAGACGCTATAGAGGAGAAACCCTCAACAAAATGGTGGTAACACCCAGCTAAACCCAAGAAGCTTCAGATATCAGTCGGACAAATAGGTTTAGGCCAATTTCTAACAACTTTGGTCTTTTGGGGATCAACTCTGATACCCTCGAAAGAAATGATATTACCTAGAAAAGCAACTAACCTTAGCCAAAACTCACACTTACTAAATTTGGCAAAAAACTTGTGATCTCTAAGGGTTTGCAAGACAGTTCGAAGATAATCAGAATGTTCATCCTCACTACAGGAGTACACCAGTATATCATCGATGAATACTAATGCAAACATATCCAGATATGGTCTGAACACTCGATTCATGAGGTCGATGAAAGCTGCTGGGGCATTAGTTAACCCAAAAGACATAACAAGAAACTCAAAATGGCCATAACGAGTTTGGAAATGGTTTTTGGGATGCCACACTCTCTAACTTTTAGTTGATGATAGCAGGAACGAAGGTCTTTCTTTGAGAAATAACTTGCACCTTGCAATTGGTCAAACAAATCATCTATTCTCGGAAGGGGGTATTTACTTTTTATGGTGACTTTATTCAGTTGGTGGTAATCAATACACATATACAAAGATTCATCTTTCTTTCTTACAAACAACACAGGAGCACCCCAAGGAGAAATGCTGGGCCTTATGAAACCCTTATCTAGTAGATCTTTGAGTTGCTCTTTCAACTCTTTAAGTTCTGTAGGGGCCATACGGTAAAGAGGAATAGAAATGGGCTGAGTATCGGGAAGAAGATCAATCCCAAACTCTATAACTCTGTCAGGAGATATCCCTGGGAGATCATCTAAAAAGACATCAGAAAGCTCATTGACGACGTTAATAGATTGGAGATTTGGAGTCTCAGACTCAGTGTCTTTGACTCTAACCAAATGGTAAATACACCCCTTGGAAATAAGCTTTCTGGCTTTGAGGTAAGAGATAAAATGACTCTTGGGTGACACAGAATTCCTAGACCACTCAAACACTGATGCACCCAAAAATAGAAACTTGACCATTCGGGTCCGATAATCAATAGATGCATAAGAACAATACAGCTAGTCCATACCTAAAATCATATCAAAATCTACCATGTCTAACTCAATCAGATTAGCCAACAAGACTCTATGAAGAACGATAACAAGACACTTTTTATACACTTTCTGGGCAACAATCAAATCACCCACTGGGGTAGAACCAAGGATAGGCTCAGGAATAATCTCAGGACTCATTTCAAAATTCACAACAATCAAAGGTGTAACATATGAGAAACTGGATCCAGGATCCAACAAAGCATACACATCAAACTGAAATATATGAAGCATATCGGTAACAATATCTGGAGAGTTCTCCTGTTCCTAGTGGGATAGTAAAGTATAGAATCTATTTTGGCACTGCCCGCCAGCATTGCTAGAAGAGGCGCCCTGAGCTGGGGCTGGGCGAGTCGCTGGAACTGGAGCACTAACAGTCTGAGTCTGGGTCTAAGGGTGATAGTCACGATGCCCTTGTCCATCCTGTGGACAATGTCTAACTTTGTGACCCATGTCACCACACCAGAAACAACCCCTCTTCTCACCCCAACACTCATCCGAATGATCCCTACCACACTTAGGACACAGGGTACGATTTGGCTTACTGCCAGTACTGTATTGGGACCTCGATGCATATGACCTACTACCTTGCTCCTGGCTACCTCTAGGAATGGGAGTAATTGCAGATGACGGTGCTGGCATAGACGAACAATCCTAATACTGAGGGTGACTCCCTCCCTGCGATATAGTCTGACCTTGTTCGTGCTTGTTGGACCTAGTTCTCTTATCCCCTCTTATTCTATCATTCTCCTTAATCTTGTCTACCTCAATCCGTTAGGCATAAGTCATCAACCTAGAAAGATTCATCTCACTATTCAGCAGAGCAGACCTACACTCCTTAACCCCATAACTAGACAATCAAGTCACAAACTTACTCATACTAGCCCGATTATCAGCCACTAAGTCAGGAGCATACTTGGCCAACTAATTGAACTTTAGACAGTACTCCCTAACAGTCATAGAGCCCTATCGCAGGTTCATAAACTCTTCTACCTTTGCCTCCCTCATCTCCAAAGGGAAAAACTTATCCAGGAATGCATCCTGGAACTCTTGCCAAGTTGTAGGGATTGCTCCCTCACCTCTACCTTTCCTCCAAACAACAACCCAATTATAAGCAAGGTCTTTCAACCTATACACAGCCAACTCCATACTATGTTCCTCAGATATATGCATCACCTAAGTAATCTTCTGCACCATCTCTAAAAATAACCATGGATCGTAATTAGACTTGGATCCATAGAATTTTGGTGAATTCATCTGCATGAACTCACAGATCCTAGTAGCAGCTAAATCACCTCCCTGCTGCTGTGGAGCTGGGGTTGGGTTGGCCTGAATATTTGTAGTAACATCTTGGGCCAGCACCTGAAAGGCTACCCAAAATTCAGTATGAGACACGTTTTCATTGAATGGGTCAGCGGGTTAAGGTTACTCACCATCATTATTTCATCTCACTAGACGTGGAGACATATTTCTAAAAGAGGAGAGCACGAATCAATAGCAGAGAGAGACACTTTAAGCATGATAGACTTCTGAAAGAAAGAATCACATTTATTCCTAAAATGTCTTGTAGCCTCTTGCTCATAGATGTGGCATGCTACACACTGATAATCAAGACTCTACTTAACGCGGCTTGTCAGACTCCCTAGGACACCTTAAAAACATAGGCTCTGATACAAATTTTGTAACACCCTAAAAAATGGGTCCAGGAGCGTCACACGGTGCTTGGGGCTACTAACCCTTTGAGCCATTTTCATTTAGTTCAACACAAATCAATGGGGTTTCCATAAATAACCTTCAAAAATCAATAGAGTAATCATCATACAAGAATAAAAGAATTTTAGAAAGATAACAAAATAGGACTTATTAGTCAACTCCCAATATCTATACTAGTCTGACAAACCTCTAAGAGAATTAATAAAACCAGTGAGCCATTGAGACATGCCCCAACTAACTCATACTCAATTATCAAATGTAAACAATTCTGTGAAACCAATATCAGACATCACATCCTCGGAACATGAGGACTCACCACAACAGAGGATGTAGAATAGCGTGCCTGAAGAATCACTGTCAAACCTAGAACTGAGCACCTGCACCTATATTCCGAGAAAATACAGCCCACATCCAAAGATGTGGGTTATTACCATGGAAAGGAACCGAGTATATGGGGGTGTATGTAGTTGTATAAACATCATTATCATAAATATTTATAAGAAATATGCAGGATGTATGAAAGACTAACATAGACCGAAGAAAATCATAATAATCATGAGAGGATGAAATAAGCACAATAACACATGTGAGTCATCATATCATTTGTCAATGACTTTCATTTCATCAAGAACATCAATTCTCATAATGTAAATATCATTTAAATCTTTTGATAGAATAAATTTCACAATTCCACTTTCAAATTGCTTCACCATTCACGATAGACACAAGGAAACACACACACACTGGGAGATCCTATAACCGACATAAACCATGTGAGCTATATGGAGTCCAACATACAACCCACGTTGGGGAGAGTCGTCCTATCCTTGCCATCGGAGTAGGACTATCGATATCAAATTCACACAAACTAGTGACCACTATATAAATCAGCCTCAGGCTCATTCCTATGGGGGCACGTAGTTCTAGGGAAGTAAGGTCGCTTTATACCTCCCACTCGGTGCTAAAGATTTCTCCCGAACTTAGCTCAGATCATTTCAAAGACAATCCATAATAAAATAATTTCAGTAATATGTAAATATACATCGGGAGCCATCATGCTTCCCATCTATCAAAATCAACCACGTTGTGGATTTCATTCACACTCGAGTTCAAAACAACTTCATTAAGACCAAAACATCAAATCATTCAAAATATCTCAAATATTCAACATCAACATGCTTATAACACACACTTTCTCAAAAAAACACAATTTCCAATGGGGATTCATGACCCAAATACCAAAATCATGATAAATATCATTCAATATTCATGCTTTATATCTCCACATGTGGAAATTCATCTTTCAAAATCATAAACATCAAGATTTCATAATAATCATCATAAGATATGAGTTCATGCTTCAAATTCATAAAAATCAAATAAAAATCATGCCTTTGTAAAGAAAATTACTTTTGGGCACTAGAACAAAAGAGAGTTCTTGTTGAAAACTCCTACATACCTTGAATGATGAACTTTAGATCAATACTCATTTTTGAGATGTTAATCGTTCCTTTGAATGATGGTTCTTGGAGTTCTTGAACTAAGAACTTGGAATCTTGAATAAATTTGCAGAATTAATGGTAAACTTTTGAGGTTCTTGAAGTTCTTGAACTAGGAACTTGGAATCTTTTATAAATTTGCAGAATTAATGGTGAACTTTGGAGGTTCTTGAAGTTGGATGTAGGAGCTTAGGGTTTTCTTTTTGAGGGAATTTGATGAAATATAACATATAATGCTTCTAATAGGCTTTAATATAGGGTTTGGACGGTTTTTGGGTGAGGAGGAATGACCAAAATGCCCCTAAAAATCAAAATAAGTCTCGAATCTGTCCTTTGGTGGACTGTTTTGATAGTCTGAAGTAGATCGACCATAACATTTTACTTCGATATCCAAATTAGATGAAACCAGTTTCATTAGAAAGAGGACTCTCATATCTTTCCATTGATATATAGTATATCACTCAGATCATTGTGTACGAGGAGTTATGATCATTTGAAGTTGACCTAAAAATTCACTTTTGATAGGCTGAAGTAGATCGACCATCACTTTTTGCTTCGATGGACAAATTGGATGAAACCAATTTCATTGGAAAGAGGACTCGTAGATATTTCCGTTGATATATAGTAAATCACCCAGACCATTATGTACAAAGACTTATGATCATTTAAATTTGGAGTAAAAATACGGCAGGCCTCACTACTTTTTCCTGCACGTTTTACTATTTCAGTACTATTCACGGTTCGATCGGAATGTTCATAACTCGTCACTCTAGTATTCATTTTGGATGATCCACATATCGTTGGAAATATTATTTGATACTATACGCAATGGTGGGTCGTAATCTAAGACATTCCGCACGAAAAATTTATAATTCATTCTAGAAGATAGAACCCAACACGTTTACGCACAAAATTTCAGTGAAAAATTTCCTGGGGTATTACATGTTGCTTTCCCTATATTTTGAAACTTCTTCCCATTCATCTGATGATATTTACTTGTTATGTTTTGGATTTACACTCATCCTCTTCACGTCCTTTAAATTTACACTTCTTGCAATAGGAAAGAATCATACCATATTTAATTAGCTTTAATACTCTGAACTTCTTTAGTATCTTAATTCTCTATTTACATCATCACATGTTGTGGTTTTTCAGCCAACAAATCTAATTGAACTTTCACCCTCGCACAACTTGGCCGAGTTTTATTGATTGTTTCTATATCTAAATGCTGGGGTTTACCAATAGAAAAATCTAAAAATAATAATTATTCTTTGGCTATGAACGTTCAGAAAAGATAAGGGAAGGATATCCATGCTATCACTTGTGTGGATTCCTCCTCTAACTTAATGTTAGAAACATATATTTGAGGGAGCATTTTATGTGATTGCCCATCTTTTGCAGCAATGTAATAAGACATCTTAGACATGATGTTGATGAAATCCTCCATTAATTCTATTCTAATTAAAACATGTGTATTGTGAAGGAAACTGACCTTACAATCTGCCTTCACGCTACATTGTAATAGTATTTTTTCTCATAGTTTTGTCAACTCAGGCCATCCATTTAAAAATTTACCCACAATAGAAAATTATAAATTCTCAATTATGTTCATTAGAATCACACTTGTTTAGTCCAATTAACTACTGGCACCCCATTCATGAAATCTACTTTTTTAATAGGAATAGGTACTAAATCAAAGTTATTATCTTTAATCTTTAATTTGGCAGAATGATTAACTATTGTTGAATAATTGATAGTCAAAGCTACATTAGGTTTAGGAATTGGTATAGATGAAGAATTTAGAGGAAGGAATTGATTAATAACAAAAAAGCAGTAAGAAAGTCTAGTCATGGAAGTCGACTGGCCACACGTCAATGCCATGGTTGTGTCTAGGGTTTGTTTTCAAAATCACCATTATCTCTTCTCTGTCATGTCATAGTCCAGACAAGAATAAATCTCCAACCTCTTTCTATTACAACTAAAGAGTAAAAGGAAAAATAAATAAAACATGGGACTGGTTCTGATCCTCGATGTCCTACAATAGCAGCCCATAGGATACTACCATGGTGTTGCTATAGCAGAAAAATCCCTCTATTGTGGGATGACATTCGCTCATCCAGAAGTTCAAATTTCAAAATTTCTCAAATAAGTATTTTACAAAACTAATTCGAGAATACATTACAAAAATTCTTATACCCTGTGTGCTTGAGGTTCCTATAGTAATGATGGAATGGGTCATTACATCATGATATTCCCTTAATGACTAGTGTAAGTCATGCAATGTAATGTATGCTCTCAGTTCAGACCACTTGCTCTAAGAACTATGTACGCTTACCTATAAAAATGACAAGGGTTTCATCTGTCCAAGTGTTTCTCCATGGGGTGCTCCTATGCTTTTAATGTAAAAGAAAGATGGGTCCCTTTAGATGTGTATAGACTACAGTCGGTTAAATAAGGTTACCATGAAAAATAAGTACCCTCTTTCTAGAGTTGATGACCTTTTTGATCATCCTTAGGGTGCTAAGTATTTCTCCGAAATTGACATCTGTTTGGGCTATCACCAGTAGAAAATTAAGGAGGTTGATATTCCTAAGACTGCTTTTTGGACCCTATATGACCATTGAGAATTTTTGGTTATTTTGTTTGGGTTGAATAATTCTCTATCTACTTTCATGGATCTTATGAACTAGATATTTAGGCATCTTTAGATTTATTTGTTATACTCCAAAAGTGTGGAGGACCATGCCAATCATATTCAAATTATGTTGCAGACCTTAAAGGAGCAGGAATTGTATACTAAATTTTCTAAGTGTGAATTATGTCTAAGTGTTATGTCTTTTCTCGAGCATGTCGTATGCAGCGAAGGAACTAAAGTGTATCTACAAAACCTTGAGGCAATTTAGAAATGAACTATACCAATGACTCCAACCGATATTACAACCTTTTTGGTCTTGGATGGGGTACTATACGAGTTTTGTGGAAAGTTTCTCATCTATTGATGCTCCTATGATGAGATTAACTTCGTAAAGGGAAAATTTTTATGTGTTCCAATGCTTTTGAAGACTGTTTTGAAATGTTAAAGGATAAGTTGACTTTTGCTTCATTTTTTACCCTACTCGATGGTGTTGAGGGGTTTGTTTTATATTTTGATGCATCCCGTGTAAGACTGTGATGTGCATTGATGTAGCATGGTAAGGTTGTATCCTATACTAGACAACTCAAGGTTCATGAGAGGAATTACCTGACTCATGATCTAGAGTTGGTGACTGTGTGTTACACCCCACACCTTTGGGCTAGAATTTAAGCCTTCATTCCTACGCATAACGTAAAATCCCATAGCATTCTCGACATGACACCACACTTAGTAGCATACTTAAAGAGCTAACAACCTGCAATTTTCCTATGTGTTAAAAGGTCTTAGTTATATTTTAAGCTCCTAAACTTTAATGATTTCTATATTGACCATTCCAACCCCGAGACGTAGATTTTTGAGTTGTTTCATGTTCAGGGGTGTAAAGGGGATGTCTTGGGGGAAGTTTGGATTTTTCGGATCGGGTTTGAGGCATGTTTAGAATTTGAAAATAGAAAGTCACTACGATTGCACCGCTTTACGGTGACTATAGTGGTGGGACCTCCACAGTGTTGCGGTGAGCTCTAAAAATGGAATTCTATAGTAACTTTTAAAATTGAGATGCAGTCTCATCTTTTCCCTACAGCCGAAAATCGTGTTAACATTAAATTAAAACATCTTTAGGGCATAGTATGCCCAAATTCACTCAAATCCTCCAAAAATAAAACCCTAAACTTCCTTCCCAAAGATCAATAATTCATCATTAGGTTCAAGATTTCAAAGAAACGGGTTAAGATTCATATTTTATTCTTTGAACTAAGTAATATGAGCTACGTGGGGCTGTCCTAAAAACTCTATGGGCATAAGTTATGGTTTTATCAATCTTTTGAAAGCATGTTATGATGTTTATTACAAAGGTTTGAAAAATTGTTTTGATTAGCCAATCATGTCACCCTTTTCAGTGATATATATATATTATTTTAGTCTTGATACCTCCCCTTAAAATTGATTTTACTCGTGTATATGTAAGTATGTGTTTTGAGTTTTGCAAAGATTAAATCGAAATCATTAATGATGAAACCCCTCTCAGTTAGGATGCCTCTTGATTTCACATGTTGTGGATTGATCAATTCCATGTTTTAAAGCATGAGATAAGTGTTTTACTATTATTTTGAACTTGATATTAATTATGAATTGAAGAGAGAGTGTTTTCTTGTTTATAAATGTTCAAGTTTATAATGGAAAGAGTTGCATGGATTGTTATAAAGGAATTGACCATCATATCTTAAAATATTGAAAAGGGAGAATCTTGGGATAAGTTTTGAATATGTTTTGAAATAAGGACTCCCTTGCATTGTTTAAATGTTTTTGGTGGTAAAATGATTGAGTTGATTGAAAAAAATAAAGAAGAATATTGTATGGATTAGACATACTACTTACAAGTCTTGGTATGACGGTACCAAATAGATAAATGTCGTAGCAGATTCAGAATAGACTAAAATACAGATATTACTTAGATTTTGAATTCAAAAAGATGCATGTTTAGAAAAAATGAAAAATAGGCTTAAAGAGAGTTAGATGGTTACCTGAAGAAAGTACGAGTTGAATGACTCAACGCTAGGAATCGTGATTTACCAACACGGGATTATAGTACCCTGCTTTGTGGTCTTGTGTACCTTAATTCATGTCATCCCAAATTGGCACTACAGCTAGGAAGCTTGCTTTCTGATCTTGTGCACTACCATGAAATATTGATTTGATTGGGGATTCTGGCACTATGTTGTGTGATCTTGCGTGTCCATCATATTAATAGTCTAATCCTTGAAACAAACTCGAATTGAGAGCTTAGTCATTGAGTCAAGGACGGATTCCATATATCCCATGAAATTTCAGATTGTAGGGTGTATCATCTAGCTTATAAGAGAAACAAAGAGTAAAGCATGATCTTGAGAAAGTGTTTTGAAATTTATCAAAGAATGCCCATGTATTTTTCCTATATCGTATGTAAATTGTTTTATGAATTGCTCTTCCTTATGTTGTATAAAATACAATATTTTGGATTACTTTGTGTACCAGTAAATCAGTATTAACCCCTATATTTTAAGTTCTGAGGCCCTATCTAGTGGTCTTGCGAAATAATAAATTAGTGTCAGACATTTCGAGTTGGTGGGACTCTCTTTACTTTGGAAGGTAGTTTGTTTACTTATGTTGATCTCAGTCGGTTTTAGTTCGTGGTCCGATCGGGCGCCTTGTCCTAGTTTCAAACAGACTATTAGTTTTAGTTGTAGTAGAGATTTTGCAGACGTGTATTACATGGTTTGAGTTTTATTGAACTTATGTTTTCACTACTCAGTTAAGGTACTAAAGCGACCATGTTTCCATTTGTTTTCGTATTTCATTATAGTATATGAATTATGTATATAATTACCAGTTAAAGAAGGGCTCTTGGGCCTTCATGGTCTGGGATACTATTCCTATCCTAGACCTTGGTTTGGATTGTGACAAAATTGGTATTAGAACCAGGTTTATGGTCCAAGGGTGTCTATGAAGTCGTGTCTATTAGTATTTTGCTTATGGGTGTGTTGTACACCACACTTATAATCAGGAGGCTACCGGGTATTTGATAGTTGTTTTGCATTTTTTTTGGACTCCAATTCATGCTATAGCATCATCCATAAGAATGTTGTCCAAATTCCTTTGTTGATCAAATTTCATGGGCCATGCCTTATAGTCGAGGCAATACAAGTCTAAGAGTCTAGCTCCCCCAGCAATGTGGTTCTTTCTAATAAAGTTATCCATAAAGTTATAAGATATCACAAGGACTTGGGAGGAGTTCATTAGTGCTTCAAGGTGTATTGATTCGAGTGTATACCTTTATCTTGATGAAATAGTGCTTTTTAGCCTAAGGTCCGAAGTGTATTCAGTCCTCTTTTAAAATTTGTGTTTCAAATATCATGCATAAGGGTAATGATGTGTAGCAAAATATTGGTACTATATTTCCGCCTGAGTAGTAGTATATGTTAAAGTTTTATGACCCATTGAGAGTGAGATGGTCCAAAAGTTGGTGACATAAAGTCATAAGGTTAGTTGTTAGAGTGAGGGTGACTTTTGTGTAACTAAGTAGTTTTAGTTGTATATCCTATTGATTTAGGGGCATTTTTTCCTTTTATGGTGGTTGGCTAATTTTATAACAAGATTTATTGATTTTGTGGTAGTTATGAAGAAAGTGTTTGGCTATGGTTATTGTTGATTCAAATTAGGGAAGGAGCCTAGAGTGGATAGTTATGGTGGTTATAGAAATTAGTTATAGGTTGTCAATGGAAAGGGATAGTATCTTAAGATTAGTGATCTATGTTTTTTGGGAATGAATTAGTAGGCTTGATGTGAGATGTGAAATAGGTTAGATTGGTAGCTTGTGGAAAAATAAGTGGATAATTGAGATATTTATGTACATGAGGACTAGCGTTAAAATAATGAATTGTGGTTGAGTCATTAAGTGTATAATGACATGAGTATATAAGAATAAGTTAAACTCGAAGGTAGTATATTGTTAGATAAAGTATGATAAGTACTTGTTTCGCGTGTACCTAGATTTCATTCTCGAATCTCGTAGTATGGAGAAGACTAAGGTGTTGTTGTGTGATGTTCTTTAGAGCTAAATGAAGAAAATACAAGTAGGCAGTATGTGCCTTTGGTATAGTCTTAATTTTTTTCTTATGATGTAAGTTATGTGATTAATAGTCTAATGTTAGAATATTTAGTAGTGGAGAGTAGATTTTTATGTGATAATGATTTAGTATAGGTATGATCATGAGACTGTGAGTTGTAGGTTGATGGCTATAGAGGATAGTGAAAGTGAAGAGTAGAATTCTTGGAAAGTAATGCCTTTGGAGTATAGTTAAAAATAGGATTTTAGCATTTATGTGTATGGTGATATCCATTGTGTTGAGTGTTATATATGTAGATGTAATGAGAGGATATGTCTTTAAATCTAGGATAGTGACTTTGATCTAAGGGGAGATGATGAAGTAAGGTAGTTCCCAAAATTTTCTTGTGGGGTCAAGTTTCAGGTAAGAATCCTGACAAAAATCTATTCCTATTCAAGCAAGCTCCTCCTATTTCGATTTAAGGAGGATATTCTACCAATGTCTTACATATTGAAGTCATGCCTATCCCAATGGTCTGAAATATCTATGCAACTTATGTTATGATCTGACTACCAAACAAAAAGTAATGACGTCTCAGTAACCTAAACTTTCATGTACTCAAGATCTATGTTATGATGTTCATGATCCATAAATCCGTGTCCAAAATCATGTTTGGTTCTAAGAAACTATTTTTTTTCATATGTTACCAAATGATTTTATGTCGAGTTTAGCCAAGGTGATAAAGTTTATGCAAACTCATGACTATCTCAACTCGGAAAATGGGAAGCAATAGCTTCAACTGAAAATTCTTGTCTTAGTCATTGACCCTTTGAGTTCTACCTTCATGTTATACCGCTCATGTTATATGCTCACATACTTCTCAATGTGCCCAGTCGTAGGAACTCATGTTGTTTAAGTTTATGTCCGAATGACTCTCTATTTTATGATTCAGGTACTTTATATATAGAGAACTTCACATCTATTATATTTTATTTTCATCTCATATCCCACCTTGAATAGGGCAATAAGTATATGTTATAATCGAATAATGTTACTCCTTTTCTTGATGCATATGCTTGGGTCCCTCAATGAACCTCTGAATTATATTATGATAATGGTTATGGAAGAGTAGTAGTGACTTAGGAAGGGGGAGTAGGTGTTCTTGAAGGTGAAAATTTTATGTGATTTCTTGAGCTAAGGTTATAGGAGAAGGGGGAAGAAAGAGATGTACTTTTATTATGAGAAATAGTTAAGAAGAAGATATATGGCGAAAATCTTTCTTAAAGTGATTGAATTTTTTTGGTGCTAGTGGGGGAGGGGGGAATCTATGAAGTGGGTGTAGTAATGATAGGCTTGAATATTGTGATTGATGAAACCACAACCCGTGTACTGTATGGTTAGTATTCCTTGAATTAAAATCCGATGGTGTTTGATGGTAGTGATAAGTTGAAGTAATATTGAGTCCCATAGCTTAAACTAGAACTTCTTTTCTCTGAGTGAGGCTTCAACATAAAAGCACTTTGCAGTGGGACTCAAACTCTTATGGTTAGCTGTGTGATGGGAGAATTGTAAGATGGAAAGGATGGAGTATGTTTTTCAATGTTTGGGCTTAGCCGAGTAGGGTTGGTAGGTTTAAGTCTATTCGTTGTATTAAGAAAGGTGGAGAATACTTCTACCCTAATCTTCCACGAAACTTTATTTCATGATTAGTATCAATGTAAATCAGGCCTATTATTACCAAATCAACTCATTCCTTATGTTGTGATGATTATGATTTATAGAACTCATCTGCAAAATCATCCCTATGAAAAGTTTCATTACCTCATGCTTTGTGCTTACACGTTTTACTAGGGGTTATCATGAAGCTCGTTTGATGCCTTTGCATATTTTGTTGAGGAAAAAATGTTCAATTCAATGTTACGTTCTTTATTCTACACTTTAAGAGATTCAAAAGTCCCTACCCATCATTTGTCGATGAATGATCCTAAGAGAGAGATAATGTAACACCCTGCACCTTTCAGCTAGAATTTTAATCGTTGTTCCTACTTTATAGTAACATCCTGTAGCATTCTCGACTTGATACCACACTTAGTATTATGTTTAAAGATATAACAACCAGAAATTTTCATATGTGTTGAAAGAACTTAGTCATATTTTAAGCTCCAAATCTTCAATGATTTTTAAATCGACCTTTCCTACCCCGAGACATATATTTTTGAATTTATTCATGTTCAAGGATGTAAAAGGGATGTCTCGGGGGAGTTTTGTATTTTTTTGGATGGGATTTGAGGTCTATTTTGAATTTGAAAATACAAAGTCACTTCGATTGCACCGCATCATGGTGACTATAGCGGTGGGACCTCTACCATGTCGCGGTGAGCTCTATAAAAGAAATTCTGCAATAACTTATAAAGCCAAGAGGCAGTCTCATCTTTTCCCTACACCCATAAATCGTGTTAACAATAAATTGAAACGTTTTTAGGGCATAATATGCCCAAATTCACTCAAAATCCTCTCAAAACAAAATCTTAAACTTCCCTTCCAAAGATCAAGAATTCATCTTTATGTTCAAGGTTTCCACTAAATTTGTCATGATTTGGATTCTATCCTTCAAACTAAGTAATCTAAGGTATGTGGGGCTGTCCTAAAAACTCTATCGGCATAAGTTATGGTTTTATCAATCTTTTTAAAGCATGTTATGATATTTATAATAAGGGTTTGAACAATTGTTTTGATTATCCAATCATGAAAGTCTTTTCAATGATATATATATTGTTTTGGTCTTGAGGCCTCCCCTTAAAATTGATTTTTCCTTGGGTATATGTAAGTATGCGTTTGGAGTTTTTCAAAGATTAAATCTACATTATTAATGATGAAACCCCTCTCATGTTATGATGCCTCTTAATTTCACAAGTTGTGGGTTGTTCAATTGCATGTTTTGAAGTATGACATAAGTGTTTAAATATTGTTCGAAACTAGATGTTTAATACAAATTAAAGAGAGGGTGTTTTCTTGTTTATAAATGTTCAAGGGGATAATGGAAAGAGTTGCATGGATTGTTATAAAGGAATTGGCCATCATATGTTGAAATATTAAAAAGGGAGAATCTTTGAATAAGTTTTGAATATGTTTTGAAATAAGGACTCCCTTGCATTGTTTAAATATTTTTGGTGGTTAAAAGATTGTGTTGATTGAAAAAACTAAAGACGAACATTGTATGGCTTAGAAATATGACTTGCAAGTCTTGATATGACGATACCAAATAAATTAATGCCATAGCAGATTCAGAACAGACTAAAATGCAAATTTTACTCAAATTTTGAATTCGGAAAGATGCATGTTTAGAAAGGGTTAAAAATAGGCTTTAAGAGAGTTAGATAGTTACTCGAAGAAAGTACGCGTTGAAAAACTCAACACTAGAAACCGTGATTTGCCAACATGAGATTATTGTACCCTACTTTGTGATCTTGTGTACCTTTATTCATGTCGTCCCAAATTGGGACTATAGTTACGAGCCTTGCATTATGAACTTGAGCACTACCATGGAATGTTGATTTGATTAGGGATTTTAGCACCCTTCTATGTGATCTTGTGTCTCCCCCTTATTAATACTCCAATCCTTGGGGAAAACTTCAATTGGGGGCTTGGCCACCGAGTCAAGGGCGGATTCTATATAGCCCATGGAATTTCAGATTGTAGGGTGTACCACATAGTTCAGACGAGAAATAAAAAGTAGAGTCATGATCTTAGGAAAGTGTTTTGAAATTTATCGAAGAATGCCAATGTGTTTTTCCTATATCGTATGTAAACTGTTTTTTGAATTGCTCTCACTTGTATTGTATAAAATACATTATTTTGGTTTGTTCTACATACCAGTAAATCTGTATTGACCCTAATAGTTCAGGTTCTAAGGCCCAGTTTAGTAGTCCTGCTAATAGCAGATTGTTGGCAGACATTCTGAGTTGGTGAGCCTTTTACTTTGGAAGGTGTCTTGTTTACTCATGTTGATCTCATTAGGTTTTAGTGTGTGATTCAACCGAGGGACTTGTCCCGGTTTCAGACATACTGTTGTTTTCATTTGTAGTAGAGATTTCGCAGAAGTATATTATATGGTTTGAGTTTTATTGAACTTATGTCTTCACTACTCAGTTGAGATATTAAAATGACCATGTTTCTATTTTTTTCCGCATTTCCTTACAATATATGAATTGTGTATATAATTACCAGTTAGAGAAGGGCTTTCGAGCCTTCATGGTTTAGGATGCTCCTCGCAGCCTGGGCCTCAGTTCGGGTCGTGACACTGTGGCCTTTGCCTTGAAGAGTTGGTGTCACTATTTGTATGGGGTTCATATGTCATATTTATTCAGATCATAAGAGTTTGAAGTATATGTCTACGTGGAAGGAATTGAATCTCAAGCAGAGGCAGTAGCTCGAATTGCTTAAGTATTACGATATGAGTATGCACTAGGACCCAGGTGAAGCTAATGTTGTTGCTGATGCTCTTAGTAGGTTATCCATGGGGATTCTGTCCCACATCAAAGAGGAGAAAAAATGAGTTGTGAAGGATATTCACTGGTTGACAAATTTTGAAGTTCTCTTTCTAGACTCCGAGGATGGAGGGGTAATCATTTAGGAAGTTGTTAAATTATTGCTTGGTCCTATGGTCAGGGAGAAATAGGATTTGTATCCCATACTTATGCAAATCAAAGGTTATTTGGGTCAAAAAAGGTTATGGCTTTTGAGATTGTGGGAGATGGCATTCTATTTATCAAGGAAAGTTGTGTGTTTCTCACGTAGATGGTTTGGGAAAAAGGATTTTGATCCATGCTCAAGAGTCCAGTTATACAGTTTATTCGGGTTCGACCAAAATGTAACATGATTTGAATGAAATCTAATAGTGGAATAATGTAAAGTGGGATGTGGAAGATTTTATTGCCAAGTGTATGGTCTTTTAACAGATCAAGGTTGGGTATTTGAGGCCAGGTGGCACATCCCTAGAGATAGAATTACCTATGTTGATATGGGAGATGATTAACATAGATTTCTATATGGGTCTTCCATGGTTTAGAGATTAGTATGATTCTATTTGGGTCAAAGTGCATAGAATAACAAAGTCTGTACACTTTTTCCCTATGTGTACCAACTACTCAAGGGAGGATTGTGCCAAGTTGTTCGTTTAGGAAATAGTTAACTTACATGGTGCTTTGGTGTCCATTAATTTTTATTGAGGTATGTATTTTTCTTCTCACTTCTGATATTTGTTTCAGAAAGGGTATGGTACTCAGGTGAGCCTTAGCACCACATTCCACCCTCAAATGGATGGACAAATGGAGCATACTATTTAGACTATGTAGGATATGCTAACAGCCCATGTTATTTTGATTTTAAGGTTTCTCATATGAAAGAAGTCATGATATTTGAAAAGAAAGGGAAGCTCAGTTCTCGTTACATTGATTCGTATTAAATTGTGTGAAGAATTGGTAGTGTCACTTATGAATTAGAATTACCAATGAATTTGTCCTCAATTTATCCTATTTTGTATGTATCTATACTTAAAATTGTGTTGGTGATCCTTCCTTTGTAGCGCCCACAAAAGATATTAGTGTTAAGGATTTATTTTCCTATGATGAAGTCTTGGTTGAAATATTAGATATGTAAGTTCAGAAATTGGGGACTAAGGATATAGCTTTGGTGAAGGTTATTTGGAGGAATAAAAATATAGTAGAGTTTATGTAGGATTCAGAATAAGATATGAAAGACAAGTACCCATTCTTATTCTCAACATTGGATGGAAGTGTTTAAGGTATGAGTTTCATTTCTCTCTTCTCATACTTCAAATTTGTCCTTAACTTCCATTGTACCTTTTCTATTATCCTGTTAAGTGTGTTCTAACTTCTCATTTGAGGATGAATTATACTAAGGGGGCATAATGTGAGATCCCAAAATTTTTTGGCTAATTTTTATTGACCCTCTCACATGTGTAAAGATAATTTTTACATGAATCATGATAAGGGGTGTTAAAGGAGTGAATTGGTAAGTTTCAATGTTTTCAAAAAGCATTTGAGGTCATTTTGGGAACCCAAACCAGTGAGCCTCTATGATAGGAGCGTGGAACACTGCCTAGCCTCTGTGATAGCGGCGTGGCACACTGGCTAGGCACTGCAATAGCAGCATGCTAAACTATGAGAATCATTCTCAAATTCCTAATTCATCTTATCTCCCAAATCCCCAAGCTCCCAAGTAAAAGATTATAGCTTTTTCTCGACATTTTCTCTTCAAATTCATCATCAATTGTATGAGAAATGAATCCAAGTGAAGTATGTCTTCATATCAATTTCAAGTTTCAAGGTTATGGATTCAAGCTTTTTCCAAATTCCTTCTATCAATTGTTGAACACACTTTATTTTAAGTATCATTATATTGTGTTAATTTACTTGGTAATTATATGTTCTTTAATGGTTTTTTGAAATTAGTGTTGAGGGGTTTGGTTATGAAAATTTTATATTTTTTTCTCATAATTTAATAATTTTCTATGTATAAATTATGGGTTTTGAAACATAAATGTATCACATGAAAATGGTGAAATTGGTAATATGGATACACAACTTTTATGGGATTTACATTATAATGATTTGACCCTCAACCCATGTCAAAACTAAGTTTTCAATGAAGATGTTATGACTTTTAAAAGCCTGACGGGCAATGGCTATGGGTTTTAAATATGGAATTTGGAGTCTAAGATAGTAAATTTAAATGATATGACATTATAAGAACAACTTGCAAGTCTTGGTATGACGATACCAATATGGGAATGTCTAACTGAAAAAACTCCATGGTTGAATATTTGTGAAAATGTTTTAATTAGGCTTAAAGAGGAATTATGTAGTTTCACCGAAACGGTGCAAGTCCTCATGACCAACACCCAAAACGTATGTTTTGCCGATATAGGAATGCCGTATCTTAATTGGATGACGAATGGCGTCCTTAACATGAGGATATTATGGTTGCTTTAGGATATTGGTGAGTTTATTCTAATCTCAGTACTTGCGGCAAACCTGGACTGAGGCCTTGATGGTTGGGGAGTACCAAACCCATTTAGTCTGTGTTATTGGAAGTTGGTAAAAAGTTACATAGTTCAAGACTAAATTGTAATGCTTATGTCTTTATGCTCTTTATCCCCTATCCCTTACTTTATAAATATTATGTCTTTTATGACTGGTTTTGGTAAAAGAATGTTTTTATCCCTTTCCCTAGGTTGCATGACAGAACTTGTTGTATTGATGTCACACCCCAATTTACTGAACCAGAACACTACACAATGGCCATGACCCCGAAGGACCACAAGCTAACCCATGACTGATATTTGTACCTGTATACAACATAAAATACTGAATAATGTGGAAATATGCACTGAAAGGCCATAACCTTCAATATTGAACATAACCTGGATAAGATAACATCTGTGGGGTAAGAAAATACCCAAACAAAACTGTAAACACTGAAGTATGAAACATAGTATTCTACATCTAGTCTGAAAGCCACTACTGTCTGAATAATCTGAATAAGGAGTTGGTGGGACATTTCCCCAACTAACTAAAACTAATAACTAATCAATGAAATAGTGGAGAAATAATCATGTCCTCGAAGGATGAGGACTGACTTCTATTTTGACTGCTGATACTGGAATCTACTAATGATCTGGAACTCGAGTCTTTGAACCTATGGTGTAATATAAAAAGAAAGCACCATAGTACAAATGCGTTAATACAATGGAATGTACTGAGTATATATGTGAGGTAGGCTGATGCAAGGGTTAACATTCATGAATAATTCTAGCTGACTATCTAACATGAATTCGAGAATGCATACATAAATACGTAACTATAACTGACACTATGATATCATAATTACTGAATCTAAATAGTGATGGCATGACATACTAATAACTGATATAACTGATAGCATAAAGAGTTGTATCTAAATGTAACTGATAACATAGGTGACTTTATCTGACAGTCCTGAATCTGATGGAACTATCTGAGTTCCTTACTGTATTTGAGTCGTCTGTATTAGAAAGTCTTGAATTTGATGAACTATCTGAGTTCTTTTACTGAGACTGGTACTGAAATTGTGGGAGGTAGTATTTAACCGACATGCCCCTGATACGCCATTATGGCTGAGTTAGGGTCCAATCTGTAACCCCAATTGGAAGGGTGTCAATACCGCGCCACTGGTAAGGACAAGTTATGGGCGACCCTTAACTGATAGTGTCCCTAAAAGAGAATAATAGGGCCTTTATTTGACAGTGCTTATCCATCTCGTCAACCCTAATTGGACAGTGTTGATGTCTCAACTTATTCTAGCTACATAGTTCTCGAATACAAGAATGACTTCTAAGGATCACACCATCATCTGATAGTGTGTGTCCCCATCCTTGGGTTCACTCGGTGCTAATTCCTACACCCGTCTAAATGGAAACTGAACATAATTTACAGAACTAAAAATAAGCTAAGTTACTAAGTTTCGTTGACTGATGAAATACTACTGATATCTGATAACAGACTGAGCCATGAGATCATGGAGATTTTTCCTGAGTCATAAGACTATTTGAAGTCTAAGGATTCTTAGATTGACTGAGAGTAATATGAAAACATGATATGGCTCTAGGTACACAGCTAATGTTTTGGGTACAACTACCCCCAGGACTTGATGGAAGGAAACTGACAAAGCATGACTTACTTGAATACATAATAATCATCATAATAAATTTACTTAAGTATTTCATCAAATATGTGATAGGCACAATCTTATACGTACATGGGGATTTCATGATATCATGCTAATTAGACATTTTCCCTTCATCTAGGCATTTAACGAAACACATAGTAGGCATAGAATGTATAAACAACATCACACAACAATTAACTGTCGTGATTAAATTCTAATTAATCATTTAAGGGTTTAGTCCTAAGGTTTCATGAATCTATACCGATACAAATCAACCCATATAGAATTTAACACTCATTCATGGAATACAATTCAATTACACATTATCAACATGAACAAAAGCTGCCCAATCATTAAATTAATAAGAAAATCCTTAACTTGAATTTAGAAAAGGGATTCTTGTGCTTCATGGATGAAAGGAGTCCATGAATGAACACTATGCATACCTTAGTTCGTGATTTTCTGAAGATTGATGGTGAAATCGTCTTAAATTTGAATCCCAAATAGAAACCCTAGCTTGTTCTTGAGAGACACTTTGGAGAAAAAAGTGTATTTTGGGTAAAATATAGCTAAATCACGTGTTATTAGGTTTAAATAGGGGTAGGAATTGACCCTTTTAACCCTGGATGCATCATTTAATTGTAGTAAAATTTTCTCGAACTGGGCACCTGGCGCAACGTGATGTTATCGCGCCGTGTCACTGGACATTGATAATTGGGAAATTGAGGGATGGCGCGATGCGGAGACATCGCGTTGCCCCTTCCTTCGTGACCTGGAACTTTGGCGCGACGTGGGAAAAATCGTGCTATGATTGGAAAAAAGAAATTTTTTGAATTTGAGTGCTGGCACGATGCTCCATAATCTCAGACACGTACTGTAAATTTCCAAATGCCATTTCCTCTTGTGGTGCGGTGCGCCACTTACTACTATGGCGCTATTTTATGATGGGAACTTGAAATAGTCATAACTTTTACCCGGTTATCGAATTTAAACGAATCATATATCGATGGAAAGTTTATTGAATTTCCATATGACTAAATCTGAAAATCTTGAAAATTCCTTATGAATAATTATCATTCACTTTAGAAGTTAATATAAGGCATTCTTGAGACAAAATTTTCTAGAAATCTTCGGGGTATTACAATATCTCCCCCTTGAGAACATTCATCCTCAAATGAGACTGACTGAGAGGGGAAACAATAAGCTGAACATGAACTAAATATGAATAACTAGACCATGATCTCATGACTGCCAAGATGAACATAACATACTAAACATGCATATCTGATGCATGTGCAATTGATTCATGAATGCATGACTGAATATGCAATGGTACTTGATACCAAGTGTATACTGGGAAATGAACATGAAATTGAATACCAAGTTCGTGATAAACACTTATCATGAAACTGAGTAAGCTTAAGGAGAACTGTTACGTTGAGCTTAATCTGAGTTGGTGGAGAAGAGGTGAGGATACTTGGTATGCATAACTGCTTCTGCTTCCCAAGTAGCTCCCTCGACGAACTAATTTCGCAAAAGAACTTTAACTAGAAGGACTTCTTTGTTCCCCAATCTACGAGTATGATAGTCTAAGATATCAACTAGAATCTTTTCATAAAAGAGACTATTCTGAACATCAATGCTCTGAATAGGGACTACGAATGAGGGGTCACCTATGCACTTCTTGAGCAAAGAGACATGAAAGAATGGATGAACTGAGGCTAGATCAGAAGGTAATTCAAGCTCATAAGCTACCTTGATGAAATGACTGAGAATCTTGAAGGGACCGACATATTGGGGACTAAGCTTTCCCTTCATGCCGAATCTCTTCGCTCCATTCATGGGAGAGATCTTTAGATAGACATGATCACTAACCTCAAACTCGAAATCTTTTCTACGAATATATGTATAAGACTTCTATCAGCTCTGAGCATCTCAAAGTCTTTCTCTAATTAACTGGAAATTTTCTTAGGCGTCGAATACTAAGTTAGGACCTATGAATGAGGTCTCAATAACTTTGAACCAACCAATTATAGATCTATATATCCTACCATAGAGAGTTTCGACTGGAGCCATCTGAATGCTAGAATGATAATTGTTTTTGTATGCATACTTAATCAAAGGCAAGTGGTCATCCCAACTTCCCTTGAAATCAATTGTACACGCCCTTAGCATATCTTTTAAAGTCTAAATGGTCCTTTCTTTTTGACCATCTGTCTGATGATGGAAGGTTGTACTGAGATGAACATGGGTACCGAGACCCTTTTGGAATGCTTTCCAGAAATGAGAGGTGAACTGCGTACCTCTGTCTGAGATAATGGACAATGGGATACCATACAATCTGACCAACTCCTTGATATAGAGTTTGGCATAATCCTTGGCTGAATAAGAGGTATGAACTGGAAGGAAATGAGCTGATTTGGTTATTCTATCTATAATGACACAGAATGAATCATGATGATGATGAGTTCGAGCCAAACCCACCAAAAAGTCCATGTTCACAACTTCCAACTTCTAAGTAGGAATATTGAACTCCTGCATGGACCCACTAGGGTTCTGATGCTCTATCTTAACTTGCTGACATATAGAGAACTTATCCATAAACTCTGCAATATCTCTCTTCATCCCACTCCATTAATAGATTTCTTGCAAGTCGCGGTACATCTTTGTGGCCCCTAGATGAATAGAGTAGCGCGCACCATGCACTTCTACAAGAATTCGCTGTCTTAAGTCGTCTACACCTTGAACATAGAAACAACCCTGATAACACAAAACACCATCTCCCTCTTGGGAGAAAACCTCTTCTTTCTGATCTTGAACTGACTCTTTCAACTTGATAAGGCTGGGATCTCTATCTTGCTTTTCTTTTATCTCAAAAACTAGAGATGATTCTGAGCTACTCTAAACACATACACCACCCTCTGAAGAATCGACTAAGAGAATGCCTAGTCTGGAAAGTTGATGGATTTCTTGAGTTAACTTCTTCTTACTATCCTCCACATGAGAAACACTACCCATAGATAGCCTACTGAGAGCATCAGTTACTATGTTGGCCTTGCTTGGATGATAGAGGATACTCTTGTCGTAGTCTTTCAAGATCTCTAACTACCTTCTCTGACAAAGATTGAGAAATTTTTTAGAAAAGACATACTAAAGATTCTTGTGATCTGTGAAGACATCTACATGAACTCCATTAAGATAATTCATCCAAATCTTCAAGGTAAAAACTACGGCTGCAAAGTTAAGATCATGAGTAGGATAATTTATCTCATGGGGCTTAAGATGTCTGGAGCCATAGGCTATAACCTTACCATGCTTCATGAGGACACAACCCAAACCTACTCTGGATGCATCACAATACACCATAAACCCATCTGAACCATCTGGAAGAGCTAAGACTGGGGATGAGGTAATTTGAGTCTTCAACTCCTGAAAAATCTTCTCGCAAGGGTCTAACCACTGAAACTTGACTTTTTTTAGTCAATATGGACATAAGGGATGCAATAGATAAAAATCCTTCGACAAAACATTTGTAACAGCCAACCAAACCCAAGAAACTCCTGATATCTTATGGAGAGACAAGTCTTGCCCTGTTTCTTACTGCTTTGGTCTTTTGAGGATCGACTCTAATGCCATCACTGAAAATGATGTGACCAAGGAATGCTACTGACCTTAGCAAAACTTTGCACTCACTAAATTTGGTGGATTACTGATGATCTCTAAGAGTTTGAAGCACTATTCTGAGATGGTCTACATGATCGCGCTCAGTATGGGAATAGACTAGAATATCATCTATGAAGACAATGACGAACATGTTCAAGTACTGATTGAACACGTGATTTATCAAGTCCATGCAATCTGTTGGGGCATTGGTAATACCAAATGACATTACTAAGAATTCAAAGTGACCATACAGAGTACGGAAAGCTATATTTGGAATGTTACTTTCTCTAACTCAGAGCTAATGATAGCTGGATTTGAGGTCTATCTTAGAGAAATAGCTGGCACCCTGAAGTTGGTCAAACAAGTCATCAATTCTGGGAAGAGGATACTTGTTTTTTACCATAAACTTATTGATTTTACGGTAATCAATGCACATTATGAGAGAATCATCTTTTTTATGCACGAATAAGACTGGTGCGCCCTACGGGAAAATATTGGGTCTGATGAATCCCTTATCTAAGAGATCTTTCAACTGTTTTTTCAATTATTTAAGTTCTGTTGGTGTCATTCTATATAGAGAAATAGAGATTGGCTGAGTATCTGGAAGAAGATCAATGCCGAAGTCTATTTCCCTTTAGAGAGGAATTCCTGGAAGATATTTGGGAAAGAAATCTGAGTATTCATTCACTAATGGGAGTTATTCAAAGATAGAAGTTTTGGAAATAGTGTCCTTAAATTGAACAAAATGATAGACACATCCTTTAGATATTATTTTTCTTGCCCGAAGGTAGGAAACAAGATGACCCCTAAGAGAAGATACACTACCCTTCCACTCAAGGACAGGTTCATTTGGAAACTAAAACTAAACTATTCTATTTTTGCAGTTGATTGTGGTATAGTAGGAATGAAGCCAATCAATGCTGATAATGACATCAAAATAAGTCATCTCTAATTCGACTAAGTATGCTGAAGTGACTTTCTGAAATATCATAACGGGGCAGTTACTGATACCCACCGGGCTATGATGGGTTTTTCCACTGTAGTAGAGACTAATAAGGGCTCTACTAGAATTTCAGGACTAATTCTACAATCAACTGCTATATAAGGAGTAACAATAGACAAATAAGTTCCTAGGTCTACCTAAGTGTAAATGTGCACATGAAAGATCTGTAACATATCAGTAACTACATCAGGAGAATTTTTCTGATCTTTTCAGGTCTGAATAGTATATAGTCTATTTGCGTATTGCCCACTGGTAGCACTAGTGGTGGCACCCTACTGATTCGGGTGATCGGACTGAGCTGAGGAGTCGAGATGACTCTGATAACCTGATTGAGGGCAGTCTCTGACTTTGTGGCCTATCTTGCCACAACCAAAATAGACATCGCTTCTATCTCTGTAAGCACCCTTATGGTTCATACCACAAGTCTGACAAAGGTGATTAGTTAGGGCATTGTTGACACTACCCTGAGACTTAGAGCCTGGCACTCTATCTCTAAACTAAGGAGCTGTAGCACTGGCTGAAGAAAGAGGTGGAACTGATGAATTCAGATGACACTGAGAACGGTTTCCTCCTTCTGATTTAGGATGACGAAAATTGAAGCTACCTGTCCTAGCTTTCTTATTCTGCTTTTCCATCTTCTTAATCTTTTGTTCCTCTATCTGCTGAGAATGGTTCATAAGTCTAGCTAAAGTCATGTCTCTATTTATCATGGTATATCTACACTCATTAACAATGCTATGATTTACCCTTGAAGCTCATCCTGGCTCTGCTGTTTGCAACCATGTGAGGGGCATATCTAGCTAATTGAGTAAAGTTTAGAGAATACTCTTTCACTTTTATATTGCCCTACCTGAGGTTGATGAATTGTAGCATCTTAGCCTCTCTAAGCTCGTGGGGAAAGAATCTGTCTAAGAATGCAGTGGCAACCTCCTCCCACTCTATAGGACCTGCATCATCTGAACTTTTTGACTTCTACTATTTGAACCAAGTATGAGCCACATCTTGCAACTGGTATGCAGATAACTCAGCACCATCAATAGTAGCCACCCCCATGTTATCTATTACTTTCTAAACTTAATCAATGAATTCTTGAGGGTCTTTATCTACTTTAGACCCGTGGAAGGATGGAGGATTCATTCAGGTGAAGTCTCGAATCCTAGCTGCAGCTGAGTTAGCCACTGGGTTGGTTGGAATGACAGTTGGTCGCTCATTATGGACAGCTACTAACTAAGCAAGAGTGGTAAATACGATCCTGAATTCCGCATGACAAACATGATCGCCCAAAGGTTCTTCGGGCTGTGGGGCTGACTGGTTTCTTCTCTTAGGAGGCATATTCTGAAATAAAAAGAAGAAGCAGATTAGACTGAGAGATTTACTTGCGATTATGCTCACTGGCACGATATAAATACTGAAAGAAGGGAAACTGTTCCTAAACATCTCATAGCCTCTTGCACATAAATGTGGCGCACAACACACCCATGTACAAGACTCTACTAGATGCGGCTTACAGAATTCCTAGGACTCTATTTAACCTTAGGCTCTAATAAAATTTTTGTAACACCCTAATTTACTGAACCAGAACGCTACACGGTGCTCATGATCCCGAAGGACCATAAGCTAACCCATGACTTATATTTGTACCTGTATACAGCACAAAATACTAAATAATATAGAAACATGCACTGAAAGGACATAAGGTTCAATACTAAACATAACATGGATGAGATAACATCTATGGGGTAATACAATACCCAAATAAAACTGTAAACACTGAAGTTTGAAACATAATAGTCTGTATCTAGTATGAAAGCCTCTACTAGCTAAATAATCTGAATAAGGAGTTGGTGGGACATTTTCCCAACTAATTCTAACTAATAACTAATCAATGAAATAGTGGATAAATAATCATGTCCTTGAAGGATAAGGACTCATTTCTATTTTGGTAGCTGAGACTGAAATCTAATGCTGACCTGGAACTCGTGTCTCTAAACCTATGGTGTAACATAAAAAGAAAGCACCATAGTGCAAATATGTCAGAACAATGGAATGTACTGATTATACATGTGAGGTAGGCTAATGCAAGGGTTAACATTCATGAATAATCCTAGCTAACTATCTAACATGAATGCAAGAATGCATACATAAATACGTAACTGTAACTGACACTGTGATATCATTATTACTGAATCTAATTACTGATGACACGACATAATAATAACTGATATAACTGATAGCATAAATAGCTTTATATTAATGTAACTGATATCATGGGTGACTATATCTGACAGTCCTGAATCTGATGGAAATATCTGAGTTCCTTACTGTATCTAAGTTGACCGTATCTGAAAGTCTTGAATCTAAAGAACTATCTAAGTTCTTTTAATAAGCTTGGTAATGAAATTGTTGGAGGTAGTATTTAATCGACATGCCCCTGATACGCCATTATTGTTGAGTTGGGGTCCAATCTGTAACTCCAATTGGATGGGTGTCAATACCGCTCCACTAGTAAGATAAGCTGTGAGAGACCCTTATCTGATAGTGTCCCCAAAAGAGAATGGTGGGGCACTTATCTGATAGACGTTATCTTTCTCATCAATCCTCATCGAAAAGTGTTGATATCTCAACTTGTGCTGGCTAAATAGTTTTGGAATGCAAGGATAACTTCTAAGGATCACACCCTCATCTGATAGTGTGTGTCCCTATCCTTGGGTTCAATCGGTGCTAATTTTTACTCCAATCGGAATGGACACTGAACATGATTTACTGAACTAAACATGACCTGAGTTACTAATTTTTGTTGACTAACGGAATACTACTGATATCTGACACCTAACTGAGTCATGAGATCATGGAAACTTTTCTTGAGTCATAAGACTATCTGAAGTCTAAGGATTCATAGCTTGACTGAGAGTATCATGAAAACATGACATAGCTTTAGAACACAGCTAGTGTTTTCGGTACAAGTACCACCAGGACTCGACAGAAGGAAACTGACAAAGCATGACTTACTTGAATACATAATAATCATCATAATATATTTACTGAAGCATTTCATTAAACAGGTGATAGGCAAAGCTTGTACGTACATAGGGATTTCATGATATCATGCTAATTAGACACTTTCCCTTTATCTAGGCATTTAACCAAACACATAGTAGGCATAGAATGTGTAAACAACATCACACAATAATTAACTGTCGTGATTCAATTTCAATTTAATCATGCAAGGGTTTAGTCCTAGGGTTTCATGAATCTATACCGATACAAATCAACCCATATGGAATTTAACACTCATTCATGGAATACAATTCAATTACTCATTATCAACATGATCAAAAGCATCCCAATCATTAAATTCATAAGAAAATCTATAACTTGAATTTATAAAAGGGATTCTTGGGCTTCATGGACGAAAGGAGTCCATGAATGAACACTATGCATACCTTAGTTTGTGATTTCATGAAGATTGATGGTGAAAACTTCTTGAATTTGAATCTCCAATAGAAATCCTAGCTTGTTCTTGAGAGAAACTTGGTAGAAAATAGTATATTATGGGTGAAGAATAGCTAAATCACCTGTTATTGTGTTTAAATAGAGGTAGGAAATTGACTCTTTTAACCCTGTATGCATCATTTAGTTTGAGTAAAATTTTCCCTAATTGGGCCCTTGGAGCGACGCTGCATTATCCAGCGTATCACTGGAATTTGACAATTGGGAAATTGATGGATTGCGTGACGTAGAGCCATCGCTTTGCCCCTTCCTTCGTGACCGGGAACTTTGGTGCGACGTGGGGGAAATCGCGCTGAGACTCAGGAAAAAGAACAAATTTTGAATTTGAGTGCTGGCGCGATGTACCACAATCATGGACACGTACTAGAAATTGCAAAATGCCATTTCTTCTTGTGGTGCGGCGCGCCACTAACTAATATGGTGATGTTTTACGATGGGAACTTGAAATAGTCATAACTTCTTATCCGATTATCAGATTTAAGAGAATCATATATCGATGGAAATCTTATTGAATTTTTCACAAGACAAAAAGTAAAAATCTTGAAAATTCCTCATGGAATAATTATCATTCACTTTAGAAGCTAATACTAGGCATTCTTTGGACAAAATTTGCTAGAAATCTTTGGGGTATTACAATTGACCATCCACTAATGCTACATCATTTCATGTTGAAGGTTAGGAGGCATTTCCCAATAATTTTGTGTACCATTATCACACTCATATTCCCTTTTTTACAACTGGTGATAAGTAGTGAGTCCTCTATCATCTAAAATATGATTGTTCTTAAAGTTAGAGGCTTCAAAGATAGTTTTGGGCTATTGGATTGGATTTTGTTCCTAAGATGTGAATGTTAATTTATTTAAATATTGAACTCATTTTATTATGATCTTGTTTCCATGACTTTGTTTTGATTATCTTTATGATATAATGCTAAGGTATCATCTCAGGCTTTCATTAGTTTGGGAGGCCCATCACGGCCAGTGCCACGATTTGGGTTGTGATACTCCTCCATGGCCCCACATCACAAAGTAAATTGAAAGTGGCCATTACTTGGCCTAAATAATAGATGGTTTTTTGCATCTCCCACTCTTCCATCATGGATATTGTGGCATGCCCAACACTCCAAGGAAAAAAATTTCTATCTTTCGCTTTTACTTTGAGTACAATCCCATTCTTTCACCCCAACTTTAACTTCTCCATACCCATTTTTAATGTCGAATTCATCTCAATACACTTAGATTAATCTCGAGTCCCTCAACCGTCTTCTCTTCGAAACTCAAGAAGACAAGAAAGGGCTTTCCAAATCCCCATGCTCTAACAGCCTCCAATTTCAAGAATTTCTCTAAGAATCTTCTACTTTCAGCTATGTGGATATTAAATAAGAGTTTTGATTCACGCTTATGCGCAAAACCTGGTCTTTAAATTAATATTTCTTTGTGATTTTATAACTTAGGGTTTATATCCAATTTAATTTAAATAATTTTCCAGTTCCAACATTTTCCCCTAAATTTTCTATCTTGTTAAAAAACTGCAATGCATGATTTGCTGTCTTAATTATAATTTATGTCTTGGATACATGGTTTAGAATGATTTATGATGTAGAGAATTAAGTAATATTATGATCGAAGACCTTGAGATAATTTAAGTATAACTAGTTCCAGCATTTCAGAATCCCAGTCAATAATATTATTTGACCCAGCCAATATGATTTAAACTAGTTTATACATGTTTTTAGTCAAGTTTTTATTATGAGCAAACTGTAAAAACATGATTTTTGAAAGTATAATTTAGCACCGAGCGAATACGAGTTACCTAATTCTCAAAACTTTGTACCAGCGAAGGTCAGTATATCCCTTTGAGGCTCAATTTAGTAGATCCATCTCAGTTCATCATTTTGTACTAGTGGAGAGGTATGGAACAACATCTTTAATGTTGGTCAGATGTTGGACTCCATGTTTGCTCATATGGTTTATATTTGTTAGAAAAAAATTACTCAAAAGGACATTAAGCTTAATTAGTGTATGTGACCCACTAGCATTCAATTTAGAAATGATTTACATTATATTAATTAAAAGATATAATTTTCCAATCTTTAATCATAAAATGTGTGGGTCATTGTATTCCAGTGTATACATGATTTCTTAAACTTCGGTGTTCTAGCATCATTTATACACTTATATATGACATGTATGACTCATATACAAAGCACATTTCAACATACTGATCACATACCTCTTTTGTCATGTAGATTCAAGCTCTCATTCTCATGCCCGTGGCTTGTTCGCATCTTAGCTTCAATATTATACTTAGTGAAACCTTGTCATTCAACGACATAGTTTAGTCTCTCTTTCTTTTAGTTTAAATAGTGTTTGGAGGATGTTTGTATGCCTTTCCTAGTTGATTATACTATTGAGTTAGAGGCTTTCAAACATTTTTTTTTGTGGTTCATGTTAGTCCTTTGGATTTTGCTCAACATATTCATTCAGAATTCAATTTTCATTTATAGAACTTGATGTTATGATTCTTATTACAGATTCTACTTTATTTTTATGTTATGCTTAGATATGTTATGTCAAGAGTTACCTTTGGATTACTTGCAAATCTCAGCACTGTCTTGTTCAGGGTGTAGACTTAGATCGTGACATGAACAAAACAATACTATCAGAGACGGGTGTAAATTATTCTGATTTTGTAGTTATTTATCTTAATCACATATATAGGATATGGGCTCAAATGATAAGCACAAATTTTAGTTAAAAATAAATAATGTGGTAGAGAATAGTAAAAATATATACAATATCTACTAATAAAAGTTTTATATATAAAAAAATTAAAATTATATGTATAATGTTGGGTTGGTTAAGTCTCGAGTTCACTTCTTTTACAATAATAACAATAATATCCCCAGTAAAATTCCACAAGTGGGGTTTGCAGAGGATAGAGTGTATGCATACCTTAGCACTACCTCGTGGAGGTATAGAGGTGGTTTCTGAGAGATCCACAACTCATGTGCAACAAATCCAAGAGAAGAAGAAAAAAGTGAACAATAATAACAACAAAATAATGTGATGATTAAAACATAATAAGAACTGTTGTCTCGGGCATACAATCTGTAAGTTTGCTCAACCACTTATACACAAGTTCAAGATTAATTCAAGAACACTTATGAAGTTTTCAATACCTTCAACACAGGTTCAACATGACCTATAAAAGAATTGTGTTATTTTAAAGAAACAAGATCAAGTAGAAAATAAAACCGAGTCCTCCAATTTCACGGAGTGTCCTTAAGGAATTAATTCCCCTCAATTACATTAGGTTGCGGATTTGTTTCCTTCAAGGATAAAATGACTCACAATAAGAATGTAGAGGTACCTCAAACCTTCTAATTCTTTGAAAACACTCAACGATAAATGATCACACAGAGTTTTTAGAAGATAAAGAGTATTTTTCAATGCAGAAAACTTTTTTGTACAACCTATGAAAGAAGTACAAGTTTTTATAGCCATGAAGTGCTCCTTCAGACAAGAAGAAATGGTTCATCAGAAAGGTGTATCATTTTAGACTAGTCATGTCTGTCCATTTGAAATAGTATGTCTTTTCTGAACAGTACATTTGATCGTACAGTCACCCCTTTTTTGAAATAGTGTGTCTTTTCCTCGAAGGGTTGTGTCCCTTGTTTTTCCAAGTCTCAAATAAACTTTATCTAAAAAATTAATCTCATTGATCAATCATTTGACAAATCCAAATCTAAATTTGAAGCCAAAGCCGAGCTGAGCGAGCGATGATGAAAATGGGGCTAGCCACCTCTTGGTTCTTACCTCACTATCCACTTGAAAAAGTGTTTCTCAATAAAACCATATTAAAGTTGCTTTCTCCTAATGTGGGGTAAGTATAATTTCCTTAAAATGAGTAAACTTTCCCTCTACTTTCCATTCACACTAATTAAACCTAACCAAAACACATGACGGTAGATATCAAAAGACAAAACCACAAGGATGAGATGAATACTACTACAAACACCATCAACACTTACCCTTCATAAGGCAAGAAAAACCTTTACTCAATACTAACCTTCTGCCCTAAAACTTAGCGTCCACAATATCCTATCTGAGGTTATTTTCTCGATAATACAAAGTTGCACCATGTCCTATCTAATTATCTCTTGGAAATACTTTTAAGTCTTACCTCTATGTCTACCTATATGGGTATTTCCTATAACCAACCTCTTTTACCTCCTCATTGGAGGAGTTTATGAACCTTCTCTTCACTTTCCCAAGCCATCTCAATCTCACTTTTTTCATCTTTCCTTCCATAGAAGCAACTCTACCTTTTCCCAGATAACCTCATTCCAAATATTTCTGCTTCTGGTATGCCCACACATCCATCTTCGTATTCATATATCTATAATGTGTATCTTCTATACATGATATTTCTTACTTGGAAAATGCTCCACCCATATAACAAAAAAAGTCTAAATACCACTATGTAGCCCTTACCTTCATATTCGGGGAGGGGGGACTATTTTATCATACAAAATACCAGAAGAAAGCCTACACTTCATCCATGCCGCCCTAATGAAATGTGTGACATCATATTTGATGTCCTCTTTTTGTCGGATCATAGACCGAAGATACTTAAAATATTATCTATTAGAGATAGGTTGTGTGAAAAGCCTCACATCCATGCCTACCTCATGCATGGACTGCGTAAACTTTACCCTCTCCAGATCCCACTTTTCGAAAATACTGGATATGTTGTTGTTGTTCCTGATAAACCTGAATCCTTTAGACTCTAGAGTATGTCTCAAAACCTTCAATCTATCATTACTTCTATCCCATGTCTCATCAATTAGTACTATGTCATTCGTAAATAATGTATACTATGGAACCTTATCCTGAATAGACTACGTCAACTAATCCATTACCAATACAAATATGTAAAGGCTAAAAACTAATTACTGGTGCAACCCTATCTCAACTTAGAATTTCTTCGATTCTTCTCTCACCATTCTAACACGAGTTATGACCACATCATACAATACCTTTGTTTCCCTCATGTAAGGCACCAATACACATCTAGCCTTCATGCACCTCCAGATGATATCCCTTACAACTTTTTAGGCTTTTAAGGGTAAATAAATATCCTTTCTTATCCTTTTCCCTTCCCATATAGTTCTTCCACTATTCTCTGTGCAAGATGGATGGATTCATTCGATCATCCCAACATGAATCAAAATTGATTCTCGAAAATAGACACCCCTCTATTTACCCTTATCTCTACAACACTCTCCCAAACCTTCATCTCATGGTTTAGAACCTTGATAACCATGCAATTGTGATAATTTTGGATACAACATGACTTTTTTTAGTTAATACGAAACCATACCACTTAATTTTTGGTTTATATTAGAAAAGGTACCAAACCAAACCACTAGTCGGGTTTTCTATAAATTTGACTCAGATTATTTGTCCCATGTGAATTTGTATTCTTCACCCATGGAGACATAGCTCACAATTTGGTTCATGTTATTTATAACTATTCAGTTAGTAACTAATTTGTTTAAAAATGCAATAAGATTAATATAATTTTACATGCTCTAAAACTATGTACTCTTTATTTAAGAATACCCATCAATGTTATTAAATAGATATTGCAACCCACATGGTCATGATTGACATCCACCTTAAAACTATGGCTGGAGAAATATCTAAAGAAATCCATACCAACTTAATTTGGCACTTCACAAGTTGTTTCTATAAAATACAAATTTCAAAGTCATTAAAACAAATATTAATCAAGTGAAAAAAATTCAAACTTAATCAAATATCATAGCTAAAGAATAAAGTGCTGAATCCCTCTATTTATTACAACCCCTGGACCTAAGGTCAACGTAAAATAACATCTAAGAGAGTCAAAAAATTATTCTAACCAATTATGAAAAACATGAAATAATAAGGAAATGTCTTAGTTCCAAAGTAAGGGACATGAACGATATTATAATAGTCAATGTTCAATCATGGTGCCTTCCTTGAATCAAAGTCTATAAATGCTTGCTAGAGTCAGGGTCTAATCTTAAACACTTTAACACACTCTGCAATCGATGACAAAAGCACAGGTAGAATCAGTATATCAGCTAAGTACTGGTAGGCATCATAGGCTATTCCAACTGAATATTATACAAATAGGCAAATGAAATCTAAGTATTAGCAATCAAGACACAACTTATAATTAAAGACAACCCACCACATATATAATACTTCACTTCAGGAAGAATATAATCTCACAATTACACATTTTACACTTAGTCAAATTCATCAACAAGGTTCATCACCACATATAAGTACAAATGTACAACCAAATGGATATGATGAATGTATGTGTGCAAGATGGACATACCATCTCTTTCTCATCTCAATATAAACATTATATGTTACCTCATTATCATCATGGTCGCAATATCGTCATCAACATCATCAACTCATCTCCACAACATCATAATATTTACCATTAGTATTAATTAAAATGCAAATACAATCAATAATCACAAGTAGTGGAAGGCAATTAGTAATACTTAATTTACATATAAGCACACAATCAAACACTTTTTTTCTTTGTAAGATACAAATAAAAAGTAACGTACCTCAATTCATTGTTTGAATTACTTTTAGGCCACAAGCTTGATTTCCTCTCTTTTAAACTGTTCATAATCTATAAACAATAATTATACAACACACATTTTAATAATTTATCTTCCCCAACCATTAGAAACCTATAAATAACATTTTAAATCAGGAATTCACCCTATTCATCATCTTAAAATTTTCTACCCTTTAAACCTTACTAATTTTAAATGTTTTATCATGAACACCATAATTCTACTAAAACAAGTATTTTCTAACACCCTAGGATCATTACCAATTGAATTTATTTAAATTACTATCAATTTATATTCAATTCATAAATTAGGGCTAAACTTCAATTTTTAATATGAACATGAATCTAGCGATTTTTATGAATTCTAGAAATTAATTTAATTATAGAAAGTAGGAAAACCTTACCTCCAAAGATGAAAGCCACAAAAGTTCAGAAAATTGCCCCTTTCTATTCCTCTACTATTTTTTTAAAAGTGGGAAAGAAAAATGACTTTTGAGATTTTAAAAGTCAAAATTTTACATTTTTACCACTGCGATAGTACTCTTACCGCTACACCGCTCCAATGGTAAAGTAGCCACTACAACAGCTTGCTAGCCAATTAATTCACTGTTGTGAAGGTACTTTGATTGGTACATCAGTACTACTTCAATGGTACCGGTTACCCCTGCAGATGTACTGGGACAGTAACTTGGGACCTTGTCCCAATTTATTCCTTTACTTTTGGATCACAGATTGAGCCAAACTACTTATTAAAAAATTTGTAGGCTATTGTACAGTACACCTCTCAAAATTTTATATCACGAACTCCCCTTTCATGGTGATCATGATAACCGGAGTTTTATAAACCCTTTTTATACATTGAAACTTAGTATAGATTTCTAAACTCATCCCCTAAAACAATAATAAATCAAATAAATCCACTAATGGTCAACAAGGTTTTGAAATTTGTAGGATTAATTTGGACAAAAATGACATAATTAGACTTTGTATGAGTATTTCGACAATTCTGTTAGCTCCAAAATATCACTTTTTGGTTAATATTATTGTTGTCTTGGGTACCAAAGCTTTTGATTGAGTTTTGAGCAATAAGTAAAAAAGTTGAAAAGTTTTAGCAAATATTTGTCTTCAGTCAACATTCAATGATAATGACCTTTGTTGTAATTTTTTTCAATTCCATTGAGTTTAAACACTATTTTTTTTTCTAGTAACATAGTTTTATTGTGTTTGTGGGATTCTGAGTGCGTTATGAGGGTTGATTTTGAGTTGGGAAATTATTGCATCAGCTATGTGTTGCTGATTACTTGTGTGTACGTAATTATAAACATTGATCTACTTCAGTGGAGGATCTTTACCCTTTTAGACAAGGGCCGACTTAACATTGAACCCTCATTTATATCGACGTTATTGAGGCAGTGGAAACTCTTTGCTTTTTTTTCCCGACTCATGCGAGATGAGCCCTCTTCTGCATAGGACTGTGTGGCATATAGTTTTGCTGATGGAGCATTCACTGCACCTCCTATCAATCTTCTGCCGAAGTGGTGTCGCTATCAATTAAATAGTGACCTTTTCTCTTTCCCCCTCATTTATTCATACCTCTGATTTTAGAGCTTGAAAAATCAATTTAGAGAGATTCTAAGAGGAATTGTTTATATTTCATAATTGGATAAGTTTCTAACTAATATTTTATCATTTTCAAAAATTATTTCCTGATTTCATTACAAATAATGATTTTTCAACTTAAAATTTTTGTTTTTTTCTCATAAAATTAATAAATTGTATTTTCATCATTTAAAAATTTATTAAACTCTATATGCTAAGAAATTTTATATTTGAACTTCTTAATGTATGGGTAAACTAACTTTCAAATAAAATTTCAGTTTTATCCTTATGGGTTAGAGGTTGACTATTGGATTGACTTTTTGGATCCGAATTAGATTATAGCAATATAGCTTTCTATGGTTTAAATTTTTATATAGAATTTGCATTGGAAAAATGTTCTGATATATACCCGAACTTTGATGAAATTTGCTGTAACATGCATGAACTTTGTGGGGATACTATGAACCCCTCCCCCTCCCTATACTAATAATTAGCATATTATAACCCTCAAGACTATTTATTAGGGTATTATTTGCACTAAATTATTTTATTTATTCATAAATTTTATCTATTTATTAGCTTATAAGAGTCACTAAAATACACTAATAAATTATTTAGGGGGGGTCATAGGACCAAACAAAGTTCAGGCATGTTACAACAAATTTCATCAAAGTTTGAATATATTTTGTACCCTTGTCCCATTTGCATTCTATTAGTTTGGGATCATTTCAATCATTTCGATGATACACAAAAGGAAAAATCTTTGGTTTGACTTTGTGGATCTTCTCTTTTGTCAAGTTTAAACTTTCTTTGACTCTTTTTGAAGTGCTTATGTGTTAGGTGTGTGTATGTAGATATTGGCTCCCATTAGATGATATGATGAACATCTGTATGGGATCCGATTAGATGATGTGACGAACATCTGTATGGGTTTAGTGTGTTTTTAAATATTAAAAGCAACAACTAATTATTAGGACCGACTTTGTGAAATCTTGACTTACGTTTCATGATTGATCTTAGTATCTGAGCTTATGCTGTCTTGATATATTTATTATTATGAAGATATGGAGTTTGTTGAGATTTTATTATTGTGAGTAATTATGAAAGTGAAATGTTCTTTGTTTGATAATTCTGGTGCTAGACTAACACTGATAATTCTAGTAAGATCTTCTCTCCCTATATGATATTATGTCTGATTACCAGTTTTACTCTGACGGCCCTAGGGTATGATCTGGAGGTTTGATTTATTAAGGAACCATGATTTGAGGTATCCTAGGACAGAGAAGTTAGTTTACACTCTGTCATATATTTCATTGATCTCATTATTGCTATATGTAGTTTTGATGATGAATAGCTAACTTCAAGGGACCAGGTCCCTAGATGTTCATAGTACAGTACAACTGGCACGCGTGTTTGCACAGTTTTTTCATCGTGTGTAACAAAAATGCAATTCCTCCTTGTAGATTAGGACACCTGATCCAATCATATATCAGCCATAATCATCACTCATCTATAAAGAAAAAAGAGGCTTCTTAATCAAATGTCTTTTTGCAAATATTTTTGAGAGCTTAAGAGAGAAGAAAAGGAAAAAACATAGAATTACAACATTGCTCAAGTTCTTAGTATGTGTGTGAGCTTAAATAGTGATGATTCCAGGACTTCAGACTCCAAGCTTGAAAATAGAATACCAAGAAAGTGAAATATTCCTAAATGTCTTGCGGCCTCTCTCTTATGATTGTGGTGCACTACACACCTCTAAAAAAGACTCTACTCGGCATGGCTTTATGAACTTCCTAGTTGACGATGAACCTAAATTTCTGATGCCAACCTTTCATGACCCGAACAAGGGCCTAGACGTAATGGGCATCCTAAGTCTAGTCGGGATCGGGGATTGCCCCCTATCACCCAACCCAACCACCTTACGCAGCATTTGATGAGCTGAATTTTGAGCTTATGACAAGATAGAGTAAATGCTATCATGAAGACTCTGGGATAGGGTAACAACCGTGATCGACCCAACCAAGTCCAACCGTACAAAACCAATAGTCTAACCAAACCAAAGGACATAAACCAAGCCATAACCAAATGGATTCCAAAACATATAATGATAATAAATTCTAAAATATAGTATGATGGAACATGAGAAATCATGTGATGTGGTGCCAAGGCCTACAGCAATATCAATCCCGCCCCTACCAACCCTCAAAATTACCACAAAGCCTCTAACCAAAAGAGTAAAATTATCTAGTTGGGACATGCCCCCAACCATGGACAAAACCTATATCCAAAATAAATCAAAGTGTCTAAAGATATCCATAACACAAAATGGCGCCTTCAAAAAAGGTGGAAGCTTACCACACTAGTCCAAATGCTCATCCCCGAGTCAATCACTATGTAAGAGAAGTAGAACAGCCGATTCCTGCATAGCGTGGGTATACATTCGCCAGTAGACGGATTAGCGAGAGATCGCTTGCATGAACTCAGGATAAGAATATAATAATGTCATTTGTAAAACCAAGTAAAACCAATCCATAATGCATATAATCATACATACATATATATATATATGTGCCAGGAAAGGGAACCACATTTAAGATACTTTTAAAACCTTTATATGGGTTGTGCAGCAATTGCCACCTAAACAACCCACGAGAAATATGGGTTCAGCTCCCCCAGCTGAAAGGTCCCCAGTGCGTGTAGCCTCACAACTATGAAAGATAACCTTGGGATGACTAGTACATCCCCCAAAGTAAAGTGTGACATCATGAACATGGTTACCAAGACCAAACCTCATATTGGAAAATATGAGTTTCCAGTTTTGGTCCCCCCGGGACCTTCACCTTTCATGACACAACTACATATTCCCCTTTAATGCCCAATTAAAACCATTTCTAAGCAATCCATTAACCATTTACTATCCAAGACAATTTAGTGATGGTATAGTCATACCAACCATACTTGCAAGTACTATCCATAGCCAACCATAAGTAGGTTGAAAGGGACTTTCAAGTGCTTTTCCATTTACCATATTAAACCACTTGGTGGATTCCGTGTACCCTACAAGAATAACCATTTAGCCAATTACCTTTTGAAACCATTTAAACTATCCATAATTCCATTACCAAGTTTCAAACAAGCATGAGTTCCATTTAAAAGTAATCAACGCAATGAACATATCACTATAAGCATTTTGTCAAATATATTGGGGGCATAGTATATATCTAAAACCAATCACCAATGACCGTTAAATGTAATCCAATTATCCAAAACCACCATTAATGCATACAAAAGAATAATTACCACCATGGGAAACCATAACCAATCATTTAAAACGAAACCCCCAAATCATATTTGAAAAACCCAAAAGCATACAATAATGAAATTATGAAAACCAATGATAAAAATCAAACCTTTAGTTGGAACTAACAATGAGGAAAGAGAACATGCCTTAATTTATAAAGTAGACGGAGAGAAATCACCAACAAGACCCCCAAATAAGCTCTTAAGATAAAACCCTAGCTCTTTCTTGCCCCAAAAGCTATTAAGAGGATTTTAGAGTGTTTAGTAATAGTTTCTAAGTGTTAATGAGTGAAATAAAACAGTAAATAACCTATCAGACAGGTTAGAAGTTCTGGTGTCCTATTAGGTTAAGTAGGGAAATGTCCACCCTTCCTATACGAGTGGTACCCGTCACTCGTATCCTAACCTCAACCCTTTGGACCTAAAACTATCTAGTATATGACTCATCCAGCCAATTCGTATCTACAATATATGATCTATGCATTCCACCTGCACCCCTAGTAGAATAGAATACCAAGAGTCTTGAACATTGTCCACTTTATGAGTTCAAGATACGACTCGTATCCTGCCTTACAGCTCATGGTGAGCCACTCATTCTTAGACCCAACTTAATTTACCTAGTCTAAGATTATGTGAAAGAAAAACCCAAACCATATGACCCGTATCCCACCATACGACTCGTATCCCATAAGTTGTATCCATTCCAGTAACCCGTCCAGTCCCATCAACCAACACTAGTTAGTTTAAGATATGATCATACCACTCATACTCTAACATACAACTCATACCTATGAGCATATTAGGCCAGGAAAATGAAATTCCAAGAAATTTTTTCAGGGCCAAAACCTAGGATGTTTTGGTATTGGTATACAAAAAAATCCAAAAACAACTTATATTTCATATAGAATAATCAAGAGCATTGTGAAATCAATTTAACATGACAAAGATCAAAATACATGGGCATTATTAATATGCTTAAAAAATTCGTGCAAAAGCATTAACTCGACTCTATGCTTTAATTCTGAGCTAATTGATATACCCGACATGGTCTAAAAATACCCCACGAGCTATGCAGGTTCTGACATTAACTCATCATTAAAGACCCCAATTCAGTTTGCCAAAAGGATTGAAGTGTCTAGTCTTGTATACAACTGAATATGCAAGTATATAATGATCATCCATATTTAAGGACTAGATCAATCCTGCATCAGCAAAATGTGTCTTCACGCTATTAGTTATCTTAACTCGTGCCTTCTTGGTTAGCCACTTGGCTCTCTTTATACCCATATTTTAGCCTCATAAAATAGGCATAGTTTCTCAAAACATAGTCTGAAGTCTAAAAATCTGTAGTCTAGTCTAGTTTGAGTCTGTCATGATATTTGTCTTATTTGTTATCGTCATACGAAGTTTTGCAAATTGTATAAGTCATATCATATCATGTCACATCATGTCATAGCCATTTTCATATAAAACCATGTTATTTGACAACCAAAAGAATTAAACATCACATGAGAGTTCTTATTTCAAACAACGTAAGAAAAATTATGCAAAACATCCTCTTTTCAATAGTTTAACATAAGGTGGCCATCTCTTGCATAAATCACATGTAATCTCTCATTAAAACAAAAGCACATTTAGAAAATAAGAAAACACCTCTTATTGGAATATAACACAATGTTAATCTATAAATGAAAATAGAGCATTTTAAACTCAAGTTTTTAATCATCTGTTTGAACAACCCAAAATATTTTAAGGAAAATAGACTTCACCATGAAAGAGGAAATTTAATAAATCATGCTCTTAAATCAATTGTCGAAATCCATAGCATATATACACATGAATACACCCCAAGTTTATGAACAAACCTTATAGTAAATACAAAATTTCATCATAAAAAGGGGTTGATGATGGATTCTCTCAAAACAATTTCAAAATCCATAACATGTACATAGAAACATTATTTAGAGTACTATAAAACATATTTTTCAAAACCATGAATATTAAGATAGTTCTACATACTTTTTTATGGAGGAAAGTTGAAGAAAAACTGTGAGTTGGGAACCTTAGAGGTTTGGAATTAAGCAATCTTTGTTTACGTTCTTAGGAGAAAGAGAATGAGGGATTTGGGGGCTTTTCCTCTAGTCTTGTATGACATTAGGGTTGTAAAATGTGTTAGGGAGTATGGGGGTGAAAGGACCATTTTGCCCTTGATTTAAAGAGGAAAAATGTATTTTAATATTTGTGAAGGAAAGGTTGAGCCGTGGACGCAAAAGCATAGCTCCAGTTGTGCCCCGCAACCCCAATCACAAAGAAAGAGTTTTTCCCCAGGTTCTTCATCACACACCCTATACAGTGCCTCACTAAAATGCCTATAACCTTTTACTCCGAACTTGGATTGACGAGCGGCTAGTTGCGCTGGAAAAAAAACTCAAAGTAATTCAATTTGATATAAAGAAGGTCACATAAATCGTTATATTATATGAGTAATGATCGTTGGAAGTTGTCCCAAGTAAAAACATCAACTAAAAATTCAATCTATAGGAAAGTGCTCAACTTAACTTTGAGGTGAGAGATTTTTATGACTTATACTCATTTAGAATGATGCTCCCACAACAAGAAATTGTTGACCACACTAATATATAACTAAAAATTATTGAGTTCGGGTCTATTAATGTAGGAAGGATAATTGAAGTTCTAGCTCAAAAGTGTGTGGTGTTACATAAACCTTTTTGTCGACCAATTTACTTAAATATGACCAAAGCACCCAAAATATTTAGAAACTCATACGAAACTCATCCAGAACCTCCTGAACGCAAAAAAAAATATGCTAATTACTTGGAAACAACATTCCAAGATCAATGATATCATCAGATTTACAAAAAGAGACCATTTATAATAAATTAACCCCAGGACCCTTCTTAGGTTATTTTAACTAGTAATCGTATAAACACTCAAAATAAAATGTAAAGGCTAAGGATCCAAACAAATTAATCTACTAACTCAAAATTGATATTCTGATCTAATGAAACTAACAGAATCACTATCTAATGCTAGGATAACAAAATGTTAACCGAAGTCAAACTAGTCATATAAAGGCTACTCAAAATCACAAACTCATATAAATCATTCTCAAATACATTGGGATTGTACAGACCATTTCTACAACTCATAAATAATATAAAATAATAACAAGTGAGGGAAAAATGGTCGAAATATAGAAAATTCTAAAAATCACAACGAGGATTATTACAATGAAGGGCAAAAGGGAGGTTTTGAGGATAAAAAGATACCTTGATTTGCAAATACTATAAGAAACCAAGACACAAAATAGATAAATGCTATAAAATCCATGGGTTTTCTTTTTATTTTAAATTTATAAAACCAAGGAAATTCTAGGGTAATCCTCAAGGGAATGATGCTTTGGAGATAAGTGAGAAAATAATAGAAATCATTGGTAAGGAACCTATGTCCTTGAGTCAACAGAATGTGACACAGTCGCTGTAACTCCTCTAACAACTCAAGGTTGCTCATCACAACACAAATGGTACTTGTTATGATTCAGACAAAATAAGAAAACCACAAGTAAAAGAAAATAAGAACAACACACAAATTTACGTGGAAACCCTTGTGGAAAAAACCACGGGAAGAGGCAGAGAAGGCTTCACTATAATGGATAGAGAGTACAATATGGAGAAGGCTGAATTTTTTGAATAATGAAAATAACCCACTAAATCTCACTTACATAGTATGTGTATAGAAACATGGATTGCACCGCAAAACTTTCAAGGCCGAACCAAAAAAATTTGGGTCACAACTCTAACAATTTGCACCTTGACACGAATTCTAATTCAGAACTCAAGTCAATACAAATTCTCTACCACTTTCACAAAAGCCCCTAAGGGCATATATTAATAGCTAACATCAACCAAGCCGAAGCAATGCTCAAACTTGGCACTTAGTAGTGTCTTGATCATCATATCAGCAGGGTTATCATGGGTACTAATATTTCTTACCACAAGCAATAATTTCACACGCAAAATGATATCAAACATTGATGTGCTTTGTCCTCTCATGAAACATCTGATCTTTTGTAAGAAAGATAGCACTCTGACTATCGTAAAAGACCATAGTAATCTGTAAGTCTTTACTAAGTTCACAGAATAGACCATTCAACTAAATAACTTCCTTGAAAGCCTTCATAATAGCCATGTAATTTGCCTCAGTAGTTGACCAAGCAATCGTAGTCTGTAAGGCAGCTTTCCAACTGAGAGCACAACCACCCACGGTGTAAACATAGTCTGTAAGGGATATCCTTTTATCATGGTCTCCTATAAAATCAAAATCAAAATACCCGAATACTCCATCACTTTTTCGCCCAAACTACAAACAAACATTTACAGATCCATCCAAGTATCTAAAAATCCACTAAACTGCTTTCCAATGTGTTTTGCCAGGATTTTCCATGTATCTACTAACTGCACTGACAGCATATGATAAATCTGGTCAGGAACACACCATCGCATACATAAGAGACTCGATGACACTAGAGTATGGAACTTGAGACATATAGTCACGCTCATCATCTTTCTATAGAGATAAAGTGGCTAAGAGTTCGAAGTGAAGAGCCAATGGTGCACTGATAGGCTTAGCATTTTGCATATTGAACCTCTGAAGAACTTTCTAAATATACCTTTTCTAACTCAAGTATAATGTACACGTCTCTCTATCCCTCATAATTTCCATGCCAATAACCTTGCTTGCTGCCTCTAAATCCTTCATCTCAAACTCCTAACTGAGATGGGATTTGACTTTTGTTATCTCTCTTTTATCCTTTACAACAATCAACATATCATCAACATACAAGATAAGATACACGAAGGAACCATCACTTACCTCTGTGAAGTAGACACACTATCATAACTACTTCTTTAAAACATGTTAGAGGTAATAAAAAAGTCAAACCTCTTATACCACTAGCTGAGTAATTGTTTTAATCCATAAAGAGACTTTTTCAGTAAGCATACATAGTCCTCCTTTCCTAAAAATACAAAGCCCTTTGGTTGCTGCATATAGATTTCCTCCTCAAGTTCTCTATGTAAGATTGCAGTTTTGACATCCAACTATTCAAGCTCAAGATTATGCATGGCCATAATACCAAGCAAGGCTTAAATTGAGCTATGCTTAACAATTGGAGAAAACACATATGTGAAGTCAATACCTTGAACCTAACTGTAGCCTTTAGTAACTATTCTTGATTTATACATAGTATTTTCAACTCCTGATATTCCTTCTTTCTTTTAAAATATGCACTTGCAATGGATAAATTTCTTATATTTAGGCAACTCACCAAATCCCATGTGCCATTCTTATGAAGTGATTCCATCTCCTCCAGCATACCAATCATCCATCGGCCAAAATCATCACAACTAACTCCCTTTGGATAAGAAGAAGATTCTTCACCGAAATCAATGCCTTCTACTTCATTCAATACATAAGCAACCAAATCAACTTTAACATACTTTTAAGGAGGTCTAATATCTATTCTAGGTGTATCTTTAGCAATATAATATTATGGAATCACTGGTGGTAAAGAAGAAATAGTACCACTCTGTATCTCTAGGCTAGACTGAGAAGTAAGCACTGGTGTAGACTCTGCTTCAATCTGCAACTCAATGTGGGTTCTTGAATTTTACTTATTCATATCACTAAGATCATCTAGGGTATAAGCACTAGATTAGAAGGGAGCCTAAAGCATGGTATTTTCATCAAACACAACATCCTTGCTAATTATAACCTTTCTATTTTCTAGACACCAAAGATTATAACCTTTAACACCAGGATTATAATCCATAAAAAAGCATTTGACAGATATAGGTTCCAACTTTCCATTATCAACAAGAGTATAAGAAGCACATCCAAATATCCTCAAATAAGAATAACTAGCAGGAGTACCAAACCATACCTCTTGTGGAGTCTTTTTATCAACTGAGACTGAGGAAGAGTGGTTAATAAAAAGATAAGTTATGTGTAAGACCCTGCAAAGTTCTAGTTTAATTTAGCCCCATATAGCTTGTAATAAGGGGTCCCGAACATAGAAAAATTCAGCTAACTGTTCAAACTTAGAATTATTTTTAACTTCCATTATTGGATGATCTTATTTTTTTATCCAACGACCTTAGAATGTTGATTTTTAAGTTAATTCATGATCAGGGATGTCAATAGCTTATCTTAGGTGAGTTTTAGAAATTTTGGGCATTGTATGAGTCATATTTGGTTGACCAAAATAGAAAACCAAAGCTATCTTGACATGTCACATTGGCTATCACATCGATGACATCGACGCAGCACGTCAGCAATCACATCGACACCATCGATACAACGCATCGCCTACCGTATTATTGGTCACATTTTAATCATTTAATTATGACTTTCCAAGGGCAATTAGGTCCTTTTTCCCTCGCCTAATTCATCTAAAACACTAAATTAAGCTTCCAAAAGGGCAAAATACATTCATTTTTCTAAAAATATCTCAAGAACAAAAAAAACCGAGTTTTATCAAATTCAAGTCTAAGTCTCAAGAAATCACCAATAATTCCCATGAATTCAACAATCAAGGAATGTTAGGTGTTCATCCTTAAGTCTTCTTCCACCCTTAGAGTTCAAGAGCCCTTTTCAAAACTTAAATTATGATTCCCATGTTATGAATTGAATTAAGCTCATGTTTTTATTGTTGTATGGGTTTCAAGTTAAGATCTTTTATGAATTCCATTAAATTTAGGTAGCATGTGTATTGAATTATGAATATCTCATTTCAAAACCCTTGAATTTGCAAGTTGTATGTTGTAGTTATAATGCCCTATGTGGTTAGTTCTCATATATAGCAATCATGCTCCCAAAATGTTTGATATAATGTCCATATGAGTAAATTATGCCTCATAACATATTGTTGTGTCGCTAAAGTTATGAAATGAGTTTATCAATTATGCTATCGAGTCCTTAGGGTATTTATTATACAAAATCTAGTTCTTTACTTAGTTGCAATAGTTATAGAATAATCTTAGTAAAGGTCAACAACCGTAGTACTTAGTCAATTCTCAGAACTCAGTGAATTCAGTCTTGTTCAGTTAGTCAACATAATCAGGAAAAGTGTTTTCAAGCTTAATATAATCTAGAGATCAGTGTCTTTCAGTTAGAAGTAGAATTCAGCACCGAGCGAACCTAAGGATGGAGGCATTCCTTCTAGTTAGGGTTTGACCCTTAGCAGCAATCCCTGAGTTACAAAACTGTGTAGCTAGCGTAGGGTAAGTTATCCTTCAGCTAGACTAGGGTTGATGTAATCATATACATAATTCATAAGTCTTCCTGCCAGATTAGGGTTGATACATCATTGTTAGTATCCCGTGGCAAGGTGCTAACACCCTTCCTACTGGGGTCACAAGTTGGAACCCAAATCAGTCTATATCGTTGGTTAGATAAACACTCTCACTATTATTGTTTTAGTCTCAGTATTCAGTAAAGAACTCAATTAGTTCTACAAAACCATAGCTATCAGTCCTCAATTACTTAGCCATTAGAATTCAGTACTTAGTTTCAGTATAATCTCAAATACATGATATTTGCCTATATGCATAGTATTGCACGTTCAGTATGTTCAGTAGTTACGATTTTTCATGTACTCTTATCCAGTTACTTTATGATGTTCATTCAATCAATTATCATCTCATATATATAAAACCATGTATATTAGCCTTAACTTACTTAGCATACTAGTACATTCCACGTACTGATCACATACTTTCTATTGGGTTATGATGTCTCATATCATAGGTTCGGACGCTCAGGTTCCTGATCACACTTAGCATCTCAGGCTATCAGAAGCATTTATAGTGGTGATTTCTCATATTTTGAGGACAAAGTTTATTTATTTTATTATTCCAGCAGTTTGATAGTTATTTTAGTTAGAGTTACTTAGGGTTTTGTCCCATAAACTCCATACTCAGATAGTTAGAGGCAGTCAAAATAGTATAGTCAGTTAATTAGTTTTCAGATAGTAATATTAGTTATACTCAGTTATTATGTAAGTAATTTGAGAATCTTATGGGATTTTCTAATTTCTTTCGTATATATATTCCAGTATTACATTCAGTTCTCACAGTAGATACCAGTCATGGGTTAGCTTATAGTCTTTTATGGACATAATCACCATGTGATGCCCAGGGTGTACTCTTAAGGTGTTACAAACTTGGTATCAAATCCTACGATTTTAAAGAGTCCCAGGGAGTGTGAAAGCTGCGTTAAGTAGAGTTTTGTTCATGAGTCTGTAGCACGCCACACTTATGGATAAGAGGCTATGAGGTATTTTTATGAAAATTTCCATTCTTTCATTGTTCATATTGTATGAGTAAGCATTATCTCAAAATAAACTCTATGTCTAATCCAACTTTTCCTTCCGATTACAGAACATGCCTCCCAAAAAGACCAATGGAAGAAGAACTGGGAACCAGGCAACACCTTTACCTATTCAAGAAGATCCCCTGAATAAGCATGTTTCTCGCGTAGGATTCAGAGTAGCTATCACCGCTCTAGCATATTTTTTGGCAGCTAAGCATGTCCAACGAGCTGCTGTTTAGGCCAACCTAGTGGCCAATACTATTGCAGCTAGAATTTGGGGCCCATATGAATTCCTTGACATGGAGTAGAAGATAACAGACATTCTGGGGGTAACCACTTGTGAGAGTGCTGAGTTGGTTGCCTATCAGTTGTAGGAAGTGGAGCCACAAATACAGGGCCCATAGAATAGAAAGAATTCATTACTGGCTTTCTAGATAGGTTCTTTCCATTGGAGTTGAGAAAAGCTAATGTTTTAGAATTAATTAATCTAAAGCATGGAAATATGATTGTGAAGAAGTATTCCTCAAGTTTACTTTGTTGCCTAGATATGCCCCTCATGTGGTAGCTGATAGACGATCTAATATGAGTAAGTTTGTGTCTGGTGTGTAATAGTATGGCCAAGAAGTGTAGGACCACAATTCTATTTAAAGAGATGGACTTGGGTAGGTTGATGGTCCATTCTCAGCAGATTGAGGAATAGAAGACTAAAGAGAAAGAGAGGGAAACCAAAAGGGATAGAACAGGTAGCCTTAGTTTTGCTCAACTTAAGTCAGAGAGTGGTAATCATCCTCTATTCTGCCAAAAATCTTCAGTCCCAGCTTTGTCCTCAGCCAGTGCTCTGGTGCCTAAATTCAGAAATGGTAATAATGATAGGGCACTAGGCTCTAAATCTCAGGGTAGTGTGAACAGTGTTCGAACAAATCTTTTTTGCCAGAAGTGTAGAAAAAATCATCACGGTATCTACAGGGCTGGCAGTGACATATGTTTCGAGTGTGGTAAGCCAGGTTATATAATCAGATAGTGTCCTCAGGTGGGTTCGTAGAGTCAGCATAACCGTCCCCTAGTTCAGTCCAATCATCCATCTTAGAAGGGTGTCGCTTTTAGTGCCACCAGTGGGAAGCAACCAAATAGGATCAATACACTCTAGTCCTGACAGGATCAGGAAAGTTTTCCTAATATGGTCACTGGTACATTACAAGTTTACCATTTACATATTTATGCTTTGTTTGATCTTGAGTTTCTCTATCTTTTGTAACTCCTTATATAGCTGTCAACTTCGAAGTCAATCCAAAAATCCTAATAGAGCCTTTCTCAGTATCTACCCCAGTGGGTAAGTCTATCATAGCCCAATAGGTATATAGGAACTGTCCGATTATGGGGTCTCAGAAAGTTACTTTAGTATACTTGGTAGAGTTAGAGATGACGGATTTTGATGTCATTCTCAACATGGATTTGCTCTATTCTTTCTATGCTTCAGTTGATTTTTGAAACAGAGTTGTCTATTTTTAGTTCCTGAATAAACTTATCCTAGAATGGAGGGGTAGTACTTCAATGCTTAAGGGGTAGCTTGTTTCATACCTTAGAGCAAGAAAAATAATATCCAAGGGGTGCGTCTATCATTTGGTGAGAGTCAAAGACTCTAGTTCTGAGACTCCTTATCTTGAGGTAGTTCCAATCAAAAGTGAATATCCAGATATATTTCCCGAAGATTTCCTCGGAGTTTCTCCTGAAAGGAAAATTCACTTTAGAATAGACCTTCTTCTTGATACTCAGCCCATATTTATTCCTCCATACAGAATGGCTCCAGCTGAACTTAAAGAGTTGAAAGAAAAGTTAAAGGACCTCTTAGACAAAGGGTTCATCAGCCCTAGCTTATCTCCTTAGGGTGCACCAGTCCTATTCATATGAAAGAAAGACAATTCTCTTAGAATGTGTATAAACTACCATGAACAAGGTCACAGTGAAGAATAAGTACCTACTTCCTAGAATCAATGACTTGTTTGACCAACTTCAGGGTGCCAGTTACTTTTCCAAGATAGATCTCAGATTCGACTATCATCAGCTCAGAGACAGAGAATGTGACATTCCAAAAATAGCTTTATGAACCTAGTACGGTCACTTTGAGTTTTTAGTCATGTCATTTGGTCTTACCAATGCTTCAACAGCATTCATGGAATTGATGAATCGAGTGTTCAAGCAGCACTTGGACATGTTTATCATAGTCTTTATCAATGACATTTTTGTCTATTCTCGTAGTGAAAATGACCATGCAGACCATCTCAAAAGAGTATTGTAAGCTCTCAGAGCCCATCAGTTGTTCGCCAAATTTAGTAAATGCAAATTTTTGCTAAGGTCAGTGGCTTTCTTTGGTCATATTATTTCTGGTGATGGCATTAGATTTGATACTAAAAAGACCAAAGCAATGAGAAACTGGCCCAGACCTATATCTATGTAAGATATCAAGAGTTTATTAGCTTTGGCGGGTTATTACCGATGGTTTGTTGAAGGATTTTCATCTATTGCATCCCCATGTCAAGATTGACTCAGAAGAAAGTTAAATTTTAGTGGCCAGATTCTTGTGAGAAGAGTTTTCAAGAGTTAAAGACTAAAATCACTACAGCCCACATTTTGACTTTGCTAGATGGTTTAGACGAATTTGTTGTATATTGTGATACATCAAGAGTTGGCTTGGGGTGTGTTTTGATGCTGAGGGGGTAAGGTTGTAGTGTATGCCTCAAGACTACTTAAGCCCCATTAAAAGAATTATCCCACCCATGATCTTGAGTTAGCAACTATTGTTTTTGCCCTAAAGATTTGGATACACTATTTGTATGAGGTAAATATTGATGTATTCATACACCACAAAAGCCTTCAGTATGTGTTTTCGCAGAAAGACCTGAAGTTGCACCATAGAAGGTGATTAAAGTTGTTGAAAGACTATGACATGAGTGTTCTATATCATCCCAGCAAGGCCAATGTACTGGAAGATGCCCTCAATAGGTTTTCCATGGGTAGTGTTTCTCATGTTGAGGATTGTAAGAAGAAGTTACTTCAGAAAGTTCATCAGCATACCAAGCTAGGTGTCTATTTGGTTGATTCGGCTGAGGAAATTGTTTGGGTGCAGAATAGTTTGGAGTCTTCTTTAGTTTCTTATGTGAAAGAAAAGAAAAATAGTAATCCTAATTTAGTTAAGCTGAAAAGTCAGTCAGAGACCAGAGGTTGAGGATTTCTCCCAAGGGGGAGATAGTGTGTAGCATTTCCAGGGTAGGCTGTGTGTAGTATGTATGGATGGCATGAGGTAATGAATTCTTTCTGAAGTGCATGGTGCGCATTACTCTATTCATCCAGGGGCCACTAATATATTCCGTGACTTGCAGGAAGTCTATTGGTAGAGTGGGATGAAGGTAGAAATTGTAGAGTTTATAGCTAAGTGCTCCACGTGTTAGCTGGTAAAGATTGAACATCAGAATCCTAGAGGGTTTATGAAGTAGTTTATTATTCCCACTTGGAAGTGGGAGGAAGTGAACATGGATTTCATGACAGGTTTTTCTTGTACTCGTCATCAGCATGAATCAATTTGGATCATTATGGACAGCATAACCAAATTAGTCAATTTCTTGCCAGTGCATACTTCTTATTCAGCCGAGGATAATGCTAGGATCTATATTAAAGAGTTGGTTAGGTTACATGTTGTCCTGTTGTCCATAATTTGAGGAAGAGGTACACAGTTCACCTCTTACTTTTGGAAAGCCTTACAAAAGGCTCTTGGTACGCAAGTCCACCACAGTACAACCTTTCACCTTCAGACAGATGGTCAAGCAGAAAGTAACATTCCGACTTTAAAAGATATGTTGAAAGCGTGTTTTGTTGACTTTAAGGGCAGTTAGGATAAGTATTTACCTTTGATTGAGTTCGCATATAATAACAGCTATCATTTCAGTATCCAGATGGCTCCATTTGAGGTTCTTTATAGGAGAAGATATTGATCTCCTATTAGTTGGTTTGAGGTAGGTGAGGTCGTGGTATTGGGGCCTAACTTAGTGTTTGATGCATTAAAGAAAGTATAGTTAATCAGGGAGAGGCTTAAGACATCCCAGAGCCAACAAAAATCTTCTACAGATGTGAGAAAGATCTTGAATTTGAGATTGGTAACTATGTGCATTTGAAAATCTCTCCCATGAAGGGGATAAAGAGATTTGGTAAGAAGTGGAAGCTTAGTCCCCGATATGTTTGTCCTTATAGGATTCTGAGTTGATTCGGTAAGGTAGCTTATGAGCTTGAGTTACCTACAGACTTAGCATCAGTGCACCCAATGTTTCATGTCTCCTTGATAAAGAAGTGCCTTGGTGACCCCGAAGTTGTAGTCCCTATAGAGAGTATAGATGTTCAAAACAATAGGAAGTCCCAATCGAAATCCTTGCTCGTTAGATTCACAGACTAAGGAACAAAGAAGTTCCTTTGGTCAAAGTTCTTTGGCAGAATCACTTTGTTGAGAGATCTACTTGGGAAGCAGAAGCAGACATGTGAACCAAGTATCCTCACCTCTTCTCCATAAACTCAGACTCAACCAAGGTAACATCCTTCCTTAGATTTAAAATATTCTATACTCAATTACAGCTACATAACATTCTCATATAATACATGCATTCATGAAATAGGTCAGTCATATGCCATGTCTTTAGAATACAATCTTACTTCATTTATGCTTGTCAGTGTAAGCACAATTCCTTAGTTTCTCACAGTTCAGTTAGTCTCATTTGACGATAAATTTTCCCAAGGGGAAGATATTGTAAGACCCTGGAAAGTTCTAGTTCAATTCAATCCCATATAGGTTTTAATAAGGGGTCCAAGACTTAGAAAAACTCAGCTAAGCGTTAAGACTTAGAATGATTTTTAGCCTTCATAACTGGATGATCTTATTTTCGATCCTTGCGACCTTAGAATGTCAATTTTTAAGTTGATTCATGACCTGGGATGTCAATAGGTCATCTTAGGTGAGTTTTGGAATTTTTGGGCATCATATGAGTCATGTTTGGATAACCAAAACAACAAACCAATGCGATCACGATGCGTCGCATTAGCTATTGCGTCAACAGCATCGACGTAGCGCATCGGCAATCGCATCGACACTATCAACACAGCGCATCGCCTGTCGCATCACTGGGCATATTTTACTTATTTAATTATGAATTTATAAGGGAAATTAGATCCTTTTCCCCTAACCCAATTCATCCAAAATATGCAATTAAGCTTCCAAAAGGGCAAAATACATTTATTCTTCTCAAAAACTCTCAAGAACAAAACCCTAGGTTCATCAAATTCAAGTCCAATTCACAAGAAATCACCAATAATTTCAACCAATACAATAATCAAGGTATGTTAGGTGTTCATCCTTGGGTATCCTTCCACCCTTGGAGTTCAAGATCCCTTTTCCAAACTTGAATTATAATTCCCATGATTTGAATTGAATAATTCTCATATTGTGTTTTGGTATGGGTTTCAAGTTAAGATCTTTAATGAATTCCATGAAATATGGGTATCATGTGTGTTGAATTATGAATCTCTTATGTGAAAACCCTTGAATTTGCAAGTTGCATGTTGTAGATATGATGCCCTTTGTGGTTAGTTCTCATGTATAGTAATCATTCTCCCCAAATGTTTGATAAAATGTCCATATGAGTAAATTATGCATGGTAACTTATTGTTGTGTTGCTAAAGTTGTGATATGAGTTTATCAAGTATGCTAATGAGTCCTGGGGGTATTTAGTACCCAAAATCTAGTTGTTTACTTAATTGTAGTAGTTATAGAATAGTCCCAGTAAAGGTTAAGAAATGTAGTACTATGTTAATTAGCAAAACTGAGTGAATTCAATCCAGTTGAGTCATTCAACACAATCAGGGTCAATTCATTCAAGCTTAGTATAATCTACTAATCAATGTCTTTCAGTTGGGAGTAGGATTCAGCACCGAATGAACCAGGGATAGGGGCATTCATACTAGTTAGGGTTTGACCCTTAGTAGCAATCCCTGTGTTACAAAGCTATGTAGCCAGCATAGGGTAAGTCATTCTCCTTCTAGACCAGAGTTGACACAATCATAACATATTTCATGAGTCTTCCTGCCAGATTAGGGTTGACACAACATTGTAAGTATCCCGTGGCAAGGTGCTAACACCCTTCCAACTGGGGTCATAAGTTGGACCCTAAATTAGTCTATATTGGTATATGTCGGTTAGATGACCACTCCTACAGTTATAGTTTTAGTCTCAGTATTCAGTAAAGAACTAAGTCAGTTCTACAGAACCATGCTATTAGTTATCAGTTACTCAGGCATCAGAATTTAGTACTCAATTTCAGTATAATTTCAGACACGATGTAAATCTATATGTGCAGTATTTAATGTTTAGTATGTTCAGTAGTTATAGTTTTGCTTGTACTCTAATCAAGTTACTTCATGATGTTCATCAGTCAGTTATCATCTCATGCATATGAACCCATGTATATCAGCCTTACCTTACATAGCATACCAATACATTCTACGTACTGATCACATACTTTGTTTTACACTATGATGTCTCATATCATAGGTTCGGACGCTCAGGTTCCTAACCGTACTTAACAGCTCAGGCTATCAGCAACAGTTATATGGTGAGTCCTCATATTCGAGAAAAGAGTTTATTTATTTTAGTATTCCATCAATTCTGTAGTTATTTTAGTCGAAGTTAGTTGGGGGTTTGTCCCATCAACTCTATATTCAGATAGTTAGAGGCACTAAAACTAGCATAGTCAGATAATCAGTTTTAAGATGTTATTATCTGTTATACTCTATTATTATTTCAGTATTTTAAGAACCTTATGGTATTTTCAAATTTCTTCCACATATATATTCCAGTATTATATTCAGTGCTCACAGCAGGTACCAGTTATTGGTTATTCTGTGGTCCTTTGGAGTCGTAAGCACTGTGTGATGCCCAAGGTGTATTCTCGGGCCATTACATTGTGGAAGCAGCTTTGGTCCAAAAAGACTTAGGTAAACCATCATTAGAGAGAATACAATTCACCTTCTCCATTATAGTTCTATTCATTCGTTCAACCATACCATTCTGCTATGGAGAATGACAAACTGTCAAGTGCCTCACAATTCCTTCTAACTTGCACAGAGCATTAAATTCATTAGAATAGAACACTAAACCATTATCAGTCCAAAGGAATTTTACCTATTTCCTTGTTTGCTTTTTAATCATAATATTCCACTTCTTGAAAGTAGGCAACACATCATTCTTTTGCTTCAGGAAGAAAACCCAAACTTTTCTGGAACAGTCATCTATAATAGTCAACATGTAATTCACACCTCCTCTAAAAGCTACTCTAGAAGGACCCTAGAGATTAGAATTAATGTAATCAAGTGTGCCTTTATTTGAGTGGATGCCTTTAGTGAATTTGACTCTTTTTAGCTTCCCAAAAATACAGTGCTCACAGAACTCCAATCTGGTAATACTCTAGCAATCAAGAAGTCCTCTTCTTCTTTGTTCAGACATCCTATTTTCACTCATATGCCCCAGACACATATGCCAAAGTTTAGCAACATCACTTTCTGATAGAGAAAAGGTAGAAACAGTTGCATTACTTATAACCGTATATCCTTGCAAGGCATAAAAATTTGTAGACTTTATTTGTCCCTTCATCACAACAAGAATACCTTTAGTAACCTTCATGACTCCACCATCACCATTGTACCTATATCTGTTAGAATGAAGGGTACTCAAGGAAATAAGACTTCTCTTCAGGTCTAGGATATACGGTACATCATTAAGTGTCCTCGCAACTCCATCAAATATCTTAATTTTGATTGTTCCAATACCAGCTATCTTACAAGTTGTGTTATTTCCCATCAACATAGCACCTTTAGAAATTGCTTCATATATTGTAAACCAATCCCGATTGTGACACATATGAAATATGCAAGCTGAATCAAGAATCCAATCCTCACAGGGTTTGGAGTTACCATCAAAAATAACCAAGAGTTATCCATCAATACCGTCATCTTCAACAAAACTAGCTTCACCAAACTTCTCTGGTTGTGTAATACCCCAAAAAATCTAAACTAATATTAGAGCCATGTACCAAGATCATGCATAGTACATCATGGTTCTTTTATAGTTTTATGAGTAGGTTAGATGTATATTAAGGCCTCAAATAACTCCCAGATATCAAACGAATCAAAACATTCCTTACCAATTGAATTCTTGAGAAGGAGATTGGTATAGTCAACTTCAAAAGAGCATATCTCTCATTATACTTGGAATTTTTGAGATCTTGACCTATAAAAAGATGAATTGAATTATCTTTCCAACAATACAAATTTTGCCTAAATCCGATATCGGAGCAAAGAGTTATTCCTATTTTACTCCAGCATATCCTTCTGGAAATAGTATGACAACAATCACGGTAGCTTACCACATTTGTGACGCCCTACCATGAAGGTCATCAGCCTTAGGTAGAAATTAGAACCTAAGTGATGACATTCATGGTAGCTTACCACATTTTTGATGCCCTATCACGAAGGTCGTCAGCCTTAGGCAGAATCCAGCTCCTGTGTGACGATATTCGTGATATCTTACCACATTTGTGATGCCCTACCACGAAGGTCGTTAGCCTTAGCCAGAAACCAGATCCTAAGTGACGACATTTATGGTATCTTACCACATTTGTGATGCCCTACCACAAAGGTCATCAGACTTAGGCAGAAACCATCAACTCCAGCTTCTGCGTGACGATATTTTTGAAGGCTTACCACATTTTTATGCCTTGTCACAAATGTCGTCGGCTATTATTTTTAGCAACTGGGAATTTATTTTATAAGGGTATTTTGGTCTTTTCCCTTCACTTCCCACGACTTATAACCCTCAAGAAACGTATTATATTCCATTCTCTTTAGTTAAAACATCTCTAAAAGCTCTTTTATACATTTTCAACCACAAGATTAGGGTTTCCTCTCAAGATCATATCCTCAGGAACAAGAACATTATTTCCCAAAGGGGTTAAACCCTAGTCAAGAAAAATCAAGGGCAAGCCTAAGGATTTCTTCTGGAACCTTCAGAAATATTAGATCTCTTTCAAGATCAAGCTTTAAGGTATGCGTACTGTTCATCTATGGATTCAATTCATTCATAGAGTTCAAGAATCATTCTTTTAAATGTACATGTTGATGATTGTTGTTCAAGTTTCAAGATGATATCTAAGGATGTTTTTCATAGAATATATGAGATTGTTGGTTAAAAACCATGAACTTTGGGTGGATTGAACTAATGCAAGTATGAAATCCATCTATGCCTTAAAGAATGCATGTAAGGTGTTTGATAAAATTCCTAGGATGTTAGAAGTTCATACTTACATGATTTCATGATATCTAAATGACAAATCCATGTTAGCGATACACTTCAATATGAATGCCCATGCTATTTATGTACTTTTATAGTGATGGCATGAAGTATGTATGATGATGGAAATATGAATTTTTTGCGCAAATTATATCCAAGCTTTCCCTACCATGTTTGAGGTGTTGATTAAATACATGAAGTATACTATCTCCTACTTATGATATAGCGAATTGTGGACTCCAATCTTGTGATCAAGTCATGTCATGTGTGTTAGTTTTCTTCTATCGATTCCTAGGGGTATTCGTACCCAACAAACATAGTTCTGTGCCTACAGCCATGTTATGTTGTCACAATAATCTCAGTCAAGCTATAATCTATAGAACTCAGTTAGTCATGTGACTCTAGAAACCTCAAAAATCTCATGATCCCAGTTAACTCTCAGATAATAGTACTACTCCATCAGTCAAAGGAAGTCAATTAATCTGTCCATGTACAGTCAGTTCAATTATGTTTAGTCTCTTCAGATGGGAGTAGGAGTTGGCACCGAGTGAACCCAAGGATAGGAACTCACCTGTTTATCAGGGTATGATTCTTAGCAGTTATCCTTGCATTCCAGAACTATGTAGCCAGCATAGGTTGAGACATTACAGCCTGTTATATGAGGGTAGATAAGGTCGCTTAACCTGTTATATGAGGCTTCCCATCGTTCTCACTAGAGTAACCTATTATATAAGGGTTTCTCACATGTTGTCCTTTCCAGTGGTGCGGTATTGACACCCTTCCAGTCAGGGCAGATATTGGACCCCATCTTAGCTATAATGGCACATATGGGGCATATCTATTAAACAACTACCTCCCACAGTTTCAGTATCAATCTCAGTAAAAGAACTCAGACAGTTCTTCAGATATCAGTATACCAGGACTATTAGATAGGGTAAAATTTAGTTATAGCATAGAACTCAGAGAGTTCAACCAGATTTAGGGCTGTCAAATACTATCATCCATGTTATCAGAACTCCGGTTCCAACCATGTATTAGCGTACAGGTTTATCCATCATGTACTCATGATCTTAGTTACTATGTATGTATATTTGTACTCTTACGTTCATATCAGTCAGTTAGTAGTATTATTCATGCATGTAAACCCTTTGCGTTAGCCTACCTTACTCGTATATTCAGTACTCCAGTTGTACTGATGTATTTACGCTATGGTATTTTCTTTTCATGTTACACCATAGGTTCAGAGGCATGGGTCCCAAACCAGCAATAGCAGTCCCATTCAGCATATTGAGTTGTAGTGAGTCCTCTTCTTCGAGGATGACATTATTTGATTTATTCATTTATTTCTTCAGTTCAGTTTTACAAAGTTAGTTGGAGACAATTTCCTTCAACTACTTATTTCAGACAGTACTTAGAGGTTTTTGGATTTACACTCAGATTTAGCTTTCAGATTCAGTTTTTACTTATTTTGGGTATTTTTCACCCATATGGATGTTATACTATTTTAGTTGAAGTTTAACGCCTATTGTGCATGTTTTTCGCATTATTATGTCATGAATTGCAGTATACAGGTACAGATATCAGTCATGGGTTAGCTTGTGGTCCCTCGGGGTCATAAGCACCGAGTAGCATTCTTGTTCAAAAAATTGGGGTGTTACAAACTTGGTATCAGATCCTAAGGTTCAATAGAGTCCTAGGAAGTCTGAAAGTCACATCTAGTAGAGTCTTATACATGGGTGTGTTGCGCTCCTTATTTATGTACAGGAGACTATAAGATGTTTTAGAAATAGTTTCCCTTCTTTCAGTATTCATGTCGTGCTAGTGAGCATAATCTCAAGTTAAACTACTAGTCTAATCTGTCCTTCTCTTGTTACAAAATATGGCCCCAAAGAGAAGAAACCAGTTAGATCTTCTGCCCAAAGATCCTTTGGGCAAACATATTTCTCATGTGGAGTTTAGAGCCATATTCACCACACTTGATCAGTCTGTGGCTACCTAAAATTAAAGGCCACCAGCTATTCCATCAATCCAGTGGAAAATTCCACAGCAGCTAGGATTCAAGACTTTACTCGAATAAACCCTCCATCTTTCCATGGGTCTAAGTCTAGTAAAGACCCTCAGGAGTTCATTGAACAAGTCCATAAGGTCATTGATATCATGGGAGTCACTTCTTCTTAGAGTGTCGAGTTATCTGCATACCAATTGCAGGATGTTGCTGACACTTGGTAGAAGCAGTGGTTAGCAGAAAGGTTAGAGGATGCAGGTCCTATTGAGTGGGAAAAATTTATCACGGCTTTCTTAGATAGATTCTTTCCCCAAGAGCTGAGGGAAGCCAAATTTATTGAGTTCATCAACCTCAGGCAGGGAAATATGACGGTTAGGGAGTATTCTCTTAGATTTACTCAGCTAGCCAGATTGCCCCTCATATGGTCATAGACAACAGGGCTAAGATGAGCAAGTTCGTGTCAAGGGTGAATGATAGCATGGTAAATGAGTGTAGGTATATGATGTTGAATAGTGTATGACTTTATCCAGGCTACCCATGCTCAATAGATAGAGGAGCAGAAGGTTAAGACTAGGGAGAGGCAGAACAAGAGAGCAAGAGCAGGCAGTTTCAGTTTTTCTCAGCCCAAATCAGAGGGAGGAAATCGTTCGCAGTTTCATCCTAAGTCAGCAGTTCCATCCCCTTTCTCCACTAGTGCCCCAGTGCCGAAGTTCAGGGACGGGAACAGAGGAAGAGCACTAGGCTCTAAATCTCAGAGCAGTGTTAGTAGTGCCCGCACTTATCCTCAGTGTCAGACCTGTGGTAAGCACCATCAGGGTGTGTGTATAGCGAGTCAAGGAATTTGTTTTGGTTGTGGCAAGCCAGGCCACAGAGTTAGGGACTGTCCTTAGCCAGGTGCTCAGGGTCAGCAGAATCGTTCCATAGCTTAGTCCGATTGCCCGAACCTGCAGGGTGCCACTTCCAGTGCTACTAGTGGGCAATGCCTAACTAGACTCTATGCTCTTCAGGCCCGATAGGATCAGTAAAACTCTCCTGATGTCGTTACTAGTACGTGTAGATTTTCTATGTTCATGTTTATGCTTTGGTAGAACTAGGTACATCCTTGTCTTTTGTCACTCTATACATAGTAGGCGATTTCAGAATTAGTCTCAAAATTTTAGCAGAGCCCTTTTCAGTCTCTACCCCAGTGGGTAAAACCATCATAGCTCGGTGGGTATACAGGAACTGCCCAATTATGATATTTTAGAAATCCACATCAGCAGATTTACTCGAGTTAGAGATGACTGATTTTGATGTCATTCTCGGAATGGATTGCCTTTATTCTTGCTATGCCATAGTCGACTACTTAAATAGGATAGTTCAATTTTAGTTCCTGAATGAGCCCGTCCTAGAGTGGAAGGGTAGCACTTCATCTGTCAGGGGTCATCTTGTTTCCTACCTTTGAGCAAGGAAAATGATTTCTAAGGGGTGTGTGGATCATCTCGTGCATGTTAAGGATTCTAATTCCGAATCTTTCATTCTTGAATTAGTCCCAGTGTTTAATTAATATTCAGACATCTTTCCTGAAGATCTTCCACGCATTCCTCCCGAAAGGAAAATAGACTTCGGCATAGACCTTCTCCCAGATACTCAGCCTATTTCTATTCTGCCATACAGAATAGCACCAGCAGAACTCAAGGATCTAAAAGATCAATTAAAGGATCTCTTATATAAGGGATTCACCAGGCCCAATGTATCCCTATGGGGTGCTCCAGTCTTATTCGTGTGCAAGAAAGACGGTTCTTTCAGAATGTGTATTAATTATCGTTAACCCAATAAAGTCACGATCAAGAACAGGTATCCGCTACCTAGGATAGATGACTTGGCTGACTAACTTTAGGGTGCCAGTTATTTCTCCAAGATAGAGCTCAGATCAGGCTATCTTCGGCTCAGAGTTAAAGAATATGACATTCCAAAGACAGCTTTTCATACTCGGTATAGTCATTTTAAATTTCTAGTGATGTCCTTTGGTCTTACCAGTGCCCCTGTAGCTTTCATGGACTTGATGAACCAGGTGTTCAAGAAGTACTTGGACACATTCATCATAGTCTTCATAGATGATATTCTAGTCTATTCTTGCACAGAGCGTGATCGCTCAGACCATCTCATAATTGTTCTTCAGACTCTCAGGGATCACCAGTTGTTCGCTATGTTCAGTAAGTGTGAATTTTGCCTAAGATTAGTAGCATTCCTTGGCTATATTATTTCCAGTAATGGCATTAGATTAAATCCTCAGAAAACTGAAGCGGTAAAAAACTGGCCTCGCCCTCTCTCTCCATCAGATATTAAGAGTTTCTTGGGTTTTGCTAGCTATTACTGATGGTTTGTCAAGGCATCTTGTTCTATTGCATCTCCTATGTCTAGATTAACTCAGAAGAAGGTCAAGCTTCAGTGGTCAGAACCTTGTGAGAAGAGTTTTTAGGAGTTGAAGACTCAACTCACCTCAGCTCCAGTTTTAGCACTTCCCGATGGTTTCAATGGATTCGTAGTATATTGTGAGGCATCCAGAGTAGGTTTAGGTTGTCTCCTCATACAGCATGGTAGAGTCATAGCCTACACATCCAGAAAGTTAAAGCCCCATAAGAAGAATTATCCTACTCATGACCTTAGTTAGTTGCATTGGTCTTTGCCTTAAAGATTTGGAGGCATTATCCATACGGTGTTCATATAGATGTCTTCACAGATCATAAGAGCCTTCAGTTTGTTTTTTCCCATAAACATCTTAATCTTCATTAGAGAAGGTGGTTAGAGCTCTTGAAGGATTATGACATGAGTGTCCTTTATCATCCTGGCAAGGCCAATATAGTGGCCGACGCACTCATCCTGGCAAGGCCAATATAGATTCATCATCTTACCAGACTAGTAATTTTCTTAGTCGACTCTTCAGAGGGTGGCGTATGTGTTCAGAGTAGTTTAGAGTCATCTCTAGTTTCAAAGGTAAAAGAGAAGCAAGACAGGGATCCTATTCTTGTCAAGCTACAGTTCAGAGTCAGGAAGTAAAGGTTTTCTCCCAAAGGACAGATGGTGTTCTTCATTGTCAGGGCTATCTGTGTGTTCCCGGTGTAGATGACTTGAGGCAGCAAATTCTTGTAGAAGCACATGCTGTGCTATACTTTATTCATCCAGGGGCCACTAAGATGTACCATGACTTGTGGGAGATCTATTGGTGGAGTGGGATGAAGAGGGACGTTGAAAAATTTGTGGCTAATTGTTGTACATGTCAGCAGGTAAAGATAGAGCATCAAAAACCTAGTGGTTCCATGTAGGAGTTCACTATTCCTACTTAGAAGTAGGAAGAAGTGAACAAGGACTTCGTGATGGGTTTGCCTAGAACACGTCATCAGCATGATTCGGTTTGGGTCATTGTAGACAAAATGACCAAGTCAGCACATTTCCTTCTAGTTCGTACCTCTTACTCAGCACAGGATTATGCCAAACTCTATATTAGGGAGTTGGTTAGATTACACGGTGTTCCACTATCTATCATCTCAGACAGAGGTACCCATTTCACCTCTCACTTATGGAAAGCATTCTAAAAGGGTCTTGGTACCCAAGTTCATCTCAATATAGTGTTTTATCCTTAGACAGATGGTCAAGAGAAAGGACCATTCAGACTCTAGAAGATATGCTAAGGGCGTGTGAAATTGATTTCAAGGGAAGTTGGAATGACCACTTCCCTTTGATCTAGTTCACATACAACAATAGCTATCACTCCAGCATTCAGATGGCTCCATTCAAAGCTCTCTATGGTAGGAGATGTAGCTCTCCGATCGGCTGGTTTAAAGTTAGTGAGACGTAGTCATAGGGTCTGACTTAGTATTCGATGCCTTAGATAAAGTTCAGTTGATCAGAGAAAGACTCTGGGCTGCTCAAAGCCGATAAAAGTCTTATGCGGATGTTCGTAGAAAGGATCTCGAATTCAAGGTCGATGACTATGTCTATCTCAATATCTCTCCCATTAAGGGAGTGAAGAGATTCGACAAGAAGGAAAAGCTCAGTCCCCGATATGTTGATCCCTTCAGGATTCTTAGTCACTTCGGCAAGGTAGCCCATGAGCTTGAATTGCCTTCAGATCTAGCCTCACTTTATCCAGTCTTCCATGCCTCTTTGCTCAAGAAGTGTATAGGTGACCCAGCAGTTGTAGTCCCTATTCAGAGCATTGACATTTATAATAGCCTCTCTTATGAAGAGATTCCAGTCGAAATCCTCGACTATCAGACTCGTAGGCTGAGAAACAAAGAAGTTCCTCTAGTCAAGGTTCTTTAGCGAAATTAGTCCATAGAGGGAGCTACTTAGGAAGTTGAAGCAGACATGCGAACCAAGTACCCTCATATTTTATCTGCTAATTCAAACTTAGCTCGAGGTAATAATTTTTCTTAAGCTTATTCAGTTACATGATTAAAATTCCAGTATAAAATTGGTATCAAGTATCAGTGCATAGCTTATCATGCATTCATGAGTTCAGCTTATCAGTCATGCATCAGTTATGTATGTTCAGTTGGTTTATATTCAGTTTAGAATTCAATTCAGTCCTAAATCATGTGCCAGCTAAGCATGATCAGTGTATGCGTCATTTATCTTTTCTCTCCTCCCAAACAGTCATCATTCGAGGATTAATGTTTCCAAAAGGGAGATATTATAATACACCAAAAAGTCCAAACCAATATTAGAGCCATGTACCAAGATCATGCATAGTACATCATCATGGTTCTTTTATAGTTTTATAAGTAGGTTAGATGTATATTAAGGCTTCAAATAACTCCCATCTATCAAACGAATCAAAACATTCCTTACCAATTGAATTCTTGTGAAGGATATTGATATAGTCAAATTCAAATGAGGATATATCTCATTATACTTGGAATTTTTGAACTCATCACCTATAAAAAGATAGATAATTGAATTATCTTTCCAACGATACCAATTTTGCCTAAATGATATATCGGATCAAAGAATTATTCCTATTTTACTCCAGCATGTCAGGCTGGAAATAGTGTGATGACAGTCGTGGTAGCTTACCACATTTGTGACGCCTTACCATGAAGGTCGTCAGCCTTAGGTCAAAACCAGATCCTAAGTGATGACATTCGTGGTAGCTTACAATATTTGTGATGCCCTATCACAAAGGTCGTCAGCCTTAGGCAGAAACCAGCTCCTAAGTGATGACATTTGTTGTATCTTACCACATTTGTGATGCCCTACCACGAAGGTTGTCAGACTTAGGCAGAAACCATCACTTCCAGCTTCTGTATGACGACATTTTTTACGGCTTGCCACATTTTTGACGCCTTGTCACAAATGTCGTCAGCTATTATTTTCAGCAACTGGGAATTTATTTCATAAGGGTATTTTGGTCTTTTTCCTTCACTTCCCACGACTTATAACCCTCAAGGAACGTATTATCGTCCATTCTCTTTAGTTAAAACATCTCTAAAAGCTCTTTTATACACTTTCAACCACAAGATTAGGATTTTCTCTCAAGATCATATCCTTAGGAACAAGAACATTATTTCCCAAAGAGGCTAAACCCTAGTCAAGAAAAATCAAGGGCAAGCCTACGGATTTCTTCAGGAACCTTCAGAAACATTAGATCTCTTTCAAGATCAAGCTTTAAGGTATGCGTAGTGTTCATCTATGGATTCAATTCGTTCATAGAGTTCAAGAATCATTCTTTTAAATGTTATTTTGTAAGCTTTTGTGGTGGTATAAGCATGTACACGTTGATGATGGTTGTACAAGTTTCAAGATGATATCTAAGGATTTTTTTCATGGAATATATGTGATTGTTAGTTGAAAATCATGATCTTTGAGTGGGTTGAACCAATGCAAGTATGAAATCCACCTATGCCTTAAAGAATGCATGTAAGGTGTTTGATAAAATTCCTAGGATGTTAGAAGTTCATATGTACATGATTGCATGATATCTAAATGACAAGTCTATGTTAGCGATACACTTCAATATGAATGCCCATGCTATTTATGTATTCTTATGGTGATGGCATGAAGTATGTATGATGATGGAAATATGAATTTTGTGTGAAAATTATATCCAAGATTTCCCTTCCATGTTTGAGGTGTTGATTAAATACATGAAGTATACTATCCCCTACTTATGATATAGCGAATTGTGGACTCCAATCTTGTGATCCAGTCATGTTATGTGTGTTAGTTTTCTTCTATCGATTCCTGGGGGTATTCGTACCCAACAAACATAGTTGTGTGCCTACAGCCATGTTATGTTGTCACAATAATCTCAGTCAAGCTATAATCTATAGAAATCAGTTAGTCATGTGACTCTCAGATAATAGTACTACTCCATCAGTCAAAGGATGTCAATTAATCTGTCCATGTACAGTCAGTTGAATCATGTTTAGTCTCTTTAGATAGGAGTAGGAGTTAGCACCGAGTGAGCCCAAGTATGGGAATTCACCTGTATATGAGGGTGTGATTCTTAGTCATCCTTGCATTTCAGAGCTATGTAGCCAGCATAGGTTGAGACATAGCAACCTGTTATATAAGGGTAGATGAGGTGGCTTAACCTATTATATGAGGGTTCTCACCATTCTCACTAGATTTACCTGTTATATGAGGGTTGCTCATATGTTGTCCTTACCAGTGGCACGATATTGACAACCTTCCAGTCAGGGCAGAGATTGGACCCTATCTTAGCCATAATGGGACATATGGGGCATGTCGGTTAAACAACTACCTCCCATAATTTTTGTATCAGTCTCAGTAAAAGAACTCAGACAGTTCTTCAGATATCAGTATACCAGGACTGTTAGATACGGTCAAATTCAGTTATAGAACGGAACTAAGAGAGTTCAACCAGATTCAGGGTTGTCAGATACAGTCATCCATGTTATCAGAACTACGATTCCAGCCATGTATTAGCGTATAGGTTTATCCATCATGTACTCACGGTCTTAGTTACTATGTATTAATGTTTGTACTCTTACGTTCATATCAGTCAGTCATTAGTATTATTCATGCATGTAAACCCTTTGCATTATCCCACCTCACTCGTATACTCAGTACTCTAGTTGTACTGATGCATTTACGCTATGGTGCTTTCTTTTTTTTTTACACCATAGGTTCAGAGGCACAAGTCCCAGACCAGTGGTAGCAGTCGCATTCGGCATACAGAGTTGTAGTGAGTCCTCTTCATTCGAGGACGACATTATTTGATTTATTCATTTATTTCTTTAGTTCAGTTTTACGGAGTTAGTTGAAGCCACGTTCATTCAACTCCTTATTTTAGACAGTACTTAGAGGCTTTCGAATTTATGCTTAGATTTAGCTTTCAAATTCAGTTTTCAGTCATTTTGGGTATTTTTTGCCTATATGGATGTTATATTATTTCAGTTGAACCTTATGTCCTATTATGCATGTTTTCCGCATTATTATGCCATGAATTACAGTATACTAGCACAGATATCAGTCATGGGTTAGCTTGTGGTCCCTCGGGGTCATAAGCACCGTGTAGCATTCCGGTTCAGAAAATTGGGGCGTTACAGGTTGGTATCCCTTTGGTTTTGGAGCTTTCTTTTATCTCTTTATTCTGTAACTTCCAACACTTGGATTTGATATGCCCCTTCTTCCTGTAGTAATTACAGATTTTATTTCTGTTGTTGGATTTTCACCTATTCTTATCATCACCCCTAAAATTCCTCTCACAAGTATTTCCTTGAACAATGAGACCATCTCGTTTATTCTCCAACCCATTCATAAGATATTTCATCTATCGTCAAGGTATCACGACTATATAAAATCATATCACTAAAGGTCGTGTATGATACAGGAGGCGAACACAATAAAGTCAACCATGGATCTTCCTCATCGTACTTAACCTCTAGAGTCTCTAAATCAGAGTCGATTTTCTTAAATATAGATAGGTGATCCTCCAAGGATACACCCTCGACATGCGATGGTAATAAAGTCATTATTTGAGATGAAACTTACTTGTTAGGATCTTCTTCATACACAACGATTCTAGTTTCAACCCCAACGCAGCGGCAATGGTCGCCTTCAAAACATCCTGTAGAATCTGATTGGATAAATGAAGGTGGATCTGAGATAAAGTCTTGTGATCCTTACGTCATTTATCCTCATCCATGCATGATGAGTTCATCTTATCAAACCCTAATAGAGCATTGTCCAAATCCATCTGCACAAGCATAACCCACATCTTAACCTTTCGTAAGGAAAATTTGGTTTGCGATCCAACAGCGGAATGCCTTAATTCATGGTTTCCATCCCCAAGAAAACAACCTAATAGACTCTAATACCAGTTTGTTATGATTCAGTTGGAATAAGAAAACTAAAAGTAAAAGAAAATAAGAACAACACACAGATTTACATGAAAATACTTGCAGGAAAAACCACGGACAGAGGTAGAGAATGTTTTTCTATTATGGAGAGAGAGTACAATATGGAGAAGGCTGAATTTTTTGAATAGCAAAAATAACCCACTAAATCACACTTATATAGTACATGTGTACAAACATGGGCCGCACCACAAAACTTTCAGGCCGGACCAACAAAATTTAGCTCAAAATTTGAACAGTACTGATGCTTTTGCTAATATGAGTTGTGCAGGTATAATGATTATGAGTTGTATTCAAGGATGTTTTTGACAAGGATTTATGAGAATATTTATTCCTATGTTGGAGTGACTAGTTCAACACGGAGTTTATTACAACCTTAAGTCATCTTCATCTTCATTATAATGATTATGAATTGTTGTTCAAAGTTTCAACTTAGTTGTGTTTGCTTAGAAGTACGACTTTTGTAGGGTAACAAAAACACATTAGACCAACAATCAAGGTAATTGCATCAAATAAGTTACACATTTCTCTTTTGATTTTTTTTTAGCTGTGACATAATGCAGAGTTTCTAAATCAACACATCATAATTTTTCTTTGTTCATTCTTAATTGAAATTCAAATGTTGACAAGGGATCAATCAAGCTTTTTATTTAGAATGATACTCCTGTCATTTGAATGGCACTCGATCCCAAAACTTTAAATTAAGGTCACAGAAAAGTTTACTAAATTTTAGTGCACTCTTTGATGGTAATGTACTTAATTATTCACATAGGTAAAACTTGTTCGGTATGATCTAGTGTAGATTCTAAAGGATTACTGTCCTTATATTTAGTTAATATTATCCACCGATGGGATGGGAGTTATTTAAGCCTAATATGTCCTAAGGACCATTCAACTCTGAGAAATATTGCACTCAGCAAATATAAAATAAAAAGAATTAATATAACTACGTTTGTGAAAAGAAATCTTAGTTGGATGGCTACCTGAGAAATTCATGTTACTAGTACAGAATATATATCGGAAGCATGTAGAAAAACATAACGAGTTCAGAATTTTGTGAGTGAATTCATGGCCATTCCATGTTTCCAACCAAATTAGCAATTCCAAGAGAAGTAGTAACATTGAATGTAAATAAACTAGACTATTGTCTTACGCAAATCAATTGGATTAACTTCCAGATATATTAATACAAATCAAAATAGTCTTCAATTTTTTTTGTCAACCAACAGCAGTACTTGTAGTCTTCAAAATTTGTCAACACATAACAGCACTTAAGGCCATAAAAATAAAAATGCTATGTTAAATAGCAGAAAACTATTTCTTAATTTTATTGTTGGGAGGGGAACTTTCTCCTTCATGGATAATGTTAACTTGTAAGTAAAGGCCTATGTTGCATTTTTCTCTAACAAATTCACATATACACTTGTCATTTTTCTCCAAAAGGTTCCACCTACATAAACTGCGCCATACATCAATTAACCATATTCTACCGTCCTTCCAATTCACGACTTTCGTCTCAAATTCTCTGCCAGCAGAGTCGCGAATGGACATGGTTGAAGGGAATTCAAGTTTGTAGTCCCTCACCACATCAACTGAAACATACTGCAACTAGGAAAAATTACTTTGTTTAATGAGAGTGCAATAAGATTAAACTATATATAATATCATTCACTAAATTAGTTATAGGTTCTTAATTACCAGCCAATTTTTCCTCTTCGATTGTACTTTCGCTACAAAGTAAGGATTTTTTGGCTGAGTTGTGCGACTGCTTTTGAATATATCTGCACTAAATATGACATGGATATCACTCACCTTGCAAGCAGTGGCTCCTTTCCAACCAGCTGAATCAAGAAAGTTAACTGATCAAGCCAACAAACAGAAATCTCATGAAAACTCAGAGATACTCTATCCATTTCATTTTAAATGGTGGTGTTTTATTTAACATGGACTTTGAGAAAGAAACAAGACTTCTGATACTTATCAAAAGTGTTAGAAAATGAGATTTAATGAATTCTTCATAGCGAAAGAAACAAGACTTCTGACACTTATCAAAAGTGTTAGAAAATGAGATTTAATGAATTCTTCATAGCTTTTCCAAAAAGTAATAAAAACTGCCCATTACAGGCTCATTTTATCGCCAAACCAAACAATTGAACCTTTTTAAAACCCTTTAGAACTTGTATTCTTAAATATTTCATGACATTTATATGACTACAAGATCATCTACAAATATATGAAGAAGTCATTTTTTTTGTAGCATACAAGCTAGAAAAGAATGAATTACATATAACATGGAATTGAAGAGTAGATATAAAGATTTTTAATTTGTGTCTACCTTTTAAACGTGACTCCTTGTTGTTAAATGTGCCAGGCCTCTCATTCTCTTCGTCTTCCTCATTTTATTCTCCATCCTCCTCTTCCTCCTTATCATCATTATCATCATCGTAATCAGTATATCACTTTGTTAAATGTCACTATTCTAGTCTTTTCTTTATCTTTCTCCTCTTATTCAAATTGCTCCTCCTCTTCACCATCTTCTTCTTGTACGTCCTTGCATTTCGAACATGGCACCTTTTTAGTCTGATCGTAGTCCTTATCCTCGTCCTCCAAGGAATCCTTATCACTACCATCAGAAGAAGAACTACTGCTGCTATCACTAGCCCAATTCTTCCCTTTTGGATCTACACTATTTTGATGTTCAACATTCAGTTCTTCTGCTTCGTCCATCACACCTAATTTTAAACCTCCATTCTCTTTCTGTTCACGTCGGTTAGTTCCAAGTAACTTGAAGCTAAATATTCTATTCCCAACATAGTCAAAAATAAGAAAGTCTCCATGCTCTAACTTGTTGTCCTTAATGAATTTCGGCCATCCATACTAAAAAAAAAATTCTCTTCCTATTTTGGCCACTCTTATAGGCCACATATTGCCAAGTCGATCCCTTAGGGAGACCTTCTTAGGTAACTTTCCATTCTTGTAATCCCTAAAACCTGGGGGAATTTTTTGAAAAATTATTTCATTTTAGGAAAGCTAATATAGAACAATATCAATCTATTATAATTAGACTGACCATATCATAAAATCAGCCAATATAAGGCGGAAATAAACTCAACGTTTGAGATTTTTTGAGGTTACAATTCAAGAACGTAACTGTTTCAGAAATTACTAAATAAAGTTGAGGCATTCTCATAGTTTTACTCCAATGTTATTTCCTTGAACACTCACGATATGAAAAATTTGGAAGTGATATATGCAATTTAGGACATTTACTGACTGTATTGTACATAAAAATCATATAAATTAGAATATTTAACATATATAAAATACTCATAAAAAATTTACTTGCATCACACAAGGCATCTTTCCTATTTCTTACTTTTCCTCTCCTTATTCACAACCCACATCTTTAAAAAGTCAAACTTTAAGAAGTTTCAATGCAAAGAGTTGGCAAGAGTCATAGATCAAGAGCAGGGTGGCTCAAGAATGATGGGGGCCTAAAGCGAATCATTACTAAGATGTTTCAAACACAACTAATATTTTGCGTAAGTTTAGACCAAAAATCTTCAATATTTTAAAATAAAAAATACAGTATAAGTCTATTACATAAACTATATGTAAAAAGTTTACATATTTAGAAACTATATAAAAAATAGCATAAGTCTATTTAGTTAACAATTCTAAATATTTTAAAAAATCATGCTCAAAGAAAATAATTTTCGACACTCCAAATAGTAATTAAGACACATGAATTAAAACGAAAGGAGTATTATTAGAATATAGATTAACTATCCCTAACTATCAATCACAGTGACTAAGTAATTTTTTATATAAAGATCTAGTACTTTATGAAAAAAAAAAAAGATACTTTTCAAATTTTTTTAAAAAACAATTTCATTAAACCTCATTTATCTTGAGATGATTTATAACCACACAAATACTTATGACTTAGTTTTGATCTCCATTTAAAAATACAAAATTTTTATTTCTTAAATTCTATATATAGTCAAACTGCTTGAAAAAAATGAAACCCTAAAATTTTTGGGGCGTCAAACCATTGCTTCACTTGCGTTGCCCTTGAGCTGGCCCTGGTCAAGAGAGGAGGTATACTTGAAAAAAATGTAAAATAACATGAGGTTTCTAAGTTTATTTTGTATCAAACTTTTTCCAGATATAAATCTACCAAGGCCTTCCCCTTCCCATATATCTATATATTTAAGTTAAAAGATATAAGAAAGCAAAGACCATGATGGGAGGGGGGAGCATATACTTACCATTTGTTTTGCACTAGTTTTCGAGGAGAAAACTTTGAAGAATCCCTTCTCCATGTTCGATTTGGTTGTCTAGTTTTAAGAGATAGAATAATTGACGGCGACACAACCTTTTAACCCTATAGGTTTCTTCAATGTTGATGGAGAAATCATATATAAAAGAGAAGAAGATTACAAAAATCTAAAGATTCTTATAATTATAGTACATTTTTCGTCTTGTAATTTACTTCATCTATCCATTTTTATTTGTCCAATATTATTTGATACATCCAACAATAAATAGAATGATGTATTTACTGTATCATCCTTTTAAGTATAATAAATTCAATTTATTGAAAAATTATTATAGTTAAGAAGAAGGGTAAATTAGGATGTAAGTGACAAGTTATCTCTTGATTTTTTAATCCTGATGCGTAAAAGTGGAAGGAGGCTGTAGTAAATGTAGGTATATATATATACATACACACCATTTTCTCTCTCTCATGTAGTAAATGCCGAAATACTTACCATGGAGAATGTGACGACTTATAGTGAGTGACTGGTGCTTGACCTCATTTGGAATTGAATAACTATAACTAATGCAGTTACTTAAAAAGAAAAAGTAATGGTACCATTAGACTATCACGATCAAAAAATGGGGTCATGATGACATTTATCATGGTTCAATATTTATAAGTTAGCCAATCACCGACTTTTAGAATGAAGTCAGGCCAATTACGGAATATATATAACAAAAACAAAAATCTGAAAAAGCAATATAAAACCACCCAAAATCTGGTGTCATAATATAAGAGCATCTAAGTACAAATTCGAAAACTAAAAAGTGCAAAATATGTCTCTAATCCAAATAAAGATATAAGTAAAATAGAATGAGATCTGAAATCCTTCTGAACACTAGAACAACCTAGTACCTCGAATAACAATAATTAACAGCATGATCTCAACCTTCGTATGTCGTTCTTGTGCTAGGATCTGCACTGAAAGGGCATAGTAGAGGTGAGTATGATCCACTTGTAATCAGTAGGTATCATAGGATGATTGAGAAAAATAAAAAATAAGATAAGTAAAATAAAAATATGGTGCCTACATGAGTAGCCTAGTTTATATATTCGGTCATCTTGGTATGCTTAATAATACTTTAGTAAGAAGCCTTTAAAATTACCGTCTGAGTTGTTGCTAACTGATATGTACCATCGAACCCCTTTCATGAACTATTTAATCTTCTCATACTCGATAGAGATGAAAGCGCCTAAATATTTAGATAAAGTGTGAAAACGAGCCTCATATTCAAAAATAGTCATGAAGCCCAACTACAAGTGATCAAACTCATTATGCATCTGATCTCTCAAGTTATACGGCAAAAATCTCTCTAAGAAGGCCTCAAAAAACTGAGTTTTAGTCACAGTAGGTAAACCCAAAGGTCTACAACTACTAAACGACCACCAACAATCCCTAGTCACATCCATCAACTGATAGGTAGTATAGCTAACTCCATAAGACTTAAGGGATCCAAGACTATGTAACTTTTCCTGGCAATCAATCAAAAAATTATAGGCATCCTCGCTAATATCCCCATTGAACTTAGGCAGACCTAAGCGAATAAACCTCTCAAATTTTCTCTGATCATTAGAAGCCATAACTATACCCAAACTAACTAGAGAAATAATGAGTCTGACAGGCAATAAAACCATATGTAGGGGTACCATAGATGATGAATGTACCCCAAAAGTAGGAATAACATAAGTAGATGCTGGCACTAATGGTGGAACATCACTTAAATTCTGAGAAATACTAGATACACACAATGGAACACCTTTTGAAGGATTCAACAAATGAACTAAAAGACCCTGAAGCATTTGGGTATCAATTGAACATTTTGGGACCAGAGCTGGACCAATATCCCCTGTCTAATAATCATCTCTAGCATAACCTTAGGCTCAAGAGAGGTCTCTTAGAACGTCCTTTGACTGGGGTAGCTACTCGTGTCCAGCCCCTACCTCTATACATCCACGACCCTTGCCTCATCTTTTAGTTTAGGATCCTTCCTCGGGTAATAGCTCAATATCTCTAAACTCTCAGGATCTAGTGCTCACCATCTATAAAAAAAAATTGGTGAATCTTAACTTAGAACATTAGGTAATAACAACCCGAATGACTAGGAATCAAAATAGAGAAATTTTTCCTAAAGACATCTTATAACCTCTCGGAGATAGATACAAAAATCTACATACCAATTTATGGGACTCTACTAGATATTCTTCTCTTACACTTATGAGATCGATGAACCTGGCTGCTCTAATATCAATCTGTCACATTCAAAAAATGAGATCATGATGATATTTTTCGCAGTTCAACCTTGACAAGTCAGTCACCAAACAGTACAGAAAAATCTAACTAGAATAAAAATAGTAAGTCGAGACTTCTAGAACAAAGTCAGGCTAATCACGAAATATATATATAATATATATAAAAATCTGAATAAGTAATATAAACCATCCAAAATCTTGTAATACTGTAAGAACATCAACTATAAATCAGAAAATTAAAAAGTACAAAATCTGTCTTTGATCCAAATAACGACATAAGTAAAGTAAAATGAGATATGGAATCACCCTAAACAATAGAATGGTCTAGTACCTCAAATAGCATCAATAAACAACACAATCTCAACCTCTGTGAGCATACTTGTGATAGGATCTACACTAAAAGGATAGAGTAGGGGTGACTACGGCCCACTTGTTCTCATTAGGTATCATAGGTCGGCTGAGCAAAGTAGAAAATAAAATTAGTAAAATAACACTATGAGCACGTCACCTGCAAGCAAAAAAAACTCTAAATAGTAGCTCACACCGTCTCCATTAATAGTTTTAATATATATACATGAAATAAAAAATAGCACAAATATATGCAAAAGAAATATCAAAAGTAATCACAAATCAAGGAAACTAAAGATATCACGTAATATGCGTGTGCAAATGTAATGTTGATGGTTTGAATGATGAAAGTCATCGCATGACATTCTATATACACCTACTGAGCTCGCAGCTTCCAGGTAGGACCGATGGGGGGTTCATAACCCATATGCTATAGCTCATATCTCAACCCCAACTCACCTCTCTAGGTCATATTTACAGAGAAGGTTTTCATAAATGTGTTTGTCATTTTCTTTCAAATGGTGTTCCACAATGGTAATACTATCTCATGAATGTATATGTATGGAATGAGGTATAATGCTCAGAATTAACTCAATTTGATATATATATATATATATATATATATATATATATATATATATATATATATATATATATATATATATATATATATACATATTTATATATACTAGTCAAGTATATATGCTTTGCATGTGTATATAATGTTAATTAATACTAAAGATGTATTAAAATTATTATATGTACGTTATATTATTAAGTATGAAACAATGAAAAAATAACATTAAGCTTCATTTAAAATGTACTACTACATAACGAAACATACAGATCAATAACGATTTTCTTAAAAAATAGATCATATCATGACAAAAAATCATCCATATTAAAACAATGAAATAACACGAATAGTACTTTTACAAATAAATTAACAACCTTAGACTTAGCTAAAAAACCTCACATCAGTTAAACTCAAACTTTCTTGACATAAAAACTCAATTTAAAAAAAAATCTTAGATGAAAATACATAAAAAGAAATTCAGAATAACTAAGCCATTGACATAAATAAAATTAATAATTTGAAAGGAACTTCCAAATTTTAAACTTAGATGAAAATACATAAACAGAAATTTTAAATAACTAAGCCATTGACATAAATAAAATTAATAATTAGAAGGGGAACTGCCAAATTTTATATTGTGGTTTGAAAGTCAATTCCTTTACAATTAAAATATGGAGTATCTTAAGTGGAGGTGAGCTTGAATACTTACTTGTGTTGGCAATATTTGTCCTGGAGAATGTAGGTTTTTATTTTTTGGCTAAATCATTCATCAACATCATCCTTGTTTTATTCAATTATCAAGAAAAAAATCAATTGAAAGAGACTAATGAGAAATTATTCTAAAGAGAGTATTTATTGTCATAATTCTATATGATAAAACACGAAAAATTATCAAAAAAGGTGAATTCATTATCAATTGTTTATTATGTACAATTCATATATAATAATACAAGCTACAACTATAAGAAATAAAGAAAAGGTAGAAAGAACGATGATCATGAATGCAAAAAGACGACTCAAATAAAAATATATAGTAAAGGTAGAAGATGTCGTAAATATGTTGAAATTCCATTTTCAAACAAATTGAAATCCTAAATTTGCACGTTAATTTTTGTTTTTTTTCAAAAATACTTCTTTTTCTTAATAAATCATACAAATCCTAGGCTATTACCATATATTTAATTTGTCTAAAAAATGACAACTTTTGACTATCCAAAAATAGGACAGTTTGAGTTTTTATTGAAATTGTTGTTATTTAAATAATTAGTTTATTATATCTCATAATAGTTAAGAATCTTCTTTTGATTATTTCCCTATAATTAAGGAATCTAAATCCTTCGTGACTTTTTTTACCTAAAATTTCTATAACTTTTCATTCCTTTTAATTGTAGGATTCCTCCTTTTTATTTCTCTTCCATATTTTTAAATTTTTTAAAATATATACTATTAATATTTCTTTATAACTATAATTTAACAAAGAGGTAAAAAGACATCTTCTCTACTGAAAATTATTTTAATGAAGGGCAAAAATTTCAAATCACTTTTTTAAGGGTCTTCACACTTTTAATATATTATAGATATAGATATATGTGTGTGTGTGAGTGAGAGAGAGAGAGAGAGAGAGCGCCTACAAATTAACTCAATATGTCCACAGTTCATGATTATCAACCCTAATTAGGCACCACTGAAATAACTATGCATGTAAGACATTATTAATATCATAACAACTCCTAACTCAAGTATTTCTATCATGATAACGACAACCAATGCTCAAATAAGACCTATATTAAATTATTTTAATGAAGGGTAAAAAGTTCAAATCACTTTTTTAAGGGTCTTCACACTTTTAATATATTATAGATATAGATATATGTGTGTGTGTGTGAGAGAGTGAGAGAGAGAGAGAGAGCGCCTACAAATTAACTCAATATGTCCACAATTCATGATTATAAACCCTAATTAGGCACCACTGAAATAACTATGCATGTAAGACATTATTAATATCATAACAACTCCTAACTCAAGTATTTCTATCATGATAACGACAACCAATGCTCAAATAAGACCTATATTAGCAAAATGAGCCCCTGAAGGGATTTAAATTCACAGATAAGGCCAATGATGTCAAATAATGCCCTCCACATGGGCAACACATAATAGTAGATATCAAAGGTCAACAAAAATATCATATACCATATAGATGATATGATGAGCACCTATACGTCTAGCTATGTATTGTAAAGGACTAAAAATGGAAGATGACTTGCTTTTGATATTTTCCTACACTTGACGTTTGGATTTGTGACCTAAAAAGTGGATTAGTGATTCTATCAGACTTGTTAGGTGTTGATAATGATGATGTACCCCTTATGAGTGCGATTTGAATCACTTGAGCTAAATTGATGAATTTTGCCTTGGAACAGGTGTTATTGAGTTGACAATAACATGTGAATGACTTGTACACCAAATAAGAAAGGGTTCCAAGTTGATTTTACTCTTTTTTACTCGTATACTCGATTGAAAATTGTTTCAGGTGTTCCAATGCGAAATAATTCTAGGAGGATTTATAATTTGCATGACCGATTAGAAACTATTTTAGGCAAGTATATGGACATCGCTTGTCTCCTGTGGGTCTTAAACTAGAAAGAGTATTGGTATATTATAAATGACCCATTTAATTCTAAAACAACACATCATTTTTGAAATAAAAATATTTTTTCAAAAAGACTCATGGTTTCTGAAATGACAAATTATTCTGGAAATGCCACAATATTTTAAAAAAGATTCATTATTTCTCAAATGACACATTGTTTCTGAAAAGACACCATTATTTCCAAAATAACTCATCATATTGTAAACTAATATGGTGTTTAAGGATTTTATGCACATAACTATTTTCTCTTTTGATGATTACTGTTATTTTTTCTATAAAATTCTAACATCAAATTCCAAAAGGAGTATGTTCTAAAAATCAGAAATCAAACCAGTAAAATCAAACCAAGATGTCTTTCTGATACACTCTCTTATAAGCACAGTGCGTCTAATTTTTTTATTAGATTTTCATGAAGATGACAATTTCTAAAATGGTAACTCTTGCTTCCTTAAAATTTTACTCCCCAATCTTTCTGTTTACTTTATTCATTGTTCTTCATTTTTACAGTACGTTAAAAGAGGCCAGGAGGGTTAAAGATCTATTTTACAACCCTATAACTTTTCTCATGTACCGATACTAATAACGATTAATAGCACATCTAGTAAATTATGTGTTAAGAGTAAAATTTTCCTTTTATGAATATTTCTTCTGGAGTGGTAGTAATAACTTATAATATATCATCAATAGGCCTATTCAGGTCTATGAAATGAAAAGTTACATCATTCAAATTTCATAACTTGCTCTTTCTTTTCTCTGTAAAAATAAATTTACCTTTTGTTTTTTATCCATTCAAAAATGGATTTTGTAGAAAGAAAAATTCTTCATCCAAATATTCAAGTTACTAAGTTAATTTTTGTTCTAATATCTCATATGTGATGTAATATCGCACTAAGTTTCTATTTTTTTGTGCTTTCTTTTTACAAGGTAGATAATTTCATCAATATTTATGTCAAAAGGCACTTGTACAGAAGAAGTGTATCAAAAGAAAAAACCAAGAAACACATATGGTTTTATTTTAAAACCTACCAATTTTCTATACAACATAGAACATTGGGTGAAACAAAATAAATTAAAGGATACGAGGCTATTCCTCAAGTTAGTAAAATTCATCTCTATTCCTTTAAAATTCCTCTCACCTTTTTCGTACTTCAAACTATTAATCTGAAAATAGTTAAAAAACTTTTACCAACTTAATATAATGAACTATTTAAATGTTGGGGAATCTAAGTATTACCTTCTACATTGTTGGTGAGGGTTAAATTGCTTACATTGTAATCCCCTCTCTCGCTTTCCTTCTCCTACCCCATTTTTTAAAAAAGTACTGAAATGCTTTATTTTGATTGTTTTACTCATAATATGCCATTCTTTTGGTAGAATTATCAATTATTCTCATTTTATTTAGTTCCTAATCTGACCGTGCATTGTTTTTTGAATAGAAAAATCATTAGTCTAAATTTAATTAAGGTATAATTGATAAACTAGACCATTAACTTGACATAAAATTATAATTATGACTTTTAACTATGCCAATGTATAAGTAGGTCATTTAACTATACAAAAGCTAAACAAAAAAATACTTCAATCTTGCAACACATATGCATGAAACTCAATTGATCCTACGTGGACTAGTACTCCAACCAAATGCTGTCACCAAATTAAAAATATACATGTAGATTTTAGATATTAACATTGCCAGTGTACCAGTAGGCCCTTTAACTATACAAAAGTTGAACAAAAAACACTTCAATCTTGCAACACATATGCGTGAAAATTGCTCCTATGTGGACTAGTACTCCAACCAAATGTTGTCACCTAATTGAAAAGATACACATAGATTTTAGATATTAAAAAAAAACATGATATACCACCTTCACAAATAAATGTACCTTTATATTTTTTCTTAAAAAAAAAATAAAAACAATTCATTAAAGGCTACCTTCATTAAAATAACATCCAAGTCCGATGAAAATTTAAAGGTTCATTTAGAAGAAAATGTGAAATCCGATGAAAACCCTACAAAAATTTTTATCTCTTATTCCCTTTCAATTAAGGAAAAATTATTGAAATTTTCATTGATGCTTCACAAAATAGAAGCCGTTTAACATGAAATCGGCACAATTTCTTTACAACTTTAGCTCTTCGGATATACAAATGAAGCATAAATCATCGTCTTAAGGAGAAATAAAATAGCACTAGATAATTGATCGTAATTTTCCTAATTGGATTACTTTTGCTAAATCTTTTTGAGTTGTTGGAGAAAATAATAAGAGAATAAAGTGGGAATTTGATTTGTAAAAAGGGAATATATATATATATATATATATATATATATATATATATATACATACATATATATAAATATATATATATATATACATACATACATATATATAGAGAGAGAGGATTCATTAAGGGTATAATAGTCATTTAAATAATTTTTATTACTATTGTGGGCTCCAACTTTTACCCCCACGGACATCATTTTGAGGGTAATCACGCATTTTGTCAGGTATGAATGGATTATTTTTTTGTTCAGCTTTTGTATAGTTAAAGAGCCTACTTGCGAACGAGCAAAGTTAAAGGTCATAGTTATAAATTGATGTCAAGTTAAAGGTCCTGTTTATGTATTATGCCTTTAATTAAAGCGACTAATAACTTTGTCGACCAAGATATGATTTAGTCAATGCCCCTTATATGTAGGTCTACCAAGATAAGATTTAATCAAAGCCACTAATAACTAGGTCCACCGAGAGGAGATTTAGTTAAAGCCACCAACAACTATGTCTGTCAACATAAGTCCACACTTGGGAAGATCATTTGGAATTACTAGAATTAGATTCCCACCTATTGAACTAGTAGTACTAAGAGAAACTTTTAAGTAGGAAATAAATCTTGAATCCCTTATAAGAAATCTATAAATTTGTTTACTCTTTAATAACAAATACACATACCTTCTCTTAATTTTATGAAGAAAAGTTAAAGCACAAGGAATATTTTGGTATATAACAAAACCTAAAAACTGACTCGCAGGTTAAAGGAAAGATTTTGGTTTGACTTTACAGGTCTTCTCTTAAGGAAAGTTTAGATTTTCTTTGACTATTTTTGAAGTGCTTATATATTAGTTTTATGCACGAGGGGTCACATTAGATTAGATGACGAGCATCTATACGGGTATTACGGGTATTATTGTATTGTGTAAGGTTAGAGACAACCAACTGATTATTTGGACTGATTTTGTGAAATTTTGACTTATGCTACATGATTGATTCGTATCCGAAATCATGGTGTCTTGATATTTTTATTATTATTCAAGGGAACGGAGTTTGATAATATTTATTATTTTTGGTAATTGTGAATATGAAAAGGTCTTTGCGTGATAATTCTGGTGGTTGACTAATGTTTATACCTCAAGTAAAACTTCCCCTCCTTATATGCATATTATCATCAGATTATCTGTGTCACACCCCCTTTTTTAACTAACGAAAGAATGATTTTATTTTTGAAAGGATTTTTATTATTAAAGTGACAAAATAAAGATTGTTTTGAAAAGGATTCATTTTACAATTAACTAGAGTCGCCACTTGGCATAAATTGGGTGTACCAAGTCACCTTTAGAAATCCTTTTTCAAAATGGTTTGACTCTAAAACTGTTCTGCGAACAGAGATTCTGGCTAAGGAATTTTGTTGACCAAGGGAAAGGTGTTACGCACCCCTCGATCTCATGGTTCAAACATGGTCTCTCGGTAAACCCTCGATCCCGTAGTTCGACCACGGTCACTCGGTGGAGCATATCAGCTAATTTAACTCTATGAATGTATAAACCACATAAAACACATAAAACAAGCAACAAATAAATCAAAAAAAGTTCAAAATCAAAATAATGTCTAGTCCGAGTTATACAGTCCCAAAACTAGAAAAATACGAAAATGTAAATCTTATTCAAAACTAATCATAGACTAAACTGCAATGCTTTACCTGATGCCTCAGGCCTTCATCAAAAACCTCCTTTTACGCACATGATACATTGGATCATTCCCCGGTAAATAAGAACAAATCACCTCGAGGCTTCCCCATGTAATACCCCGAGAAATTTTTCGTTGAAATTTTGTGCATAAACGTGTTGGGGTCTATATTCTAGAATGAATTATAAATTTTTCGTGCAAAATATCTTAGATTATGACCCACCATTGCGTAGAGTATCAAATAAGCTTTCCAACGATATGTGGATCATCCAAAACAGACACCCGAGCGACGAGTTATGAACATTCCGATCGAACCGTGAATACTAGTGAATAGTAAAACGTGCAGGAAAACTACTGAGGTCTGGTGTATTTTTGCTCCAACTTTAAACGATCATAACTCCTTCTACATAATGTTCTGAGTGATCTACTATATATCAACGGAAATCTCTACGAGTCCTCTTTCCAATGAAATTGGTTTCATCCAATTTGTCTATCGGAGTAAAAAGTTATGGTCGATCTACTTCAGCCTATCAAAAGTGAATTTTTGGGTCAACTTCAAATGATCATAACTCCTCGTACACAATGATCTGGGTGAGATGCTATATATCAACGGAAATATATCAGAGTCCTCTTTCTAATGAAATTAGTTTCATCTAATGTGGATATTGGAGTAAAACGTTATGGTTCATCTACTTCAGACTATCAAAACAGTCCACCAAAGGACAGATTCGAGAATTATTTGATTTTTAGGGGCGTTTTTGTCATTTTCCCTCACCCAAAATCCGTCCAAACCCTATGTTAAAGCCTATTAGATGCATTATATGTTATATTTCATCAAATTCCCTCAAAAAGAAAACCCTAAGCTCCTACATCCAACTTCAAGAACCTCCAAAGTTCACCATTAATTCTGCAAATTTATTCAACATTCCAAGTTCCTAATTCAAGAACTTCAAGAACCTCCAAAGTTCACCATTAATTCTATAAATTTATTCAAGATTCCAAGTTCCTAGTTCAAGAACTCCAAGAACTATCATTCAAAGGCACGATTAACATCTCAAAAACGAGTATCGATCTAAAGTTCATCATTCAAGGTATGTGGGGTTTTTCAACAAAAACTCTCTTTCGTTCTTGTGCCCAAAAGTAATTTTCTTTACAAAGGCATGATTTTTATTTGATTTTTACGAATTTGAAGCATGAACCCATATCTTATGATGATTATTATGAAATCTTGATGTTTATGATTTTGAAGGATTAATTTACATGTGTGGAGTTATAAAGCATGAATCTTGAATGATATTTATCATGATTTTGATATTTGGGTCATGAATCCCCATTGAAAATTGTATTTTTTTAGAAAGTGTGTGTTATAAGCACGTTGATGTTGAATATTTGAGATATTTTGAATGACTTGACCTTTTGGTCTTAATGGAGTTGTTTTGAACTCGAGTGTGAAAGAAATCCACAACGTGGTTAATTTTGATAGATGGGAAGCATGATGGCTCCCGATGTATATTTATACATTATTAAAATTGTTTTGTTATGGATTGTCTTTGAAATGATCTGAGCTAAGTCCGGGAGAAATCTTTAGCACCGAGTGAGAGGTATAAAGAGACCTTACTTCCCTAGAACTACGTGCCCCCGTAGGAGTGAGCTTGAGGCTGATTTATATAGTGATTACTACTTTGTGTGAATTTGATATCGATAGTCCTACTCCGATGGCAAGGATAGGACGGCTCTCCCTAATGTGGGTTATACGTTGGACTCCATGTAGCTCACATGATTTATATCGGTTATAGGATCTCCCAGTGTGTGTGTGTTTCCTTGTGTCTATGGTGAATGGTGAAGCAATTTGAAAGTGGAATTGTGAAAGTTATTCTTTCAAAAGATTTATATAATATTTACATTATGAGAATTGATATTCTTGATGAACTGAAAGTGATTGACAAATTATATGATGACTCACATGTGTTATTATACTTATTTCATCCTCTCATGATTATGATGATTTTCTTCGGGCTATGTGAGTCTTTCATACATCCTGCATATTTCTTATAAATATTTATGATGATGATGTTTATAAAACTACATACACCCCCATATACTCGGTTCCTTTCCATGGTACTGACCTACATCTTCGGATGTGAGCTGCATTTTCTCAGAATGTAGGTTCAGGTGCTCAGTTCCAGGTTCGATAGTGATTCTTTAGGCATGCTATTCTACATCCTCTATCATGGTGAGTCCTCATGTTCCGAGGACGTGATATCTGATATTGGCTTTATGAAATTATTTACATTGGATAATTGAGTATGAGTCAGTTGGGGCATGTCTCAATGGCTCGCTGGTTTTATTGATTTTCTTATATGCTTGTCAGACTAGTATAGATGTTGGGAGTTGACTAATAAGTCGTATTTTGTTATCTTTTTGAAATTCTTTTATTCTTGGATGATGATTACTATGTTGATATTTGAGGGTTATTTATGGAAATACCATTAATTTGTGTTGAACTAAATAAAAGTGGCTCAAAGGGTTAGCTTGGTGCTACTCGTAGCCTCAAGCATCGTGTAACGCTCTGGGACCCATTTTTCGGGGTGTTACAAAATTGGTATCAAAGCCTAAGGTTTTAGGTATCCTAGGGAGTCTGATAAGCCGCGTTAAGTAGAGTCTTGATCATCGGTGTATAGCTCGCCACATCTATGAGCAAGAGGCTACAAGACGTTTTAAGAAAAAGTGTGATTCTTTCTTTTAGAAGTCTATCGTGCTTAAAGTGTCTCTCTCTTCTATTGATTCATGCTCTGCTCTTTTAGAAATATGCCTCCACGTCGAGCGAGAAGAAATAATGATGGTCAGCTATCTCAACCCACTAACCTATTGAATGAAAATATGTCTCATACTGAATTTTAGGCAGCCTTCCAGGCGCTGGCCCAAGCTTGATAGAGAGATAGAGTTTGCGATTGATCTTCTTCCCGATACTCAGCCTATTTCTATTTCTCCTTACCGTATAGCCCCTGCAGAACTTAAAGAGTTGAAAGAGCAACTCAAAGATCTACTAGATAAGGGTTTCACAAGGCCTAGTGTTTCACCTTAGGGTGCTTCTGTGTTGTTTATGAGAAAGAAAGATGGCTCTTTGCATATCTGCATTGATTACCACCAACTGAATAAAGTCACCGTCAAAAATAAGTACCCTCTTTCTAGAATAGATGATTTTTTTGACTAATTGCAAGGTGCAAGTTATTTTTCAAAGATAGACCTTCATTTCGGCTATCATCAACTCAAAGTTAGGGAGTGTAATATCTCGAAAACCGCTTTTCAAACTCGTTATGGCCATTTTGAGTTTTTTGTTATGTCTTTCAGGTTAACTAATGCCCCAGCAGCTTTTATGGACCTCATGAATCGAGTGTTCAGACCATATCTGGATATGTTTGTCATAGTGTTCATCAATGATATATTGGTGTACTCTCATAGTGAGGATGAACATTTTGATCATCTCCGAACTGTCTTGCAAACCCTTAGAGATCACAAGTTGTTTGCCAAGTTCAGTAAGTGTGTGTTTTGGCTAAGGTCAGTTGCTTTTCTGGGTCATATCATTTCTTCCAAGGGTATTAGAGTTGATCCCCAAAAGAACGAAGCTGTTAGACATTGGCCTAGACCTATTTCTCAAACTGATATCCAAAGTTTCTTGGGTTTAGCTGGCTATTACTGTCATTTTGTTGAGGGTTTCTCCTCTATAGAGTCTTCTATGACTCGGTTGACCCAAAAGAAAGTAAAGTTCTTGTGGTCCGAATCTTGTGAGAAGAGTTTTCAGGAGTTGAAGACTCGACTCACTTCAGCCCCTATTTTGACCTTGCCTAATGGTGTTGATGGTTTTATGGTGTATTGTGATGCTTTGAGAGTTGGGTTGGGTTGCATATTAATGCAGAAGGGTAAGGTGATAACTTATGCTTCTAGATAGTTGAAACCCCATGAGAAAAATTACCCCACCCATGACCTTGAGTTGGCTGCTGTAGTGTTTGCTTTGAAAATCTAGAGACACTATTTGTATGGTGTCCATGTTGATGTTTTCACTGATCATAAGAGTCTGCAGTATATGTTTACCCAGAGAGAATTGAATCTTAGGTTAAAAGACTATTTGTATGGTTAGAATTGTTAAAAGACTATGATATCTGTGTGTTGTACCATCCAAGAAAGGCCAATGTTATGGCGGATGCCCTAAGTAGAGTGTCCATGGGTAGTGTTTTGCATGTGGTAGAAGGTAAGAAAGAGTTGGCTTGTGATGTACATCGTTTGGCTAGATTGGGGGTTAGGTTGTTTGACTCTGCTGAAGGTAGTATAGGGGTTCAGAGTAGTTCCGAATCCTCTTTGGTTTCGGAAGTGAAGGAAAAGCAATACTTAGATGCTAGTTTGGTCAGATTAAAGGTGTTAGTCAAGGACCAAAAAGTAGAGGTTTCATCCTAAGAGGGAGATGGTGTGTTGAGATTGTAGAGTAGATTGTGTGTCCCGAATGTTGATGATTTGAGACAGAGGATTATGGCTGAAGTGCATGGGGCGCGATATTCTATTCATCCTGGTGCCACCAAGATATACCGAGACTTGCGGGAAATCTATTGGTGGAGTGGCATAAAGAAAGATATAGCAGCGTTTGTAGCTAAGTGTGCAACATACCAATAGGTTAAGGTTGAACACCAAAGACCTGGTGGTATGATGCAAGAGTTTAGTATTCCCACCTGGAAATGGAAAGAGATAAATATGGACTTCGTGATTGGTTTATCTCCTTCCCAATGCCATCATGATTCCTTTTGGGTTGTGGCTAATAGGTTGACTAAGTCTGCTCATTTCTTGCCTGTTCATACTTCATATACTGCTGAGGATTATGCTAGATTGTATATCCGAGAGCTAGTCAGATTGTCTATCATTTCGGATAGGGGCACTCAGTTTACTTCACAATTTTGGAAAGCTTTTCAAAAGGGTCTTGGTACCCAAGTGCTTTTGAGTTCTGCTTTTCATCCACAGACCGATGGTCAGGTAGAGCGGACCATCCAGACCTTAGAGGATATGTTGAGAGCTTGTGCACTTGACTTTAAGGGAAGTTGGGATGATCACTTACTGTTGATAGAGTTTACTTACAATAACAGTTTCCACTCTAGTATTGGCATGGCTCTATTTGAAGCCTTATATGGGAAGAAGTGTAGATAAACCCATAGGTTGGTTCGAGGTGGGTGAAGTGGCTGTGAGTGGTCCTGATTCGGTATTTGAGGCTATGGAAAAAGTTAAGGTTATTAGGGAAAGGTTGAAAACTGCGCTGAGTCGTCAGAAGTTATATGCGGAAGTTAGAAGGAGAGACCTTGAATTTGAAGTTGGTGACCTAGTGTATCTAAAAAATTCACCCATGAGGGGGGTGAAGACATTCGGAAAGAAGGGGAAGCTTAGTCCCCGTTACGTTGTTCCTTACAAAATTCTTAGCCGTGTTGGTAAGGTAGCTTATGAGGTCAAGTTACCTTTCGAGTTGTCCTCTGTTCATCCAATATTCCATGTCTCCATGCTTAGAAAGCATATTAGCGATGCTGTGGTAGTGGATTCCACTGTGAGTGCTAACATTCAAGAAAATCTTTCTTTTGATGAGATTCGTGTTGAGATTCTTGATTTCAGTGTCCGAAGACTAAGGAACAAAGAAGTTTCCTTGGTCAAGGTGTTGTAGCAAAACCAATCTGTTGAGGGTGCAACTTGGAAAGCTATGGCGGATATGCGATCCAAGTACCCGCACCTATTTTTCACAAACTCCGATCAAGCCGAAGGTACCGTTCTTTCCTAAATCGTGCACTTTTGATAAAAGTTGCAGCAGTTCAGCTGTCATTTATTATGTGTTCAGCTGTAGTTTCTTGAATTTATGCATTCTATGTTGTATTCGGAGTGAGAAACGATGTGGTGATGAGTCTAACGAATGGTTTCAGCTATATGCTCTATTTGCTATCTAATATTGTCATGTATAGCGTCATTCGAGGATGAATATTTCCAAGGGGGGGATGATGTAATACCCCGGGAAAATTTTTGTTGAAATTTTGTGCGTAAACGTGTTGGGTTCTATCTTCTAGAATGAATTATAAATTTTTCGTGCGAACTGTCACTGATTATGAACCACCATTGCGTAGAGTATCGAATAATCTTTCCAAAGATATGTAGATCATCCAAAACGGACACCCGATCGACGAGTTATAAAAATTCCGATCGAACCGTGAATACTAGTGAACAGTAAAATGTGCAGGAAAAATTACTAAGGTTTTGCGTATTTTTTCTCCAACTTTAAACGATCATAACTCCTTCTACATAATGATCTGGGTGATCTACTATATATCAACGGAAAGCTCTGTGAGTCCTCTTCCAATGAAATTGGTTTCATCCAATTTGTGTATCGGAGAAAAAATTTATGGTTGATCTACTTCAGCCTACCAAAAGTGAATTTTTGGGTCAAATTCAAATGATCATAACTTCTCGTACACAATAATTTGGGTGAGATACTATATATCAACGGAAATATATGAGAGTCCTCTTTCTAATGAAATTGGTTTCATCTAATTTGGATATTGGAGTAAAACGTTATGGTTCATCTACTTCAGACTATCAAAACAGTCCACCAAAGGACAGATTCGAGAATTATTTGATTTTTAGGGGCGTTTTTGTCATTTCTCCTCACCCAAAATCTGTCAAAACCCTATATAAAAGCCTATTAGATGCATTATATGTTATATTTCATCAAATTTCCTCAAAAAGAAAACTCTAAGCTCCTACATCCAACTTCAAGAACCTCTAAAGTTCACCATTAATTTGCAAATTTATTCAACATTCCAAGTTCCTAATTCAAGAACTTCAAGAACCTTCAAAGCTCACCATTAATTCTGCAAATTTGTTCAAGATTCGAAGTTCCTAGTTAAAGAACTCCAAGAACCATCATTCAAAGGCACGATTAACATCTCAAAAACGAGTATCGATCTAAAGTTCATCATTCAAGGTATGTGGGGTTTTTCAACAAGCTCTCTTTCGTTCTTGTGCCCAAAAGTATTTTTCTTTACAAAGGCATGATTTCTATTTAATTTTTATGAATTTGAAGCATGAACCCATATCTTATGATGATTATTATGAAATCTTGATATTTATGATTTTGAAAGATGAATTTACATGTATGGAGATATAAAGCATGAATCTCGAACGATATTTATCATGATTTTGATATTTGGATCATGAATCCCCATTGAAAATTGTGTTTTTTTAGAAAGTGTGTGTTATAAGCACGTTGTTGTTGAATATTTGAGATATTTTGAATGACTTGACCTTTTGGTCTTAATGGAGTTTTTTTGAACTCGAGTGTTAAAGAAATCCACAACGTGGTTTATTTTGATAGATGGGAAGCATGATGGCTCCCGATGAATATTTATATATTACTGAAATTGTTTTGTTGTATATTGCCTTTGAAATGATCTGAGCTAAGTCCAAGAGAAATCTTTAGCACCGAGTGGGAGGTATAAAGCGACCTTACTTCCCTAGAACTACGTTCCCCCATAGGAGTGAGCCTGAGGTTGATTTATATAGTGATCACTAGTTTGTGTGGATTTAATATTGATAGTCCTAATCCGATGGCAAGGATAGGACGGCTCTCCCCAACGTGGGTTATACGTTGGACTCCATGTAGCTCACATAGTTTATGTCGGTTAATGGATCTCCCAGTGTGTGTGTTTCCTTGTGTCTATGGTGAATGGTGAAGTGATTTGAAAGTGGAATTGTGAAAGTTATTCTTTCAAAAGATTTAAATGATATTAACATTATGATAATTGATATTTTTGATGAACTGAAAGTGATTGACAAATTATATGATGACTCACATGTGTTACTATACTTATTTCATCCTCTCATGATTATGATGATTTTCTTCGGGCTATGTGAGTCTTTCATGCATCCTGCATATTTCTTATAAATATTTATGATGATGATGTTTATAAAACTGCATACACCCCCATATACTCGGTTATTTTCCATGGTACTGACCCACATCTTCGGATGTGGACTTCATTTTCTCAGAATGTAGGTTCAGGTGCTCAGTTCTAGGTTCGACAGTGATTCTTTAGGCACGCCTTTCTACATCCTCTGTCGTGGTGAGTCCTCATGTTCTGAGGACGTGATGTCTGATGTTGGTTTCACGGAATTGTTTACATTTAATAACTGAGTATGATTCAGTTGGGGCATGTCTCAATGGCTTGCTGGTTTTATTGATTTTCTTATATGCTTGTCAGACTAGTATAGATGTTGGGAGTTGACTAATAAGTCATATTTTGTTATCTTTCTGAAATTCTTTTATTCTTGGATGATGATTACTCTATTGATATTTGAGGGTTATTTATAGAAACCCCATTGATTTGTGCTGAACTGAATGAAAATGGCTCAAAGGGTTTGCTTGGGGCTACTCATAGCCTCAAGCACCATCTGACGCTCCGGGACCCATTTTTTGGGGTGTTACACCCCATCTATATTAATACACTTTTAATTTGCGATAAATTAGAACGAACCATTCACACTCACATTCAAACATTCAACAAAACCCTATTCCTAAATTTTTCAACCCGATCCTACTGTTTGTCTATCAATTTCAATCAATCATGATGATATTATTTTTAACAACATGAACACTTCATTCGAATTAAATAATCATCAATGAATCAAAATAACCAACCTTTATCTTTCCTCAAAAGCAACCTCTCCCCGAATTTATTCTCAAAATAATTAATCAATTCTTCAACTACCTATCCAAATTTTCATATTCAAATCCAACATCAACCAACGCACAATAAAAATTTAGAGATGTCAAACAACAAATCATTCATATTCACATAAAAATTAAAGGGAGAGAAGATAGAATTGGACCTCAAATGCTTTTCAAATTGAAATAATCCTTTCGACTACAACTACAATCGAAAGGTCAAATTGACCTCAACCAATAGACAAAATCCAACTCGGTTCGAATTAAATCCCAAACCAATTTAAAATACAGTAGAAAACCTCAATATGAATCTAAAATTGCAAATTTCGAATCAAGCTTAAATGGGTCTTGCCCGAATCGGAGCTGAGCTCCAGCGATGGCAGAGAGACACAGGTTGATAGAATTTCTACTAGGGAATGGGTCTGTATTGTGAGACTAGTGGAGGGTCTTCTAGCTGATGTTTGTCGACCGGCAAATCAATAATTCCTATGAAGAATTGTCGGGAAAACCAATTTGGTTACCTTTTTTCTCTCGTTCTTTACCGTCTCTCCCATTTTAGAATTATTTCTTTGATCTCTCGCCTCTCTACGCTATTTTTTGTGTATAAAGCTCTCTTTCTATCAAATTTTAGTGAGTTTAGATGAATTCGATTTTTTGGTGAGCGTATGCATGAGCTGTGCGTGAGCTGTGAGTGAGTCCCTTTCTATGGAATGGAAATTGGGGACCTTTACTGTGAGAATCTGTTGGTGTATGTGTTTTTTTATTATTGTGAGAGAATTGTGCGTATGAATGGAAGTTTTAGTGATGGATTGTGTGAGTGCATCTATGTATGTGGAAAATTTCAGTGATGATGTAGTTATAATCTGTACGTATTTTTCTTGTGATTTTTCCAGTGAATTCCTTCCCCTATGAATATTGTGTGTATTGGGTCCTAATTCTATTATGGGATAGGAAAAAAATATGATCAAGATAGGAGGAGTACGTGGATGGGTAGGGGGTCTAGGGGTCTAGGGGTGGGGGGTAGGGTGTGGGGTGGTGAAGTGTCAAAATTTGATAGAGAAGATTTGTTAGTTTGTTCAAATTGGGATCATGTGGGAATTTAGGGATAAAATTTGTTTAGAGTTTGTTATTATTCATTTCCCTGTGGAAAAAGTGTAGAATGGGTGAGGGTATGTGGTAAGGTGAGCTAAAAATGAATAAAATTGTACTTTAGCAGGAACAAAATTAGGTGTCTACATTATGTCCCTTACTGGGTGTAAACACAAAGTGTTTTCAGATTAAAAAAATTTAGACAACGAGACCAAATTATGACCCGACCATTATTCAAGGAAAGAAACAATAGGAAGAAGGATAACCAAGTTGGAGAGTCGAGAGAGGTCCAATCGAGGTACCAGTTCGCAACTCTGTCATTATATCAAAATGGAAATTATAAGTTAAAAACATAAATAAAATTACAAAAGTGCTATCTATGCAACTTCCCTTGACTCTCGACTTGCTATTTCATCATCCTATTCTTCAGGCGGGCTCATGACTTCCAATTTCTTTACCCTGTTCTCCAGGTGGGCTTGTGATTTGTAATTTCTTCAATGTGTTGCCTGGATTTCAATTTCTTCACCCTGTTCTTTAGGTGGGCTCCTGAATTTCTATTTTTCAATTGGTTGACTTTCAATTTCTTCACCTTGTTGCATGACTTTGAACTTCTTCACCTAGTTTCTTGACTTTCAACTTCTTCACCTTGTTGCTGGACTTTTTATTTATTCACCTTGTTGCTTGACTTTAAACTTCTTCACCTTGTTGCTTGACTTTTCATTTATTTGCCCTATTCTTTAGGCGGGATCTTAAAATCATATCAAAACTAAAAAGAAAATTATCCCAAACAAAGATTATTATAAATAGACTTCATTTGCCAGAAAAGTAAAGTTTCAAACAACAAGAATTAAATTTTTGCCCCAGTTTATGAGCAGAGGACTTTTCTGAAAGTTACATCCAATCATAATTAGTTGTATATTGCAATGATAAATCAAGACTCTGGCCAAGAAATGTAGCTCTTGAGAGTAAAATTAAATGACCAAGAATAGGAAGTGCGTCTCCTAAGAATTAAAGAGAGAAATTCCATCTAGAAAGTGCGTATTCTAGAGATAAAGGTTCAAATTTGGAAGTGTTCCACCTGACAAATGAAAAACTGAAAAGGAAGTGCATCTTCTAAGGGTAAAGTTCAATGATTCAACTGGAAAGTGCATTTTCTAGGTGTCAAAGGGACTGACTCAACTAGGAAGTACATCGTCTAGAAATCAAGGGGGCTGACTCGAATGGGAAGTACATCTTCTTGGAATCAAGGGGACTGACTCGACCAGGAAGTACATCTTATAGGAATCAAGGGGTGTGACTTGACCAGGAAGTACATCTTCTAGGAATCAAGGGGAATGACTCGACCAGGAAGTACATCTTCCTGGAATCAAGGGGAATGATTCAACCAGGAAGTACATCTTCTAGGAATCAAGGGGACTGAATCGACTAAGAAGTACATCTTCTAGGAATCAAGGGGATTGACTCGACCAGGAAGTACATCTTCTAGGAATCAAGGGGACTGACTCGACCAGGAAGTGCATCTTCTAGAAATCAAGGGGACAACACTCGACTAGGAAGTACATCTTCTAAGAGTCAAAGGTAATGACTCGATTAAAAAGTACATATTTTAGGAGTCAAGATTTAAGTTAGGAAGTACATCACCTAACAAGTAAAATTCAAATTACCCAATAAAGGAAGTGTGTCTCCTTACTAACGTTGCTTGAATTGTCAAAACAAGGAAGTGCATCTCCTTACAAATGTCACTTAAATTACCCAAACAAGGAAGTGCGTCTCCTTACAAATGTTGCTTAAATTACTCCAAATAAATAAATGTGTCTCCTTCAAAATGTCGCTTGAATTATCCAAACAACGAAATGCATCTCCTTACAAATGACACTTAAGTTTCCCATGAAAATATGTCTCCTTACAAATGTCACATAACTTACTCATACAAGGGAATATGTCTCCTTATAAATGCAACTTGAATTACCTAAGAAAATATGTCTCCTGCACAAGGAAGTGTATCTCTTAGAGATATTGGATTATGAGTTTTACCCTGGTTCTGATTACCATACCTGTGTAGCAACATTGCCTCTTGCATTTGTAGAAGTAAGAATATTACGGCCTTGATGTTTAGGCTTTGAATTCCTTAATTTGAAGGTAACATGTGTTCCCATTTCATACAAAGAAAACTTGTAAGTTTAAAAACATGGTGGCTGATCAGTGGCTTTAGCTTTTAACTTGCTGCATCATTGACCCAAACTCATATTATTAAGAGTAACTTTGAAACAAACACAATATCTCTTCTTTAACATGCTTTAGATAAACCCTTTGAACCTTGGTATTTCTCTAAGATTGACAAAACTTTCTGCATTCCTTATTTTGGCTCACAATTATGACTCTTTCATGCATTGGATTTTGTCTTGCTTTGTGCAATTGAAGAAGCTGGAAGCCAATTTTGAAATATTTTCTCACTTGTTTTGACATGGACTTGACTCAAAGACAAGAGAAAAACGACAATGATTTTTTTATTCGGATAACTTACTCAAGAAGATAAAAATAAAAATAAAGAGAAGAAAGAAAAGACAATGAATGTCTCAATTTGTAAAAGAGAAAAGAAAACCTTATCTGAAAATAACAATCAAGTATAATGATTATGACATGCATTTTGGATTAAGCTTCCTGATCTTTTCATCCAAACTTTCCACCAATTGTTGTTGAGTTAATGGCCTTGAAACTGAGTTACTTCCTTGGCCCATTGAATCTGCAGACCTCATTTGACTATTGGCGCCTTGATGGGTTTTTTCCAACAAGCCTCTATCATTTTCTTTCTCTCAGCTTACCATGGCCTTATGGTGCCCGGTAGGGTTTTCACCAATAAGCCTCTCTCATTTTTATTTTTCTCAACTTACCATCGTCTTACAGTGCCTATGAGGGTTTTCACCAATAAGACTCTCTTATTTTTATTTCTCTCCTAATTCTATATGCTAAGGAAGACACGTTGTTCCCAAAATATATCATCATATCCATTGTATGCTTAGCCTTAATATACTCAAAGATTGATCTGAATGTGTTTCTTTGGTTGTAACTTGGATTTTGGATAAGGTTAGAAGAAAGTATGGCATAAGGCTCAAACGACACTTGAAGTGGGGTGAACTTACAAATTTTAGAATCGACTCAAACAATGAAAATTAAAGCATGCCCTAGTTTTTTTGACTGGGTAATTCTAAATTATTTATTTGATTAGACTGATCCTGAAGTTGGGCAGCCTACATATCTCACTCCTGAGAGAGGATAATCATGTCACACGTAGTTCCGACAACTTGTTTCTTTGCTTGATTCTGATTTCTTGTTTTTATCTTTTTTCCTCTTTTATTGACTCTTTTTTTTTCTTTTAGGACCTTTCTGACTCTATTTTTCTTAGCACACTTTTCTTTTCTTTCTTTTGCCATATTTTTTTTCTTTTTTTTTTGAAACTTTTCTGACTCTATTATTTTTCTTGACACCTTTTCTTTTGAGCTTTACTAACTCTATCTTGATTCCAAAAAAGGAGTATGAGAGAAAATAACACTAAAGCTCAAATGGGATAAACAAAGGATGACCCGATGTTTGGATAGCAGAATGAAAGGTCTTTATCATATCAATTCTTAAAAATGCAAGTGCATAACATGCAATTTAAAGTGGGAGATGAAGATCATGTGTGACTTTTTTTAGCACTAAATCTAACTGAGACTGTGGATCACTACTTCTTCTGTACTTGTCGAGCATACAACTCCACCTTTGTTGTACATCTCTTACATCAAATGACTCATGCTTTTATGGAGCTGGTTTTCTTTTTATTCCTCTTGATATAGAATCATGCACCCACTGTTTGACCTAATTGAGCTATGATTTTCAATGGATGACCAACTTATTCTCGTGATTCTCAAAATAATTGCCTTAATTTTTAGAAAAGGCTTCAACTTGTCACCGAATGTTTCAGCACTCTCCCTATTTCTCAGACATTTTTTTCCTAACTTTGGCCTTATGATTCAAATTTCATGCTCAAATTAAATTTTAAGATCTAGATGAAAATTCTACAGGGATGTCATATCACTAGAACCGACATAAAATATACTGTATAAAGAAAACAAATAAACAACACATATTTAAAACACAAAGGAAAAGGGACACGTTATTTAGTTGAAATAAAAGATAGAATGGTTTTAACAATAATGAAAAAGGGAAAAAAAGGATAGATTCCAAACTATAACCCTGAAATAATTCTGATAACAGAAAAGAAAACAAAACAAACTACAAAAAATCCATCCTAATAGGGAGAAAAGTGACTTTCCAATTGCTGAGCTTGACATCTTAGCTATTAGTTTGCAATCAACATGAATATATTTTTGCTCACTCTCAATGTTCTCCACTATAATTGATCCATCTTGAATCATCTTTGCAATTTCCCTTTTTAAATCTTCACAATCTTTAATATTATGACCCTGAGCATCAGAATGATATGCACATCATACATTAGGATCAAAATTTATTGAACGCAGATTAAGAGTGCACCAAAGGAGAGAAGTGATCATGCCCTATTGTACCAATCACTAAAATAAATTGGTATACAACTCTCCAAATGATGTGAATCTGTCTCTCGAATTCTACCTCATTTCATTATTTGGCTTGGATCAAAAATTAGGCCTAGAAGGGATTTGGTATGTTTGTGGAGTTAGAGAATTACTCTGAGGAGTTAGTGTATTCCATTGAGGGTAAGATAGGGGTTGAATATATGGTTGTGTGTTAAACTAGATATAAAGGTGGGGGGAACAAAGAATGATGGATTTTGGGAGTGATTATGTAGAGCTTAGGCATGAACTTGGGCTTGATCCTGAGAGCGATGACAACGTGGTCTTCTTGACCCTGCCCACTGTCCAACTGTAATAGCAGATGTATATTCCTCATTCTTCTTCCCTCCAGCACTTCCTGAACCCTTTTGAATTACTTGAGTAGTTGCTTTCAATGTTGCAAAGCTCATAATGCGACCACTCTTAATTACATCTTCTATCATGTCCCCCTTTTTAAGGACCTTAATAAATGGCTTGCCTAATGTAGGTAACAAGTGTTGATAATATTTTTTATATTGTTCTTGAATAAACACTTCCACTATCTTACTCTATTTCATTGGCAGTTTCACCCTTGCAGCTTTTTTACACCATCTAATCGCATATTCTCAAAAACTTTCAGTATTTTTTTTTCTTCATATTAGTGAGGGATTTCTCATCAGGAATCAAATCCATATTGTATTGGAATACTTGGATTAATTCATTAGCTAGGTCATTCCAACTATTCTACTTGTTGATTTCTTGGTCAACAAACCATTTCGAAGCTAGACCTGAAAGGCTCTCACCGAAAGAAGTCATGGGTAATTCTTTCTTCCCTCCAGCGCTCCTTAGTTGGTTACAATAATTCCTTAAAAATGCCAGTGGATCCCTATGTCTGTCATATTTCTCAAACTTTGGTATTTTAAAACCAAGAGAGAGGTTAACACCTGGAAACATGCACAGATCTTTATACGAGACACTTTTATAACTCTGAGTCATTCTAAGTTCTTCATAGATAGTTCCAAACTTCACAATTTTCTGGTCATTTTCTCTTGTTCTTCTGTCATAACAGGTTTCTTAGTGTTAGGAGAAAATTCAGGCGGGTGAGTGTCGCCGTAAGGACCAGTCAACTAAAATGTGGACTTGGAAGCATAACACTGACCACCAATAATATTCAATACAGGATCTCTTGTAGAGTATGGAGGTATAACTTATGGATGAACATCAAAAGTAGGAGCTTCAGGTGGGGGTGGTGCTGCAAAAACATGAACAGTAGGTGGAGATGAGTATGTGGTAGTCTTATGTTGAGGATTGAGAAAATGCATAGTAGAAGTGTTTGGATAGTGTTGCCCCCGAGAAGACCTTGAAGCGTGTTGTGGAGTGTCAATGAAAATGGGAAATTATGCTTGTGACATGGGAGGCAAAACAGAAAGATATTCAATATTATTAGTGGAAAATGGGGGAGGTGGAAACCCATTAGCCCAAGCTCGATGCATTTCTATCATTTGCTTCCTTAGTTTCCAAATCCCTTCGTTAGCTCTTAAATTCTCATTCCCTAAACGTTCTATCTAATTAGTGACAACAATCTCAGTATCTTTGTTGGCCATAACTTTCTCTTTGACTTCGTGCAATGTAGAGGACCAGCCAAAATGCCACAAACCAACCACTGTAAACAAACTAAACAAGAGATAACAAAGGCATTAGAATGCAACACTTTTTTAAAACTCCTTTTCTTTTATCTCCTTTTAAAAAGATCACCAAACCCAAGAAGGGTGCCTACGTATCTCACTCACGAAAGAGGAGAATCAGGTGTGCGTAGTTCGTGAAGTTTGGCCACAAAATGGATAAAAAAAACTCTTTTTTTTTCTTTTTCTTGAAATTATAAGTAGAAAAAAATAACAAATTGTCGAAAAAATTGACGAAAATCTTTTTGATTTTTTCATCTTTAACATCCCTATACAAAATGAAACCTATGATTACAAAAGAAGAACCTTTTTGGGTTTTTGATTTTGAATTTCATACGAAAATGAATCTTAAACCTATTAAAGGATTTTTTTTTTGTTGTTTACTTTAAAGATGTACATGAAACACCTACTCTAAATGAAGTGTGAATAAAATCTTTTTGGATTTTTAAATAAGATCACCGAACCCACGAAGGGCTCCCTACATATCTCACTCTTGAGGAAGGAGAATCATGTGTGCGTAGTTCATCCAGATTGGACAATTAGGGATTAACTAATAGACTGGCCCTAACTTAAGACACATGGCCAAAGACAGATGATGAACAACATCAATAAAATCTTTTTTGAGTTTTCAATTTGACACTTCACATAAAAATGACACCAACAACTATGAAAGAAAAATCTTTTTGGTATTTTTGTTATATGAAATTTACAAAATTTTTACCATTTTTTTTTAGCATTTTTATTTTATAACAACCTCCTATTGTAAAAAAAAAAAAAACTTTTTGAAATTTTTGAATTATGAATGTTTAACAAAGAAAGTAAAAGGAAAATCTTTTTAATGTTCTTGTTTTTGAGAAATCAGTGCAAAAGATAAAAATCTTTTTGAATTTTTTGGATTGTGAAGAACAAAAGCAATGAAATCTCTAAAAAATAACGACACTCTTTTTTTACTCACTTGTTTTTTCAAGTTTTCCTTGCCTACACACTTTCACATGCTTTCCCCAAATCAGTCCATTAAATGACCTTATTATCCTCAGATATGCAACAATTAGTATGGAGGGATACCTTAGGGTTGAGTCTCCTATAATGTACCAAGTGGGTCCCACTTATTCTTAATATGATACAAATGTTGGGATCCACTAACAAGTCTGTTGGGGGGAGGGTATTGTCGATAGTGGCTGCGAGAGCTTTCTACCCACTCCATAAATTCAATGGCTCCCCCTCCTAAAATAAGGATGACTCAAATAGAATTCATGTACATGATGTGCACTCCGGAACTTGTTACACCAAAAATTAACTTGGGCTATGCAAATAATGTCAGATATAAAGCGGTAAAACATAAGAGGAAAAATTGTAAACATGTAGCAAGTAGGCACTCTATAATGATTATATAAATACAAACAATATTTATACACGCATAATGTCAAACTAAGCAGATACAACTCCAAAAATAAGCTCGAATTCTGAAAAAATCCCCAGTAGAGTCGGCAGAGCTGTCACACTCCTTATTTAACCAAAAAAGAATGTTTTTACTCTTGAAAGGGTTTTTATTATTAAAGTGACAAAATAAAGATTGTTTCGAAAACGATTCATTTTACAATTAACTTAGATTCGCCACTTGATATAATTTGGAAATGCCAAGTCACCTTTGGAAATCCTTTTTGAAAATGGTTTGACTCTAAAATTGATTCGCGAATAGGAATTTGGGCTAAGGAATTCTGTTGACCGAGGAAAGGTGTTAGCCACCCCTCGATCTCATGGTTCGACCACAATCTCTCGGTCGAGCATATTTTCTAATTAACACTATGAATGTATAAACCACATAAAACACATAAAACAAGCAACAAATATATCAAACAAAGTTCAAAACCCAAATAATGTCTAGTTCGATTTATATAGTTCCAAAAATAAAAAATACAAAAATATAAATGTTATTCTAAAATAACCCAGAGTAAGCTCCAATTCTTTACCCAATGCCTTGGTCCTTCATCACGAACCTCCTTCGCATATATGATATGTCGGGACATTCCATGGTAAATAAGTACAAACGACGTCGGGGCATTCCCCTGCTAAATGAATACACTTTAAATTTACGATAAAGTAAAAAGAACCATTCACACTCACATTCAAAAATTCAACAAAACACCATTACTAAATTTGTCTACCCAAGCCTACTGTTTGCCTAGCAATTTCAATCCATCATGATACTATTGTGTTTAACAACATCAACACTTAATCCAAATTAAATAATCATCAATGAATTAAAATAACCAACCTTCATATTTTCTCAAAGCCAACCCCTCCGCAAATTCATTCTCAAAATAATTAATCAATACTTCGACTACCAATCCAAGTTTTCACATTCAAATCCAATATCAAACAACACAAAAAAAATTCAAATATGTCAAACAAAAAATCAATTACATTTACATAAAAATTAAAGGGAGAGAAGATAGAATTGGACCTCAAATGCTTTTCCAATTAAAATAATCCTTCCGACTAGATCCATGATCGAAATCTCAAATCGACCTCAACCAACGAACATAATCCAACTCAGTATTGAATTCAACCCCGAACAAATTTAAAAGCCAGTAGAAAACCTCAATATGAATCTTAAATCAAATATTTTGAATCAAGCTTAAATGGTTCTTGCCCGAACCGGAGCTAGGTTTGTTGTTTTAGTTTTGCCGAAGCTCCGGCAAGCTCGGTCAATGGCAGAGAGAAATAGGTTGATCGAATTTCTAATAGGGAATGGTTCAATTTGTGCGACTGGTGAAGGGTCTTGCGGCCGGTGTTTCTCGATTGGTAGATCAATAATTTTGATAAAGAATTGTCGGAAAAACCAATTTGGTTCCCGTTGTTCTCTCGTTCTCTTGTTCTCTACTATCTCTCCTGTTTTCTCACTATTTCTCTAATCTCTCCACTCTCTCACCATTATTATATTTATAAATCTCTCCTTCTATCAATTTTCAGTGAGTGTGGATGTATTCGATTTTTTGGTAAGTGTGTACACGAGTTGTGCGAGATCTATGAGTGAATCCCTTTCTATGGAATGGAAATTGGGGACCTTTACTGTGAGAATCTCTTAGTGTATGTTTTTTCTAAATATTTTAAGAGAATTGTGTGTATGTAAGGAATTTTTAGTGTGTGGAAAATTCCAGTGATGATGTAGTGTAGAATCTGTGCGTATTTTTCTTGTGAGTTTTCTAGTGAATCCCTTCCCCTGGGAATATTATGTGTATTCTGAGTTAGTTTTGGGGCCCAATTCTATTATTAGAGAGGGAAAAATGTGATCAAGAGAGGAGGGGTGCATGGATGGGTAGGAGTCTAGGGGTATAGGGGTAGGAGGTAGGGTGTGGAGTGGTGATATGTAAAAATTTGATATGGAGGGGTTGTTAGTTTGTTCAAATTTGGATTATGTGCGAATTTAGGGATAAAATTTATTTAGAGTTGGTTATTATTTTTTTCCTTGTGGAGAAAGTATAGAATGGGTGAGGGTACGTGGTAAGGTGAGCTAAAAATGAATAAAATTGAACTTCGGCATGGACAAAATTTGGTGTCTACGACAGGTTCTACTCTAAGGGCCATAGGGTTAAGATCTGGAGGTTTGATTTATTAAGGCACCATGATTTAAGTTAATCTCCTAGAGCCCTAGGGTATGGATCCATTTAGAGTGTTTATATGTTATACCATAATTTTATGATTTTATTTTGATAGAATGCTTTTTAAGGAAATTTTTTAGTTGAATAATAATAAGGAATATTAACGGGACCATAGAAAAGTGTTTCAAAAATTTTTAAAAGAGTTCCATGATATTTTCGGACTCCAAAAAAGTAAGGATCCACGATTAGGGCGTGTCACGGAGGCAAGGCACACCTAAATGTGAAAGCTAGTGGTTGGGGGTGATAAGGGTGTTCCACGCCTGCTGGTTGTCGTTCTTAGGGTTGCCATGCCCTTGGCATGGCGCTATAAGGGCGTGCCATGACAGGGTTGTGGGGATGATAAACTTTTATTTTCTCTTGAGTTTTTTTAGGGAAATTGGATCATTTAGTCCTAATTGATCCTACACCTTGTACTAAATGTATTTACCCATTACTTAACTCAAATTACACCGTTCCTCTCCTCCTCATGAACACTCAGGTAGAGTTTCTTCTCAAAAATTCAAACTTCTAAGGTTTTAATTTAAGTTTCCTTCAAGAAATTCATTAAGTTTAGGTATGTGGGGTTTGAACAAGGACTATCTTCCATTTTTTTGCCCTGAAGTTAAGCTTTTACATTAATTTTAAAGGAATTGATGGCTAGAGTTCATACCCATTTTTCATGCTTTGAGATTATGATATTTCCTTGTGATTTAAAGTTTCTTTAGCACAAGAATTCATACTTAATCATAGACTTATGAGATGAGTATTAGTATTTTGATGTGAAGATTCATGAGTTAGTAAATTTACATGATTTTCAGCATGATTTAGTCAGTTTACAAGCAATTTAGAATTTTTATTTTAGATTACAATTTATCACAACATGATTTAGATTTATATTTTAATCTATTGATCTCATATAAGATATGAAATACACACAATTATTTAAGAAGAAGGTTTAGCAAAAGAAGCATGATTGATTTTTAGATTTATAAACCCGTATGCTTAATTTAAGATAAATGTCAAATATTATGAGCACCAGTATATTTTGGGTATAGTATTTAACATCAAGGGGGATGGTTCAGTGCACCCTATTTTCTAGAAACTCCATTCTATCGTAAGTTTAAGGGGTCCTTTCAAGAGAGTGTCTCCCTTACCCTAATATACTTAGTTTAGTGATACTCTAATTTAGGTTCTATACCATCGACAGGGTATGGAACAACCCTCCTCAACGTAGGTTAGATATTGGATTCCATGCTAGATCACATGGTTTCTGTTGGTTTTAATAATTTCGTACAAGAAAGATTATTTCAGAAACTAAGTGTTATGACTCATTCATTTTATCAGATTTTGCTTTACTATTCATGCTTTATGATATCTTAGCTTTTAGTTTTATTCAAGAATATGGTGTGTCTGCATATACTTAGTATGTATGTTTTTGTAAGCTTATGATACATATCAGTTGTTTTTCGTAATACATGCACCCCCATATACTCAACACATTTCATAAGTATTGACCACATAAATGTCTGTGTGACTACATTATTTCATAATGTACAATCTGGTGTTCGTCCTTATCCATTCGATTAGACATGATCACCACCTCCCACATCTCATCAATTTCCAAGTCCTCTTTTTTTGAGGGCAAAGACTATGATTATTTCTAGTTGTTCAGTTTTTGATAAGTGCAGACTTTATGTTTTCCATTTGTGTTAGTTGGAGTTTGTCTTAGTGGCTCTTTATTATACTTAGAGGTTTGTCAAGACTAGTTAGTTAATTTTCCTTTCCTTCAAATGTTCATAAGTTTCAGATGATGTTTAATTTTGTAATACCCCGTACTATTCTTAGCTCGATTAAGATTTTAGTTTCATTCTTAAGGGGCTTAAAGCCTAAAAATTTGGCAAGTGTTGGGGGTCTTAGTCATTTTAAGGTCTCTTAACTTTGAGGAATTTTAAATTGGTCTTCCCGACGCCAAAAATGTTAGTTTTTGAGTTAATTTATGTTCAAGGATGTATGTAATACCCCAAATTTTCCTAGCTTAATTTAATTCTTAGTACACGAGTAATTCCATATAAAAAATTTTAGATACTCAGTATTTTCCAATTTAGAGCTCACCAGTGCATAGGAAATTCAGTCATCTTTCCCACGATATAAAATTTGCCCAAATATGATACCTAGGTAAAGATTTAGAGACATTTTTGTGAAATAGTGTACCACCTGGTACTTCAGCGCATCGTGGAGGCAGTCCAACTGGTAATTGTAATTTTTCATTGACCCAATGCGATACCACCACTTTGTGCCACCAGCCAATTTTCCAATTGTCACTCTTCTAGTGTTGCTCCATGATAATGGCGCATCATCCAAAGCCCAGTTTCCCATCCAGTGAGGCACCGCGATGGTACCGCATTGCGCAATCATCCCAGTTCCCAGTTGTCCACTTTCTAGTGAGCTAGTGTAATTGTACCGCGTCGAACCAGGATGAAAAATTGGGATTTCTAGTTTCCGTTATTTAATTTCAGGTGTTGTTTGGCCAATTATCAAAACCCCTAATTAGCCTAAACACGGTATTCATACCCTTAAAAAATAAATATCTAAATTATTTCCTCACTTTTTCTCAAGAATAAAATATTCTCTCAAGAGGAAAAAACCCTAGTTCAAGAAATCAAGAACATACTTAAGAAATCCTCAAAGAAACTTCAAGATTAAAATACTCTGGTATGTTATGTGTTCATCTATGGGTTTCTTTCACTCATAAAGTCCACGAATCCATTTTTAAACTACAAGATTGTTGAATTACGAACTTCCATGTTTGAATTAGATTGAATTCATGTTCATGATATTAGTTGAGTTTCAATCCATGATATTATTTTAGTGAAATTGAATAGCATATGTGATGAATATGTGAATATCTTTATAAACCCTTCAAATTTACAAAGTGATTTATGTATATATGATGTTAACTTGGTTTTCAATCCATGATTATGATAGGATTCATGGAAATAGAATAGTATTTAGGGGGAATTATATGAATAGCATATTAAACCCATGAAATTGCAAGTTGGGCATTGTAATTTCCATGTTTATATATTATCTATGAATATGTGTTTTAGGTCGTGCTCCCTAAGTGAATGATAAAATGTTCATGTGAATTAAATGTTGAAATCATGACATGCTAATATATGTACAATCTTATGCATTACAAGTGTCTGATGAAATTCCTCTACGAAGGAATTATGAACAAGTGAACATTGTTATGCTATTCAATATTTTGCTAAGCTTTACTTTTCATGACATCGGTTCCTGGGGGTATTTAATACCTAACAATTTAGTTGTTTACCTAGAGCTAGTGTCAGTTACAGAATAGTATCAGTCATTTCATGACCAGTAGTACTCTTAGTCTGTTATAGAACTCAGTAAACTCAGTATCAGTCCAGTCCAGTTAAGTATAATCAGCTTATTGTCTTTCAGTTGGGAGTAGGATTCAGCACTGAGCGAACCCAGGGATGGGGGAATTCCTGTTAGTGTAGGGTTTGACCCTTAGTAGCAATTCCTGAGTTATAAAAATACGTAGCCAGCATAGGTTGAGATGACTTCCTGCTAGATAAGGGTTCACACATCACTCATAAGTTTTCCCGTTAAGGAGGGTCGACAAAATGTCTTCTTGTTAGTTAGGGGTAACTCACAGCCAGTGTTAGTACCCGTGGCATGGTATTGGCACCCTTCCAACTAGGTTATAGGTTGGACCCCAATCAGTTCAGAGGGGGGCATGTCGGCTAGATGATTACCTCCCATAATTTCAGTCTCAGTTTAGAATTCAGTTATTAGTAACTTCACATATTTGTTACTCATTATCAAAACTCAGTACTCAGCTTTAGAAAAGCTCAGATATAGTATATATCTATGTATGTCCATAGTATTGTATACTCAGTGTTTTCAGTAGTATCAGTTATCCACGTACTATTACATTTAGTTACTCTATAAAATTTAGTCAGTTACTGTTGATGCATATGAACCATTGTATTCAGCCTTACCTCATCTATCATACCAGTACATTCCACATACTGAACATATACTCTTTCTTTGCACTATGATGTCTCATATCATAAGTTTGGACGCTTAGGTTCTTGACCATGCTTAGACTTATCCAGTCAGTAATTCTAGATTTAGTAGTGAGTCCTCATCTATTGAGGGCATGATTTTATTTTAGTAATCTAGTTTATCAGTAGATCAGTAATCAGAGTTAGTTTGGGGCTTGTCCCATCAACTCCATTTTGAGATAGTTTAGTTAGAGGATTTTCAGACTAGATTAGTTTAGATAGTATTTCAGATTCAGATGTTTTATCAGATGTTATTTATTAGTATTTTAGATTTTGAACCTTATGGCATTTCAGCCTAATCTTCATATTTAGCAAAGTATATTATTCAGTGCTCATAGCAGATATCAGACATGGGTTAGCTTGTGGTCCTTCAGGGTCATAAGCACCGTATAGCTTTCGGGGTATAGAATCGGGGTGTTACAAATTGGGTATCAGAGCCTAAGGTTCAACAGAGTCCTAGGGATTCTGAAAGCCGCATCGTATCGAGTCTTGTGAATGGGTATGTAGCGCGCCATACTTATGGACAAGAGGCTATGAGATGTTTTAGGAAAAGTTTCCTTTGTTGCAGTATTCATATCATGCGAGTGAGCATGAGCTCAAGTTAAACACTCATTCTAATTCATCTCTTCCTTATGATTCCAGAACATGCCTCCTATAAAAGCTAATAGAAGAAGTAATGAAAACCAGCCAGCTCCTTCACCCGTTCAGGTAGATCCCCTAAATTAGCATGTCTCTCACGCTGAATTTAGAGTTGTTTTCACTACCTTAGCTTATTCAGTAGTTGCTCAAAATAATTTGCAGACTATTTTCCTATCTAGGATTTGGACTTGCACTCTACATAGTGAGCGAGGGGAGCGTAGGAAGAATAAGAGGGCTAGAACAAATAATTCTAAGCCAAGATTAGGGGGTAGTAACCACTCCTAGTTCTGTTAGAGATTCTTAGCCCTAGTTCTGCTTTCAGTCAGGGCGCCAGTACTAAAGTCCATAAATAACCGTCGAGATGGGGCACCTAGCTTTAAAACCTAGGATAGTGTGAGCAGTGGTTGTACCCATCTGCATTATAGAGAATGTGGTAAGAACCACAAAAAAGTGTGTAGAGCTTGAAGTGATGTATGTTTTGGATATGGCAAGCCAGGACACAGGATGTAGGAGTGTAAAGTATTGGCTCAGAGGGGAAGATTTGCGCCAACTGGGTCAGTCCAACCATCCTTCAGCTCAGTCCGATCGCCCTAATTAGGAGGGTGCCGCTTCCAGTGCCAACAGTGGGCAACGACCAAAGGGGCTTTATGAACTTTAGTCCAGACAAGATGAGGAAAGTTCTACGAATGTAGCCACTAGTAATTTATAGATTTTCCATTTACATATTCATGCCTTATTGGATCCAGGATCTTATCTATCTGTTGTAACTCCTTGCATTGCAGTAAACTTTAAGTTAGACTAGAAATCTTAACAGACCCTTTCTTAGTGCCTACCCCAGTAGATAGATCTTCTATTCCAGCCAGAAGAGTATACAGAAATTGCTCTGTTTTAGTATTCCAAAAAATCCCTTCAGTTGAGTTCAGTAATAGAGTCATTCATTTTCAGTTTCCTTATGGACCAGTCATTTAATGAAGGGGTAGTACCTCGGTTTTAGTTGATTTAAGTTTGAATCTTTTAAGATTGAGCTAGTAGAAAGAAAAGTTGAGAATTCTAAGTTAGTGTTGAGGTTGCTATATAATAATTCTTGGGGAAATAAAAATCTAAGAATCATGTATAAGAAGGAAGTACTAGAAATGCACCGTACATTATCAGAAGTAGTCCTTTAGAATAAGTTTATTGTTTACGAGTATTGTTATATCTCGTGCTCTATAGTAAATTGGTTTCTGTTTGATTTACAGTTTATTAAATGTGTCATGGACTTAGAATAATGACTTTAAGATAAGGGGGAGATGGTAGCAGAAGTAACCAAGTCAGACTTCAAGATTCTGGTAGTAATGTCAGTATGTGTAGAAAAGAAGTGGGAAAGGTTGATGCCCAACCCATCTTTACCTCAGTGCAAAGTCTTATACTTTACCTATCATGATATCTACTAATGCCTTACATGTCATCTTTATGATCATAGCTCATATTCGTGCATATTATCGAAAATCATGTACGCATATAGTTCCTAGTATGAGCAGTTTTAGTTCACTCAGTGTTACGAATCACATTCCATGAACACAGAAACTCCAAAATCAGGTCATGTAGCTTATGACTCATGTGCTCATGCTTTACAGTATACTCAGTTCTATGTTCAGTTGCAGTTACAAATTTGGTATTCAATCATCCATTCCTAAATCAGTTCAGTCATGTATTCCATGCATTAAATATGGATATTAAGTATGGAAACTCAGTTTTTCAGTAGTTTAGTCATGTAGTCAGGTTTTAGTAGTGCATGTTCAGCGTGTAAACTCAGTTAATCAGTGTTTCTTGGCTTAATCACTCTCATTTTAGGACAAATGTTCCCAAGGGAGAGATATTGTAATAGCCAATATTTCCCTATCTTAATTTAAGTCCTAGTACATGAGTAATCCCATAAAAAATTTGAAATACCCAGTATTTTCCAGTTTTAAGATCACCAATGCGTAGGAAATTCAGTCAACTTTCCAATGATATAAAATTCATCCAAATCCGATACCTGAGCAAAGAGTTAGATCCATTTTTGTGAAACAGTGTAGCACCTGGTACTAGAGCCATTTTTGTGAAACATTCTAGCACCCGGTACTTTAGTGCATCGCGAAGACAGTCCAAATGGCAATTTCATTTTTTAGTGAGCCAACGCGATACCACCGTGTCGTGCTGCCAGTCAATTTCCGAATTGTCACTTTTCCAGTATTGCTCCATCATAATGGAGCGTTATGCGAAGGACTAGTTTCCCATCTAGTGAGGCACCATGATGGCACCGCATCGCGCCATTAGCCAGTTTTCGAGTTGTCCGCTTTCCAGTGAGCCGACGCGATTGTACTGCATCGCACTGGGGTGAAAATTTAGGATTTCTAGTTTCTGTTATTTAATTTTAGGGGTTGTTTGTCCAATTCTCAAAAACCCCTAATCATCCTAAACACGGGATTCATACCCTAAATAACCAAATATCTCATTATTTCCTCACTTTCTCTCAAGAATAAAACATTCTCTCTCAAGAGGATAAAACTTTAGTTCAAAAAATCAAAAACATACTCAAGAAATCCTCCAAGAACCTTTAAGATTAAAATACGCAGGTATGTTAGGTGTTCATCTATTGGTTCCTTTAACCCATAGAGTCCACGAATCTATTTTTAAAACTACAAGATTGTTGAATTATGAACTTCTATGTTTGAATTAGATTTAATTCTTGTTCATGATATTAGTTGGGTTTCAATCCATGAATATGTGAATATCTTGATAAACCCTTCAATTTACAAAGTGATTAATGTATCTATAATGTTAATTTGATTTTCAATCCATTATTATGTTAAGATTCATGAAAATAGAATAGTATTTAGGGGGAATTATATGAATAGCATGTTAAACCAATGAAATTGCAAGTTGGGCATTGTAGTTGCCATGTCTGTATATTATCTATGAATATGTGCATTAGGTCGTGCTCCCCAAGTGATTGATAGAATGTTCATGCGAATTAAATGATGAAATCATGACATGCTAGTATATGTACAAGCTTATGCATTACAAGTGTTAGATGAAATGGATCTACGAATGAATTATGAACAAGTGAACATTGTTATGTTATTTAAGATTTTGCTAAGCTTTACTTTTCTTGCTATCGAGTCCTGGGTATTTAATATCTAACAGTTTAGCTGTTTACCTAGAGCTAGTGTCAGTTACAGAATAGTATCAATCATGTCACGACCAGTAGTTCTCTCAGCCTATTATAGAACTCAGGAGAACTCAGTGAACTCAGTATCAGTAAAGTCCAATTAATATAATCAGTTCAGTGTCTTTCAGTTGGGAGTAGGATTCAGCACCAAGCGAACCTACAGATGGGGGCATTCCTGTTAGTGTAGGGTTTGACCCTCAGTAGCAATCCCTGAGTTAGAGAACAACGTAGCCAGCATAGGTTGAGATGATTTCCTGCTAGATAAAGGTTAACACATCTCTTATGAGTTATCCTAATAGTGAGGGTTGACAAAATGTCTTCCTATTAGATAGGGTTAACTCACAGCTAGTGTTAATACCCATGGAACGATATTAGCACCCTTCTAACTAGGGTAACAAGTTGAACCCTAATCAATTCAGAGAGGGGCATGTCGGTTAGATGATTACCTCCCGTAATTTCAGTTTTAGTCTCAATTTAAATTCAGTTATTAGTAACTTCACATATCAGTTACTCGGTTATTAGAACTCAGTACTCATCTTTAGAAAAGCTTAGATACAATATATATCTATGTATGTCCACAGTATTGTATACACAGTATTTTTAGTAGTATCAGTTATCCACAAACTCTTATATTTAGTTATTATTCAGTCAGTTACTATTCATGCATATGAACCCTTTTATTCAGCCTTACCTTATATAGCATACAAATACATTCCACATATTAAACGCATACTCTTTCTTCGTGAAATGATGTTTCATATAATAGGTTTAGACGCTTAAGTTCCTGATTGTAATTAGACAGATACAGTCAGTATTTGCAGATTTTGTAGTGCGTCCTCATCTATTAAGGGCATGCTTTTATTTCAGTAATCCATTTTATCAGTAGATAAGTAGTCAAAGATAGTTGGGCGTTTTTCCTCTCAACTCCACTTTCAGATAGTTTAGTTAGAGGCTCTTCAGACTAGACTAGTTCAGACAGTATTTTAGATTCAAATATTTTATCAAATGTTGTTATTTATCAGTATTTTAGATTTTAAACCTTATGGCATTTCAGCCTATTTTCCATATTTGATACAGTATATTATTAAGTGCTCATAGCAGATATCAGACATGGGTTAGCTTGTCATCCTTAGGGGTCGTAAGCACTGTGTAGAATCTGGGGTATAGACTCGGGGATTTACAATATAAGGATCATGTCTTAGGGAAATTTTGGATTTTTTGGACAAGGATTGAATCATGTTGGGATTATGATTCCAGCAACTCATTGCGATAGTGCTGCATCGCAGTGGGGGTGTTGTGTCCAGTTCTTTTTTTACAATTTAAATTTATATGTCATAATCTTTATCCTAGTGTGTGAAGTTCTTATGAGGTGAAAAAATATTCATAGAAATCACTTAGAACAACGTTAAGCTAAGAGCCTTTGATTTTTCTAAAGTTTGGTATTCGATTTTACAAGGGTCAATTTTAAATGTGTATAAATTTTGGTTTACGTAGAATTTTTTGGCTCAAGACAAAGAAGATTGTAGATAATTGAATTAGCTTTTCAGCGATACCAATTTTGCCTTAATCCGATACCCATGCAAAATATTATGATCATTTTTGTTAGAACCAGTAAGCCACTGCGACATGTCCGCATCGTGGTGACATAGTTGTATCTAGAATTTTTAGTTTAAATGATTGAGGGGCAATTGGGTCTTTTCCCACCTCAACCCAATCGCTCATAACACTATTTGGGCACTAGTTAGGGTATTATTTGCCCATTTTCACCAATTTTCCTCTCAAGAAAACCCTACTCATCCCCCAAAATCATCAATTCAATTAATTTCTCTCCAAGGTAACCATGAATTCAAGTTCCCAAATCCAAGAAACTTAAATAAGACATCAAGATTGGTGATTCTCTTTCAAGAATAAGGTTTTAAGGTATGTGGGAGTTCATCATGGCCCCCCTTTCACCCATGGAGCCCAAAAAACTTTTCTTTGATTAAAGCTATGAACTTTCCCTTTTGTTTATGAAGTATCATGTGTTCAAGATCAATTGAAATCATGATTTCCTTTGTAATGTGACTATATTCATGTGCAAGGATGTTTTCAAGAAAAGTTAGGTTATCTCATGATTTAAGTTTCAATTCCCATGATATATCCAATTGAATTTCATGTTATAATATGGAATTATAAACCTTGCTATCTCTACAACGGTTTTCCAAGTAATTTAATCCATTCATGCTTTGAGTTGAAAGTTTCTATGTTCTACTCCATTGATTTCATCTTAAATCCCTAACTTATGAATTTAGTCATGCACTCATGTTGCATTCACATGTATACCATATTCCCAAGTTCAAGTTCATGACTCTTATATGTTTGATGAAATGTCTAAATATTGTCTTTTGAGTAATGATCCCCTACTATGATTTTTAAAGCTTGATATGTCATCATTGTTATTTTCGTTCAGTGATGGCGGGTTATGAACACTCGATTCCTAGTTGTTTAAATTATTTTAGTATGTTTACAATGATTTTAGATAAACCATGAGCATTGTCATTAAGTAAGTAATTATAATCAATTTTTTGTTCAGTTAAGCTTAGTTCAGTCCAGTAATCAGTGTCAATTTAGTTGGGAGTAGGATTTAGCACCGAGTGAACCTAGGGATGGGATCTCACCCGCTAGCTAGGACTGGGTCCTTAGAAGAAGTCCCAAAGTTCTAAAACTACGTAGACAACATAGGATTATGAGATATCACCTACAAGTTTAGGACTCACATTCTCTAAGATGTCTCTAGCCAGTTTAGGACTGATTCCCTAGTCCTTCTGGACACTATTTAAGTGGATCCACACTGCCATGTGTTAGTACCCATGGTACGATACTGGAACCCTTCAAACTGGGTTATAGGTTGGATCCCGATTAGCTCAGATTGGGGCATGTCAGTTAGATGATACCTTCAACAGTGTCAGTATAGTATTTAGTACAGATTTAGTTCAGGTTTGCTTAACCAAAGCATACAGATTATGAGTTATCCAGTTATCAGATTTCAGTATTTTAGTTTACAGATTATTTCAGAAATATGTATATTCTTGGTCTTGCATTCTCAAATATCAAAGTTTTTGTGCACTCATGGTCATTATATTTTTGTATTCATATCCTTGAGTTATTTCAGTTTTTACCCCGTAGTTTCAAACCCAGTATTCATATAGTACCTATATTTTACTATCTTCCAGCTTTAGTTCTGCTTATATTATAAATGTAAAGTTTTAAGCAACTAAGTGTAGTGATTCACTAGCTTATTAGATTATATTTTTTATGCATGTTTTAAGACACTTCAACTTTTAGTTTATTTCAGCCTCTTGGTGAGTCTACTTATACTTACCGTGCATGATTTAAGATTATGTATGAAATTAGTTTTGCTTATTGCATTCACCCCCGCTTACTCAGTACATTCCAGAAGTACTGATCCATATATAAGTCTTTATGGCTACATTATTTCATAATGTACGTACCAGTTATAGCCCATATATAACAATCAGATAGTTGAAGATTCTAGCCAACAGGTGATGAGTTCTCCTACTTTGTTCATGCACTTTACTTTATTACTCATATGTATTAATTAGTGGTAGATAGAGTCATGTCCCAGTTATCTATAGTCAGTATAGCAGAGGCTTCAAATGTTAGTTATAGTAAGTCATGTAATTTTAGTTCTATCTTAGTTTTATCAGATTGTAAATTGTATCAGTATTATAATTCTTCCCAGATTTTTTAAAGATTAAATTTCCACATAGCAAAACCAATTCTTTAATATATTATTACGTAGTTGCTTAACAGTATGGCAGTTCATAGTTAGCTTGGGATTACTTATGGTTCCAAGCACCTTGTTCCTACTAGGGAGTAGTCTCATGTCGTGACAAACTTTGTATTAGAGCATAGAATTCAAGTGTCCTAGGGTGTCTATGAAGTTTTGTCTAGTAAAGTCTTGTAAAATAGTATGGAGACGTCTGTAATTTTCTTCGAGAGGCTACAGGCATTTAGGAAATACTTCCCTTCTATCATGTCTCAGATCGTGGTTTATAAGTTTCTTCTACGGAACTTATGCAGATTCTCACATTACTCTTTTCATGCTAACTCTACTTTACTCTTGAGGCAACATAAATAGTCAAGCTTAAATACCTACAGATAGAGCTTCTTCTTATAGTCCCCATAGACAGTTATGGGATTGTACGCAGGCTCAAAAGTACTGCATTAGTGCCCTTATGTTCAAAAGTTTTAATGATTTTATTTATGATCATGAAAACTCATACACTAAGACAAAGTCAGTTGTGCTTTCAGATTCCTATGATAGTATATGATTTAGAGTTAGATGTATGAAACCATAAGTTTAGTAGCAGTAGGATGGGCAGAGTGTTATTTGAATTGAGCATATTATGTATCCATAGGGATGGTTGTCTGAAAAGTGAATAAGTATTCTTGAAGCTGTATATGCAAGAATTTATGTATATTGACTCAAAATTATCTATTGTTGATGTTGGGTATGTTGGTGTGGTTGTAATCATCATAGTTTAGCAAAAATATAAGTTTAGAGATATGATATTAGTAAGATATGAAGGAAGTTAGTATGGTTCATTAAAGGTTTGGGGATATCCATGTTAAGTGTTAGAATATAAGTTTGAATATTTTAAGATTGACCTAATCAAAAGAAGGGTTGAAAATCTTGATAGTGTGGCTCAGTGTTCGGCATTACTCCTAAAAAATTCTAAGTTAGTCAGTGTTTAATATATTGTATGATGATTTTCAGGGCTATAGAAAGCTAAAAATAATACATCAAAAGGAAGTACTATCAGTTGGCCTTACATTTGTAAGTGTAGTCTTCTAGGATAAGTTTATTATTTATGTGTGTTATTATACCCTAGAGTCTAGAGTAAAGTGGTTACAATTTAGTTAGAGTTTATTAAGTTGTTCACTGACTTATAATGATGGCTTAAAGCTAAGGAGGAGATAATAGAACAAGTAACCAGGTCAGGGTTTTAGATTCTAATAGTAATGCCAGAGTAAGGACATCAGTAGAAGAAGAAGATGCCCAACCCATTCTTATCTTAGTGCATAGATTTGTTCTTCAGTCATCACGATATCTACTTATGCCTTATCAGTCATCGCCTTTTTTATCTCTCTCTCTTTCATTGTCTCTCATCTCTCTTGCCTTTCTCCTTATATTCTCCCTCTGTTTCTTCACTCTCTCTATTTTTCCCATGTGTATAGAAGGTAATGTGGGTCTATATAGTCTTTATGTTGTGAGTGTGTATGTATATATATTGTAAGGTGTAGTGTGTGTAACCATTTGTGTGAATATGTATCAGTATATCTGGATAAAAAATGCATTTTATGTGTGGGGTAGGGTGAGGCGGAGGGCACGTGGGATGGTAGCGGTGGTGAGGTTCTTATTTTTGTTGTGGTTTTTTTTATTATGTGCAAGTATCAAAAAATTAAAGGGTAAGGCAATATTGTATGGTGAGGTTGTTCTTTTTTGTTTTCTTGTATAGGGATTATTAAATAGGGTAGGGTGCGTGGTAAGGTAAGGGTGTATAGGATAAAATTGATAAATGGAAAAGTCAAATTTAGGTGTCTACATCATGCCCCTCTTTGACTGTGAACACAAAGTTTTTCCAGATAAAGAAGTAGAAAATGAGATAGAATTTGACCCTATCATTATTCAAAAGAAAGAAACAGAGAGATAGAGTGCAATCAAGTCCTACTTTCTGGCGTCCTACCTTTCCCAGGTTATGTGGAAATCAGGTCACATATAGTTCCCAGTGTTATAAACCAGAGGGACTATACCGAGTTGGAGAGTCGTGTGAGCTCCTTTTAAGGCTCCAGTCTACAGCTCTATCATTACTTCAAAAATGAAAATTATAAGTTAACAAGATAAATGAAGCTACAAAATCCTATCTATATAGCTTCTCTTGATTCTTAAGTCTTCAATGTTTCAAAAGCGATAAAATATCTGATCTTATTTGGGTTGAACTTGAAAATATATTCTTTCTCCATGTTAAATCTGGTATTGGCAATGAACTTAAAAATTGTACATGTTATTCAGGTGGGACTTTTGAATTTGGACTTGAACTTAAAATCTTTACCCTATTCTCCAGGCGCGCTCTTTACACGCAATTTAAAATCTTCACCCTATTCTCCAGGCAGGCTCCTGACTTGCCATTTCTTCACCCTATTCACTCGGTGGGTTCCTGACTAGCAATTTCTTTACTCTATTCTCCAGGCAGATTTCTTACTCACAATTTCTTCTCCCTATTTTCCAGGTGGGCTCCTAACTTGAAATTTTTTCTCCCTATTCTCCAGAAGGGCTCCTGACGACTTGCTATTTCTTGACCCTAATCTCTAAGAGAGCTATTAACTTGATATTTCCTCGCCCTATTCTCCAGGCAATCTTTTGATATATAATTTCTTCACCTATTCTATAAACGGGCTCCTATTAGTTTTGTTTCCTCGTCCTATTTTTCAAGAGGGCTCCTGACTTATAATTTCTTTAGCCCATTCTCAAGGTAGTCTCTTTACTTGAAGTTTCTTCACCCTATTCTCTAGGCCATCTCCTAACCTGATATTTCATCACCCTATTCCCTAGGAAAACTCTTGACTTGCTATTTCTTCACCCTATTCTCTAGGTGGGCTTCTGACTTACAATTTGTTCACTTTATTCTGTAGGCAGGCTCCTGACTTGCTATTTCTTCACCATATTTGACAGGTGATCTCTTGACTTGCAATAACTTTAGTCTATTCTCTAGGCGGGCTTCTGACTTGCAATTTCTTCATCCTATTCTCTAGGCGGTCTCCTGACTTGTAATTTATTTACCCCATTCACCAGATGAGCTCCTGACTTGTTATCTCTTCACCCTATTCTCTAGATGAGCTCCTGACTCAAAGTCAAAACTAGAACTAAAGTTATTTCAAATAAAGATTATGATAAACAAAGATCCCATTTTTTAGAAAATAAAGTCCTATTTTTTAGAAGGGTCCTGAACAAAAAATAAAATTTCATTCTTTAGGAGGACCCTAAATTGAAAATAACGTCCCAAATATAAGAATAAAATTTTTTCCCTACCTTATCTTATAAAAAATTTGTGAGTGTAAAATCAAATCATAGCTACTTGTAAAATCCATGATGCAAAGGTCAATCAAGACTCTGACCCATAAATATATATTTTTGAGGGTAAAATGAAATAATCAAGATTAGGAAGCATGTTTCAAATGAATTAAAGCTAGGGACTTCGACTAGAACATGTATCTTCTAGGAATAAAGGTTCAAGTTAGAAAGTGCATCACCTGAAAATGAAACTTCAATTACCTAGAAAAGGAAATGTGTCTCCTAGGGGTTAAATGAGTGAAATAAGCTAGAAACTGTGGCTTCTAGGAGAAAAGGTTCAAGTTAGTAAATGTGTTACCTAAAAAATAAAATTTGAATTACCCAAACTATTTAGTACATCTCCTAGTGGTTAAATAGAATTAAATGACTAGAAAGTGCGGTTTCTAGGAGCAAAGGTTTAAGTCAGAAAGTGTGTCACCTAACAAAACATGAATTAATATGACATGGAAGTATGTCTCCTAGGAGTTAAATAGAAGTACTCGACTAGAGAGTGCATCTTCTAGGAGAAAAGGTTTAAGTTAGGAAGTGCATTACCCAAGAAATAAAATTTTATGTACCCAGACAAGGAATCGTGTATCCTAGGTGTAAAATGGAAGGACTTAATTAGAAAGTGCATTTTCTAGGAGAAAACATTCAATTTAGGAAATGTGTCACCTAACAAGTGAAACTTGAATTACTCAGCCAAAAAAGTGTTTCTCTTAGGGGTTAAATAGAATGAATCGGCTAGAAAATGCTTCTTGTAGGAGTAAAGGGTCAAGTTAGAAAGTGTGTAACCAAAAAATGAAATTTAAAATACTTAGACAAGGAAGTGAATCTCTTGGAGGTTAAATGTAAATACTTGACAAGAAAATGCATCTTCTAGGAGAAAAGGTTCAAGTTAAGAAGTGTGTGACCTAACAAATGAAATTTGAAATACCCAGACAAGAAAGTTTATCTCCTCGAGGCATAAATGTAATGACTTTACTAGAAAGTATGTGTTCTAGGAGTAAAGGTTCAAGTTGGGAAATGCATCACCTAATAAAACTTAAATTATCCGGACAAGAAAGTGCATCTCCTAGGGGTTAAATGAAACGAATCGACTAGGAAGTGCATCTTCTAGGAGCAAAGGTTCAAGGTAGGAGGTGTGTCACCTAAAAAAAATTGAATTACCCAAACAAGGAAGTGTGTCTCCTTGGGATTAAATGGAAGGACTCGAATACAAAGTGCATCTTCAAGGAATAAAGGTTTGAATTAGGAAGCACATCACCTAACAATCAATACTGAAATATCTGAACAAGGAAGTACATTTCCTAGGGTTTTAGGATGATGAGTATTTTTACCATAATTGTGATTATCGAACCATTGTAGCCATAATGCCTCTTGTATTTGCAGAAGTAGTAAATTGCACCTTTTGATATTTAGGCCTTGAAGACTGAGATTTGAAGGTAACTCGTGTTCCTATTTCACACAAAGAAAACTTGTGATTTTTAAAACATGGTAGCTGGTTTGTTGATTTAGCTTTTGAGGCAATCACTCTTGCACTTGTCACATTTAACTTGCTTTAAACTGTTAACTTTTCAATGACTTATTGTACCATAAATCCAAACTCAAATTATCAAAAATGACTCTTATCAAACATTAACTTTGCCCCACGATATCTCCAAACAAAACTCTATTGAAACTTTTTATTATCATAGCTCATAACCTTTTGGTAATCAAAAGTCTTTGATACTTGTCCTCCTTTCGAATCATGTCATCTTTGTGTGCTGACCTTTTGTCTTGCTTTGTACAATTGAAGAAGTTGGCAGAATATTTTACAATCCTTTATAACTTGTTTTGACATGTACTTGAATCAAAGACATGATAAAAATTACAATGATTTTCTATTTGTATAACAGACTCAAAAGAACACAAATAGAAGTATAGAGAAGAAATAAAAGACAAGGAATGTCCCTAGAATAACTAATCTAAATATGGATGCCAATTCTAATGATTATGACACAAATTTATGACTAAGTTGTCGGATCTTTGAATCTGAACTCTTCACCATTTGTTTTGAGTTAATGAACCTCAAATTGAGTTGCTTCCTTAAGCCAATTACACTCTGAGACCTCATTCGGCTAGTGACACCTTGAAGGGGGATTATGCCAACAAAATTTTTTCATTTTCATTCGTCTCAACTCACAATTGCCTTGCGGTGCCCGCAAGAATTTTAATTAATAGTACTCTCTTATTGCTATTTCTCTTACTTTACAATTCTCTTACAGTGCCCGTGAGGGTTTTTACCAATAAGGTTCTCTCATTTTTATTTCTCTGAGCTCACCATTATCTTGCGGTTCCATAAGGGTATAGCCAGCGTAGGTTGAGACATCAAAACTGTTAGATGAGGGTTGATGAGGTGGATAAACACTGTTAGATGAGCATCCCACCGTTCTTTTTTAAGGACACTATCAAATGAGGGTCACCCATAGTTTATCTTTACTAGTGGTGCGGTATTGACACCATTTCAATTGGGGTTATAGATTGGACCTCAACCTAAATATATTGCTTTATCTGGGGCATCTCAATTAGATAACTACTTTCCACAGTTACAGTTTCATTCTCAGTCTCAGTAATAGAACTCAGATAGTTCTTTAGATTTCAGGACTGTCAAATACAGTCAACTCAGAATAGTATGGAACTAGTCAATTCCATCAGAATCTACACTGTTAGATGCAGTCACTCAGTATCAGTTATTTTAGTTATACAGTTATCTGTATCTCATGTTATCAGTACTCAGACTCAATAATCTTGTTATCACAAATTCAGTTGTAGTCTCTTATTCATGCATGTATTCTCACGTTCATGTTATATAGGCAGTTAGCATTGTTCATGTATTTGAACCCTTTGCATTCAGCCTACCTCACTTGTATACCAATACATTCAAACGTAGTGACTCATTTGCGCTATGGTGTTTTATACCATAGGTTCAGAAGCATGAGCTCTAGAGCATTAGTAGTATCCCAATTGTAATACCCCGATCATTCCTTAAGCATAAATTCATCTTTTGAGTGAATATGGATGACTTCATAAGTGATTGATATTTATTTCATACTGTATTTCCCTAATTTTGACTTTCTGTCATGTGGAGAATTCAATAAGTTTTTCGTCGATACAAATTTCATCAAAATCAGAGGTCGGAGCAAGAAGTTATAACTATCTGAAGTCCCAGTCGTGAAACATCGTTATTTAGACCCTCAGCGCGTCGCGAAGACGACTAATATCCCAATTGTCATTTTCGAGTAAGCCTCTGCAATACTGGCGCATCGCGCCAAGGCTCAATATCAGGATTGTCAAATTTCAGTGCACCAACGCAATTCCACCGCATCGCGGTGCCCTTTCAGGTCACAACAAAGGTGGCAATGCGATTTCACCGCGTTGCGCCACTGGGCAGTTTCCCAATTGACAAATCCAGTGAAGGAATGCGATCATGGAGCATCATGCCAGGGCCAAAAATCGAGCTCAGTTTTATAATTTTTCTCAAAGGCATTTTGGTCTTTCCGCTCAGTTTGGCCCTTTATATATAGATTCAAGTAGAGAAGAGAAACCCATTATTCTCCATTTCTCTTTCAAGAAATATCTAGAACTAGGGTTTCTCTCTTCCAAATCTAAATCAAATCTTCTCCAAGAAATTCAAGAATTTTTTCATAGATTCCACCAAATTGTTCAAGATTCAAGAGATCTAAGTTAAAGGCATCAAGAAATGTAGCTAAAAAGTGTATGAAAGTGTTTCAATCAAGCTTGTTCATCTCAAAATCATAATCCAAGGTATGTGGGGTTGAACAAGGACACTTCTTTCGTTATTGTGCCCAAAGATTTAATTTCTACTATTAAATTTCATGATTTAGCAAAGTGGGTTTACACCCAAATTACTTTATCAATGATTTATGAGAATTGAGCTATTCAAGATTGATAAATATGACTTTTATTATTTTATTTCTCAAATTGAGAATTTATGCCATGAGTTGTATATTGTTATCATGACATGATGATTTCTAAGTGATTTAAGATAAGTGTCATGATTTATGCTTTTCCATGAGAAGTTTGATTATTGAATACATATTGAATAGTGAAAAGATGAATTTGTCTGAAGTGAAGTCTTTTTAATGAAGAGTAAAAAGTTTAAATTACTTTTCTAAGGGTTTTCACACTTTTAATATTACTAGTTTAGGTGTACGTACCTCGTGCGTGTACCTCACTTTATTGAGCTCAAACATTACACTAAATAGGATATTTGTCTAAATAACAAAGATAAATATAATAATTAAATTATACATCTTTTAAAGAATTTATTTAATTAAACCTAACCTTTATCAAAAGAATTTGTCAAAGCCGATCGACATTCATCTACCATCTGTAAACTGTAACAAAATAATACGATGATAGAGACATCAAAACAATATAATTAACTCTAACCTTTACATAGAAATTTTCTCAAAGCCGTTTGACAATCATCTATCATTTGTAAATTATAAAAAAATAATACGATAATATAAATATTAAAATAATATAACTAAATTTAAACTTTATACAAAAAAATTCTCAAAACAGAGATATAAAAATAATATAATTAAATCTAACCTTTACCTAAAAAAATTCCTCAAAGCTGACCGACATAGAAGTTGAGGGTTAAAAAATTAAGAATCCACCAATCTAGACATGCAAAAGAATTTAGTTAGATGAGCATCAATCATATTTTTCGAATAAGTAAATTGATTTCTTCGTAGCTTAACGTGCTTCTCAACATTTACAGAAGTATTTTCTTAATAGAGTCCTATTTTAGGAATATTTTTCTATCCTATTTTAGGAGTAATTTTTAATTGATTAGTACAAGGAAAAATATTAATTAATTTTTCATCTATATATTTTAGGAGTCCCATATATTTTAGGAGTCTAGTTAATATAATAAAAAAAATTAAATAATAAATTAAAGAAAATAGTGAAAAAATAATTTTGTCTAAAGAAAGATCTTTTGATAAAGGACAAAAAGTTCAAATCACTTTTCTAAGGGTCTTCACACATTTAATATATTATA